>NW_011494743.1:1265207-1272015 GCF_000754665.1 Bison bison bison | reverse complement strand
GGCGGAAGGCGCACGGGGGCCAGGCGCCCGCTGCCTCCCTTTGAAGTGCACCTTCCAGGCCGGGCTCCCGGACAGCGCTGGGCTACCCCGGCTTCTGGGGAACCGGGGAGGAGCGGATGGAAAGACTGGGGACTCTCCTCGCAGGCTCTGAGTCACTCATGCTTCCTCCTTCTGGTTCACATTGTCCTGGAAGGGTTTGATGCCGGCCTGCTTCCCCATCAGACTGGGGATCTCTGGAGGAGAAAGATTAGTGGTCCTGAATCCTCAGTGTCCAGGGCAAAAAGTGAGCTTAGCCTACGTATGATGGGAGGTTTTCCTGTGTGCTGGGTGCTGTGCTAACTGCTTTTCTTTCTGTTTGTGGTCATCACACGTGGGAATTGAGGGGAGAAGTTAAAGAGTTTGCCCAGAACCAACAAGCTGGTGAAAGGTGGAGTCACAAACCCGAAAGATTCTGCATACAACGTTCCGCTTTTCGCTTAGGGATCTGAAAAGACAGGTTTAAGGACGGCTCTTCTGTTTCTCTCCTTCCTGTCCACTTTCCTTTCTCCTTCCCTCTCACTCTCCTTCCTCGGTTATCTTAAGGGCTTTACACTTCTGGCGGGAACTCTCCAATCCAGACTTCCCCTCTTCCCCTTTCTCAAGTCCGGGCTGGAGGGAACATTCTAGCTGCCCATCACCTGGAAGCCCTGGTCAACAGGATTCCACTCTGCCCACCTGTTGTGGAGACATCCTGCCACACCTGCCTCCTAGGTGCCTTCTCTTGAAACATTAAATTCCATTGGTTCTGCTGTCCCTGTTAGTGATGTGTGAGTGATTTCTGTTCAGGATAATATTTCTCAGTGACTACATGGTGGTTGTTCCCATCAACAGCTGTCCTGCAATTCTGACATTCACTTTTCTGTTTTTCTGTGGAAGAATGTCCACATTAACATGCACAGGGGAAGCTTTGCAATAATGGGAGAACTCTGGGTTAGGAAAGGTCTAAAAAAAGATATAAAACATCCTTAAAAATCTAGGAACAGCCCTAAAAACATGAAAATGCCATTAATTTAGGAAGATCTGTGTTTTTCCTTTTAGGAAAAAACCTTTCATTGTCGTCTTCTTGGCTATAAAGTCTGAGACCTGACACTGTCCTTGGGCTATTTTGTCTTTTTTAGTCTTACAGATTCAGTAACCCCTTCCTTTCAATCAAGAGATGAGCACCTACTAAGAGTCAGGCCTTTCAAGGTGCAGAAGTAAGCAAGAAGGGGGAGCCCTGAATAACTCATATTTTAATGTAGCAGTGATTAGCCAAACATCCCCATACTTTATTTTTGAGAGCATTCCGCTTTATTCTGCCTCATGTTGCCTTGCCTTTCTTGTTACTTATGTGAATCTGTGCACTTCCATAAATATGATGATGGTGATGATTGAACAGCAGTTAAGTCCAGAGTTCACTTGCAGTTAAAAAAAAAAAGTTTCATAAAGAAGATTCTTGATCCAGTGTTTAAGATCATTTATTTTTTGAAATAAGCACCTTTTGGTATGTTTCTTAACTTTCATCCCCTGTTTCCCCATCTCCTTGTATGTTAACAGTGAACTACACTTGCCCTTAGCAATCAAAATACATGGATTAATAGCTAAAGAAAATAGTTTAAAGAAAATAATTTAAATTTTGGTCAGTTTTGTTTGAAAAGTACAGTGGGTTTAATGTAATCCTCTGCCTCACACATTTGTGGACACCTTTGTGGATTTCTTTTAAAGAAAGCAATCAGTCTATTGCAGAGGGACAGCGAATCAAATTCTTACAGTAAGTGAAACTGTGTTGGTGGGAGTATCTTGCTGTTCTCAGCAAAATCAGCACTACTTGTCCTTGCCAAAATGTGTTATCTTACGGGACTTCTCTTTAAAAAAAAAAAAAAATCTAAACATGAACAGCCTTCCCGCGATGGAAGCCCCCTCCCCCTGGGAAAGCTCAGTGGAGGTGGGGATCTGGCCATCAGAGAACAAAGGGCCAAAGAGTGAACCTGAGATGGCGAAATAAAATGCAACATCAACAAAGAAAAGGCCATAGATAAATAGTAAAAGGACCAACTCACCACAAAAAACCCATTGACGTTTGCCCAGAGTGAAGGCGAAGCACCGGTGACCGGTTAATGTTGGAATGTTTTCCTAGGGTTAAAAGGAGAACCGGCAGCAAGTCTGCTCAGAATTTACAAAGTGTTTGAATAACACGGACAGTGTTTTGATAACACATTTTTAGTGGGGGTGAAAATAATAGAATTTATTGGGACATTTATATGGGCCCCCTTGGTTGTGGGGGGGGGTGGTAAACTATATCTCACTGCACTTACCTATAACTCACCCTTGTAATTTATTCATACGTGTGTATGTATCTGAGTATGTATCTGGTGACACGTAATAGTCATGTTACAGCCAAATACTTCTCAGTTTTGTCTTTAAAAGATGAATGCACTGAGACTGGTTACCTTTAAGGGGGAGAAAGGGAAGAAGAGGTGCCCTGGTCAGGTTGGCAACAACTTGTGTTATCAATTTGAGATGGTAGCATGAAGTTGGTATTATTGCTCAAGACAACGCAGCATATGATCCTTAATAGGCTCACTCACTGGCTTAACCTTGGCTTCCTTGCAGCTTTCAGAGGGTCCTGCTCCTTGCAGCTCAGGCTGAAAGGTGCAAGCTTTGAGTTAATCCAGCCAGCACTTGGGTCCCGGGTTCCATGGGGTCTCCACGTTTCCTCCCTAGTGTTGATGTTTTTGTTCAATGCATTCTCTACACTGTCAGTTGAGTCACATAAAACCAGGCACCTTTCAATAAATGTCTCATTTGGATTTCATGAAGCTTGGGGTGTCACTGAAATCAAACAGCAAACAGGCTGGAAGGCTGTCTGATTTGCCCACTCAGTCTAAGGAGAGTGCTGCCTGATTTGTTCACTGAAGCCGCTGCTTTAGCTTTCTTTTCTGTTCCTGTTTCTGGCAAAGAGAGCTTTACATTTTAAGGTGCGACTGGGACGCGTGAAAATAACTTTTATGCCTCTTTCCCTGGTTATCAGTAAAACTGAGCCAGCAGAAGGAAAGTCTATTTCATGTAGGAAATCAACCACAGATTTGCTCATCTATAACTTTCCAGGCATGTAGACTAATATATCCCATATGTAATAATAATAGTAGTCATTAATTAATACAGAAAAAACAGTAAATGAGATTTCTTTATCTCTATGCAGTCAGGAAAAAAATCATCTTTAGTTGAAACAGTGCTTTTCATTATGTTCAAAAGGAATTTGTAATATATATTTTTATAAAGGTAATATAAATTATGGGTGTATTTTCCATGTTCCAAAACTCTGGGCCCCAGAACCGTTTCCTGGAGTCGGAATTTTGGTTGTCTTTGAACTTCTCTTTGTTTCTCCGCCTGTTAAATGTGTTCAGGTTTGGGCAAAAGAACAGCTCTATTGGGAAGGTGGGGAGATATAAACTGCAATTTCCTGCCCCAAGAATCAACACTAATCCTGATTACACGTACCGTGTGTATATTTCATAATTAAGTAGCACTCGAATGAACCCACGCGCTTTCAAGAGCATGCTCTGGGGCTGGAATAAAATCAAGCCTTTCTGATGTGGCGCGGGGGACAGCTGGCTCGCGTTACTTGCGCCAGAGTGGGTCGGAGCGATGCCTGTTGCCTGCAGTGGCGCTTTGCCACGCGCAGAGCTTCCCTGGCCGCCTCGAAAACGATTCGAAGGGACCCCGAGGCCCGCTGTCTCGCTGCGGTCGGGCGCAAAGCTGAGACCTGACTCGAGCCACTCTGTCTCCAAAATAAATAAATAAATAAATAAAAGCAACACGTGAGATTTGATCTCACCGCTGCCTTTTCCCTCAAACATCTTGCAGCTCAGGTCAAGGCTGATGTGGAAGAGCCTCGAGCGGTAACAAGATCCCCCAGCCCGGGCTCCCCTGCCAAACTGCCCTTTCTCTTCTTGCTCTCAAGGCCGCCTCACGGAACCTCCACGTTGAGTATCTTGGAGTCTAAAAAGCACAAAAAATACTAGAAAACTGCAATACTTCAGGACTTCTGTGGATCAAAAGAAAACAAAAGCCGGTGAGGTGGGAGTGGACGGGGTGGTGATCAAAGCAGAGAGCCACCGAGAGCCCGCATTAAACCAGCGGGACGACGTGAGAGAAGCGCTGGGCTGAGCGCACTCCAGACCACGTTCCAAGGACCTGGGGGCTTCGGTGCCGGGACCTGCGAGGCCCCAGCCCCGGCCCGCTCGCTTAACCTGCTCCCTCCCCCGCTCTGGCTGGGCCTTGACCGTTTCCACTGCCGCGGAGAATTGGTAACCGCCCTGGAGCGTCGGAGTGCGTGAAGGACCGCCTCACTCTAACCCAGAGGTGCCAGTATCTACGCTGCTGTGGTTGGAATCTAAGTTGGAACGCTTCGAGCCGCTCTGCACCGGCGTATGCGGGCTCAACGAATCCTGCCACCGCCTAGAGTTGCGGGAGAAGAGTTTCCCGTGTGATCGCGTTCTGTTGGGGAAGCAGAGTCCCGAGCTCTTAGCCGGAAAACGCGCTCCCGGAGCGACTAAAAGCGGCGTCTATAATTATCTATTAACAGCAAATATTCAGGCTTCTTATCTGCAACGAAACGTGCCCCACACCTTCTGTATTAATAAACAATGCAATAGGACAGCATCATCTTGCTCTGCTGTCTGCAGAAACGCAGGGGGAGAAACAGGCAGCTGGGGGGAAAGGGTTTAATTCAATATCAAACTGATTATTTCACTAATTAGTCCACCTTCTGTGTTGCGCTGCAGAGGAGAGGCACAGGGAATCTTAACCGCGGGGCTGCTTGAGGACCTTTGTTTCTCGGCGTCAGGTCCAACTGAAGATGGGAGGGGGTGGGATCCGGGATTCAGGGAAACTGAGAGTGGATTTTCAATTGTGGGGCGTAAAAGTGACTGTCTGCTGAAGCAGGAGTGAGCCTGGGGATGAGGGTAGTTCCCAATAGCCCACCCCACCAGGGCTTCGGTCCTAAAGGATAGCAGTGCCGTCCCTGGAATCCCCAAAGCCCAAAGTTCCTCTCAGTAAACCCTTCCCATTGGGTAAAAGGGTAGGACCGAACAAAAAGTGGTTCCTGCGTGTTGAAAGCCAGAGAGTCTTCCAGGGGAGGAAAGTGTGCCTGAAGTTACAGCCCCCGACGAGGAAAGAGACCTCTCTCGGGCCTCCCTCCAACTCGCCCCAGATCCTCACCCTCAGGGACCGGTGCCTTCCTGCAGGCCATCAACTTGCAGAGCATTTCTACCTCCTGCCTCCACAACCTGCGCCCGCCCCCTCACCCCCACTCGGAGAGCTGTCTCGATTTCTGTGCCAAGAGTGGACCCCGCTACGGAGACCCTAAACTCCAGCGAAATACGGACACCAGGACTGATTCTCATAGCATGACAGCATCTCAAAAAAAAAAAAAAAAATCAGGCTAAAGGATAGGAAAATAAAGTCTCAGGCAACTTGATCCAATTAGTAAATGCCTAATTGAATTAGTGTCACCTCCACCAACCAATCAGAGGGTCCCGAGGCTGTAGGGCCGCGAAGCCACTCCCTGGCCTCACATATATAAAGCAGCCAATGACAGCCTGCAAGTTTCCAAGTGGTCAACCTGACCGATAGTTTGTCAGTGGAGAAGGGCAGAAAGGCTAGCTCTGGTGGTGGATGGGGAGAGAGATCTAAGACTTCTTCCTGTGTGTGCGGGCCAGGAGAGTACAGGTCCAGAGAGGCAGAAAGGACCGGGAAGGAAAAGCGGATCGCTTCCCGGTCAGCTTTAGCCTCTTGCCTTCAAACTCCGTGCGCTTTCCATTCGGAAAGGGTTCTGGGTTCGCAGCGCGCAATTGCGCGCGCCTTAGCGGCCCGCGTGTCGCCAGGTGGGTAACCCGGCACGGGAGGAAGGGGAAGTTACCTTCCCCTCGGAAGAGGGCGCTGGCTCCCCCATCCTGCCTTTATAATCAGGTCGCGGCCGGAGAGGAAGCAGCCAGCTGCCGTCTGCGCTCTGCAAAGCATGCAGTTAGGGGAGCAGCTCTTGGTGAGCTCTGTGAACCTGCCCGGCGCGCACTTCTACCCGCTGGAGGGGGCGCGAGGAGGCGGCGGCGGGAGCGCCGGCCACCTCCCGGGAGCGGCCCCCTCGCCTCAGAGGCTGGACTTAGACAAAGCACCCAAGAAGTTCTCGGGCAGTCTCTCGTGCGAGGCGGCGAGCGGGGAACCTGCGGCCGCCGGCGCGGGGGCCCCCGCAACCATGCTCAGTGACGCCGACGCCGGGGACGCCTTTGCCAGCGCCGCTGCCGTGGCCAAGCCGGGGCCCCCGGACGGCCGCAAGGGCTCCCCCTGCGGGGAGGAGGAGCTGCCCTCGGCCGCCGCAGCCGCTGCGGCCGCCGCCGCGGCTAGCGCGCGCTACTCCATGGACAGCCTGAGCTCGGAGCGCTACTACCTCCAGTCCCCCGGGCCTCAGGGCTCGGAGCTGGCGGCTCCCTGCTCGCTCTTCCCGTACCAGGCGGCGGCTGGGGCGCCCCACGGGTCTGTGTACCCGGCTCCCAACGGGGCGCGCTACCCCTACGGCTCCATGCTGCCCCCCGGCGGCTTCCCCGCGGCCGTGTGCCCACCCGGGAGGGCGCAGTTCGGCACGGGAGCCGGTGCGAGCGGCGGCGCGGGCGGCGGCGGCGGTGGAGGCGGCCCGGGCGCGTATCAGTACGGCCAGGGGGCTCCGCTCTACGGGCCGTACCCAGCGGCGGCAGGCGCCGGGACCCGCGGGGGGCTTGGGGGGCCGGGGGGG
>NW_011494743.1:1248656-1265107 GCF_000754665.1 Bison bison bison | reverse complement strand
CAGGTACCTGCGGAGGACTAGGGGGTCTGGGGGTTCCCGGCTCCGGCTTCCGCGCCCACGTCTACCTGTGCAACCGGCCTCTGTGGCTCAAATTCCACCGCCACCAAACCGAGATGATCATTACGAAACAGGGCAGGTGAGCGCAGCGCGGAGGGGCCCGGAGGCGCGGGGGCAAAGAAGGCCTGTGTGGTCCTGGGGTGGCCGGGAATGGGGTCCTGCGGCCCGCCCACTCCGCTCGTGGCTGGAAGAGTTTCCTCGCTCAACCAGTGGAGACGCCGTGTCTCCAGTCCGTCCGCGCACCAGCGCTTCGTGCAGGGCGCTAAGGCTAAAGCTGCTTCCCCTCTTCGCTCTCCTCATCTTCACCCAGACTGACGAGGAGGAGGCGGAAATAGAAATTGAGGCTTGTCCACAAAGCTGGATTTCCTAGATCTCCCTGCCCAGCTGTACACGGGTCCCTGCAGGCCGGCCAGAAGGCTCGAGGGGTGGCTCCCCCCGAGCGCTGGAGATGGGCTCCCGCAGTTTTAGGCGCCAAGGTCTCCACGGGGCGCATCCGGGGGACGAGCGCGAGGACGTGAGCGCCAGCAGCGAGGGCTGAGCCGGGGAGTGGGTTAGGCCGGCCCTGGAGTCCGACTGGGCTGGGATGCCCGGCCCGGGAAAGTTCGGCTACAAATCCCACTGCGGGCACTGGTTCATTCTGGGGAAAGTGAGGGGTGGGTGCTGCGAGAGGGGCGTCCGAGGGACACTTTTAGCCTTACCAGTAGAGTTTTTGTTTCTGTTTTTTTTTAAACGAGAGCAACTTAATATTCCCTGGCACTCGTACTTGTAAAAAAAAAAATAGATTTTTAAATAGAAACATCCTGGAAGAAAATGAATGAGCATCTGAATGGGTTGAGAAATTGAGTGAGGGATGCAGAAGCGCGGGCATTGGGGAAATAATAACATTGGGGCAAATTACTTCGGGAAAGAGATTTCCCCGCGGGTTGCCAACTCAAGAATATTGTACGTAGTGAGGGCCACTGGAGCCACAGGTATTCTGTTTGTAGACTTCCCAGTGGCGTACTCGAACGTGGGTCTGTGCCCCGGCGTCGCGATTTACATCTCCTGGTTCTATTCCCTTGCACAGACGCATGTTTCCTTTTTTGAGCTTCAACATAAACGGACTCAATCCCACCGCCCACTACAACGTGTTCGTAGAAGTGGTGCTGGCGGACCCCAACCACTGGCGCTTCCAGGGGGGCAAATGGGTGACCTGCGGAAAAGCGGACAATAACATGCAGGGTGAGGAGAGAGGAGGCCTGGGCAGGGTGGCGCGCCGGGAGCCCCGCTCAGACCACGCACAACCAAATCTCGCATCGCTTCCTCCGCATCCGGGGCCTGGAGGTGTTAGCAGGAGTTTCTTCGTGTTGAATGTTTGACTGAGGGAAAGAATCGCTAAGTCAGACCTCTTGCTGGCTAGCGTATAGCATGTTAACCACGACCCTAGCTAGCCTGCCCCGCCACATCCCTACCTCTGAGGACGTCATTGCCATAAACTCTCCTGGAGGCAAGGCTCCTGACATTTTAATCTTAACTTGAGAAAAGATCTCCCCAAGGTTGAGTTTATCATAAAAATCCAAGCACCTTCCATCATCAGATCTTGACTTTCTAGCTTCAGACATGGGCAAATTGACCTTCAAGAGGCACTGCCCGTTGGCTCCATTTTTGCTTTGTCCAAGGAAGGCCGGAAGCACAGGGCCCCTGGGAGGGGAATCAGTAGAGACTACTTGGTCTCCACTGGTCTTCTTAAGCCTCTAAGGAGAGACAGGCATTGTAAGTCTAGCTCTTAAATCTTGCCCATGAGTAGTAAATTCTCTCTCCCCCTACCTCCATTTGCAAACAGCCATATATGCTTGAGTTTTGTGTTTTGTTTCATTTTCTCTTAGGCAACAAAATGTATGTTCACCCCGAGTCTCCTAACACTGGTTCCCACTGGATGAGACAGGAGATTTCTTTTGGGAAGTTAAAACTCACCAATAACAAAGGCGCAAACAACAACAACACCCAGGTAGGGTGACAGAGGAGGTGGTGTCTTCTGGCTGTGAATCTGTTTTCTAATCAGTTTCTGTATTCTTTACTGTGTTTATATTTGCAGCTACCTGTTGCCACTTTCTAGTATTTTTTTGCCTTTGACCTTTCTCAGTTCTACTTTTTTTTTTTTTTTGGTCATTTTCCTATCGGATATCAATAACAGTGAGTGAACGATTAGGAACAGAAAGACCGAAATCGTTTGGCGACTTAGGAAACCAAGACACAAGAGTGTTTATGAAACACACATACTTGGCTATGTTTTAAGTTTCAAAAATGGCAACAGAAAAAGTTAGCTGTGGGCTGAGGAGCAAGCAAGTTCCATTCCAAAATATAGAATTGGTCAAAATCGACTTCACTTTTGAGAATTGGCAGCTCTTTTTTCTGTACCATTTGCAGATGATAGTCTTACAGTCTTTACACAAGTACCAGCCGAGACTGCACATTGTTGAAGTCACAGAGGATGGTGTGGAGGACTTGAATGAGCCCTCTAAGACACAGACCTTCACTTTCTCAGAAACGCAGTTCATTGCTGTGACCGCCTATCAAAACACCGATGTGAGTGCCCCAGAGTCCCCAGCATCCCCAAAGCCCTATCCAGGGTGAGAGAGAAAGCACTCAGTGACTGTCTTTTTTCCTTATCTAGATAACTCAACTAAAGATTGATCACAATCCCTTTGCAAAAGGCTTCAGGGACAACTATGATTCGTAAGTGCACCTTTATTTTTCCTTGCCTGGTCATCTTTGAGTGAGACATGTTGAATCAGATACTTTCTTGAGACCGTATTCTAGGAAGAGCTTTCACAGTTGGGATTTTTACCCATTTTTATTTTTGCATATATTAGGCTTTGACTAATCTTGCTTTGGAATTTTCACAGAAGGATTTTGTTCATTTCTAAAGAAATGTTAAGAGCTTAAACATGAGCAGCTTTTATTTTTTTAACATTTGAGTGGAGATTTGAAATTTTCATAATCTGCATTTATATGCCTCCTTCCCATTTGATCCCAGTTTTTTTTTTATTCTCTCAGGAGCAGGGATTATTCCCTCTCATTTTTTTTACATAAGAAAAACCTTAAACCAAGAGGATGTCATTTTCATAACATCAAACAGCAAGGCCCACAAGTGCCTTTTAAATTTGGCATTTCTACCCACCTCAGCCAGCATTCCTTCCCTACCACGGAAGGGAGAGTTGCTCCCAGTTCTTCAAGTTCTAGGACTTGCAAAGATGGAATTTCTATAGTTTAAATGCTTAATGACTGGGAGGAAACTTTCTCTTTCATGATGGGAAATTTTGTCCCAGTGAGCCAAGAGTTCAGCTAAAATGGACTGGTGCCTCCCCACCTCTGGCCCTTCACTCAGCAGACCAGCGCTCAGGCTCTAGAGCCTTCTTCATTTCTGGGATGTAGACTGTCTGGGGACAACATTAGGGGTTTTTTTTTTAAGTGTTTCTCTTTGTATTGTAGCATGTACACCGCTTCCGAAAATGACAGGTTAACTCCATCTCCCACGGATTCTCCTAGATCCCATCAGATTGTCCCCGGAGGTCGGTACGGCGTTCAGTCCTTCTTCCCGGAGCCCTTTGTCAACACTTTACCTCAAGCCCGATATTACAATGGTGAGAGAACCGTGCCACAGACCAACGGCCTCCTTTCACCCCAACAGAGCGAAGAGGTGGCCAACCCTCCCCAGCGGTGGCTTGTCACGCCTGTCCAGCAACCTGGGACAAACAAAATAGACATCGGTTCCTATGAGTCTGAGTATTCTTCCAGCACCTTGCTCCCGTATGGCATTAAATCCTTGCCCCTCCAGACGTCCCATGCCCTGGGGTACTACCCCGACCCTGCCTTCCCAGCGATGGCAGGGTGGGGAGGCAGAGGCTCTTATCAGAGGAAGATGGCAGCTGGACTCCCATGGACCTCCCGAACAAGCCCCCCAGGGTTCTCTGAAGATCAGCTCTCCAAGGAGAAAGTCAAAGAAGAAATTGGCTCTTCTTGGATAGAGACACCCCCATCCATCAAATCTCTCGACTCCAACGATTCGGGGGTATACACCAGTGCTTGTAAGCGAAGGCGGCTGTCTCCTAGCACCTCTAGCAATGAAAATTCTCCCTCCATAAAGTGTGAGGACATTAACGCTGAAGAATACAGTAAAGACTCCTCAAAAGGCATGGGGGGTTATTATGCTTTTTACACAACTCCCTAAAGAGTTATTTTAACCTTGTCAAAATGAGCTCACCGTTTGCCCATGGACTGGGTGGTGTTTCTGTTGTCTTCTTCGCCTAGGTTGTTGCCAAAAAGACATTTGCCTTCCACCCTGATGTGTCCTGTTTTGTGCAATTCTCTAAAAGAAGGTGCCAAAGCTTTTTGACTGCTGCAGGTAACTGAAACAAGCCTAGACTTTTTTTTTTTTTTTTCTTTTTTAATGAAATTAACAGAGGACTTTCAAGTGTTTTTAAATTTGAAGGTGATTCAAAGTTACGGATTTATTTATTGGAGACACTAGACATTCAGTGAACTGGGGCTGTGGAGATGGAGGGCCTAGCGCTATCAAAGATGTTGAAAGCTTTGGTGTGTTTTTTTTTTTTTTTTAATCTGTAAATCTGTAAGCAAATAGAAACCCAGAGTGGTAAGATGGTTTTGCTTCTGGGAGAGAAGGGTGGGCCTTAAGCTTCAACAAGGAAATTTTTGCTGTTAACTTTCTGCTAGGGAAAGAAGACGTGAAGCCTGGGAGGCAAGAAGAGCTTTGTGAAGGTGCTGGTTTGGCCTGACTGATCTTCCCAGGCTTTGAAACAAGCCATGTTTGCCCAGGTTCAGTCACCTCATGTGCTAGGCCTCTGCTGTGTGCCCCTGGGGGCTAGCCGGGGGCCTCATAGGACTCAGGAGACAGCAAGGGGGTCGCCAAAAAGAAAAAAAGGAGAATTTTAAACTGTACAGTTGTGTGTGCTTAGATACACTGTAGAATAATGTGGAAAATATTGTATAAATAGTTACATAGGTATATGAGATTATGTAAAATTGGTGCTTTGGTTTTGTAAAGAATTTGCAAATCATTGGACCACAGCTACTGGAGCAGGGGGCAACATATGGGAATATTCTGTTTACTTCTTAGCTAGTTAAGAATGTATTCAGCTACTGTACTAACTTGAAACGGTGTTAAGGAAAACTCCCTGCATCATCCTCTTCCTCCACCACCCCCACTACCCACCTTGGTAACCTGAGGAAGCAGAAACCTTAACGCCCCAGCTCTTATAGGCTTTCTAGAGACCTTGGATTTTTATGTACAGTCGTAGTCATTTTTAATAAATGTGGTTCGTTAAGGGAACAGGCCTAACTCTGTCATCTGTACGATGGGTTTTCATCTTTGTTTCAAATATCTTAGTCTGCTTTCTCCACTTTCCTCCAGCAGTAACACAGTTCCACCAACCCGCTCCCCCCACGGAAGGCCCTAGAATCTCTAAGTGGACACTGTCCTCTCGAGGGGGTGGGGATGTTCTTCTTTATCTTTTTTTCTTGAAGGTGAATGGGGTTGTTTCCTCGCCGCTCTGGGAAGTCTGGACAATGGGAGCTGGGGCCGAGGAGGGGCGGTGCGAGACTGCCCGCAGTAGGCTTGATGGAACCGAGCGAGCCTCCACCCCCAAGTCCTCGGCTTCCGGGCCGCTCCCGGGCCTCCCATCCCCGGCCCCACGTGGGCTCCCCGGGCACCCTCGCGGCCCTCTGAGCACCCACGAGTTCCGGATCCCCCGAGGTCAGGCGGGTGCGGGCCGCCTCCACCCCCGCTACGCGGCTTCCTCCTTCCCTGAGCCCCAAGCTCTGGGGATGCGGGGGCAGCTCCGGGCCGGGGCGCGAGCTCTGCGGCGGGAGCGCTCTGTGCGGGGCGGCTGCGGAGTCGGTCACCTAGCGTTTAGCGCCGCTTCCTAGGCTTTCAGTCCCAGGGAGGGCAAGGGCCACTCCATCCCCCGACTGAGTCCTGGGCCCGCCGAAGAGTTAAATCCAGGAGTGTGGCGGAGGGCCCTTTGTCCCCCTGCCAGACGCCCTGCCGCGCTTATCGGCAGACGGCTTCTGGCCCGGTTTGCAATCCTTTCCAGCCCCCTCCCGACCCTCTCGGGGTAAAGGTCTGAACGGGAGGGTCATTCTGCTAACTGCGTGGCGCGGAAATGCAGCTGCTAAGAGGATTAGTGCTGGGCGGCGAGCGATCGGCCGGGCCCTCCTCCCCTTCCGCGCCCAATTAAGGCCGCCGCGAGCTCGCGCCTCGCCTCGGCCGGGGTTCGGCTTCCCACCGCCCTTCCCGGCTCCGAGTCATCCTTCCTGCGCCGTCCGTGACCTTGAGGTCTGGGTCTCTATACCCGCTCCTCCGGCGATGCCTGTTCAAAACGCCCCGAACTTTACCGGAGCTGGAAGCTAAAGCCTTGAAATTTGGCTTATGTGTGTTTGTTGGGGATGATAAATTCAGACGGAGGAGGACGTCAAGGAGCACACCCCCTGCCCCAAGCCGTCTGCGCTCTCCCCTCCCCCAACCCCAAGGAACCCGACCGTATTGGGAGATACGATGGAATTTCGAAACGACGTTCTCCTCTTCTGCCTTCTGGAAAGACTGCAAATGCTAATCACCTCCGGGATGGAGCAGACACCGGCCCCAGTCTATTTCCAGGGCTGTATATTTTTGCACCGTACAGTAAAAAGAACCTGGTACTTGTGAAAAGTCCCTCACAGTGTTTAATAGAAACGTAAGTGGCTGAGTGGCCCCAATTAACACCTTGTGATAAGGCATTCCTAAGATGGAGTGTCAGACACCAAATTGTGAAGAGATGTATCTAATTAATCCTCCTAGAATGACACCGATAAACAAGCTTCTATTTAAATAAAGATCAAGGACTCGGCGCCCCGTTTGTTTACATTCACCCCCGGGGGTCCCAGCGTTTGCGCCCGCGCAGACTGCCTGAGCTGGGGGAGGGGGAGGGGAGGACACAGGCTTGGGAGGGTTCTGCTGGCTCCCTTCCGTTGTAACCCCAAACAGAAATCTCGAAGTAGACAAACTGTAATGCAGGAGAAGCGCAAAAACGACCCGACTCTGACTTGGAAGTATTATTGTCATTTTCTTCGCGTGTCCTAATTTACATCGCCAAACACTTTTTGGTTGTCTGAGTCTTTAAAAAGAAGGCCAACAACAACAAAATCCATATTCCACTCGTAGTCTCGGGAATTCTTTGCTGCTTTGGGGAGAACTCGGATCAGGACCTTCCTCTGCCCCCTAACCTCGCCCCGGCACGAGTTCTCTCCTCGCTGACTCGGGATTCCTTCTTCAGGCAACTGAAGCCCAGAAGTGCTGGGGCGCAGGGTAGCTATCCTGGTGGTGGAGTGGGGAACCACCCACTGGAAAAGGCGAGAGGAATCTGGAAAGAAATAGGGCAAGAGTGGAAGGAGCAGCTAAACTCTTAACCCTGTAAACCAGGGCTGGGGCTTGGAGCCTACTCGGCATCTGCAAGGAATCACCTCCCCACTCTTCAACGGGGGTTTAAAGGCTCCAGATCAGCTTTTGGTCCAACCTCCTTCCTTTTCAGCCGCCTCTGATTAGATTTCAGCCTAGGGGTAAAGGCAGACTCGCGCTCTTCCATTTCCTCTTCAGGCTCTTCCTTATCTCGGAACCAAACAGGCCGGGGGTACGATGCCGTGTTTGTTTTGTCTGTTTGTTTTTTAATTCTGCAGGAGTCGTGGAAACGCTCCGAAATAAACACATTTCAGCTTGCCCCTTGCTTTTAATCGAAATTGAACCTCCAGTGGGGATAAAAAGTGAAAGCACTCATTCTTCACTCGTCTGGACGCTTCCCCTGTCCCGCTCTGCTCTCGTGGCGATGTCTCCCACCGCGCTGAGAGTCTCCAAGAGTTTGGCTTTTCACCTCGCGAGGATTTCGGCAGCCTCGGGACGCACTTTTAAAGGCAATTTGCAAAACTCCGTTGGTGGGCTTGATCCAGTCCCCTTCTGTAAATGAGTCTAAGCTTTCGAAGGTGCGAACTCCACCAATCCAGTCCGGGAGGCTGGAACCTGCGGAATCCGTCCACCTGCGCGCGTTTTCGTTGGAATCGAACCCCTCCTGCGCCCCGCGGACACTTGGGAGCTGCGCCTGCACTTGGGGTTCACTGGGATTCCGTTTGCCCGAACTCGCAGGAGTTGCATTTCTTCCCCCGTCCGTGAGCTGAACCGTTCGTGGACAGGCTTAAACTAAGATAATTTTTTTTTTTTAAACATGATGGTGACTCTGACCTTGGTGGCCACTGAATTTCTCCTTATTACAGCTTAAAAGAAGTTAACTTCTGGCGACTGCTCCACCTTCTCCCCCTTTCTTCTTCGGCCCTAGGAGCCCTTTGCGTGTCGCCGAGGACGCATCAAGTCACTGGGGGAAGGACGTGGCTGCTCCAGACACGGCAGACCCTTGGAGGTAGTCTCCAAAGTGGCCAACTTCTGATGGACCGTTGGCCATCCCAGAAGCGCCGGGTCTCTTCTTATCTTGGGCATCATGGTGTGAACACCCCCACCTCCACTTAAAATGTCCCCGCCTCCCTAAAAAGTCCTTAGCATCCTTCTAGAAGCTTTCGTGGAGGCAGCAGGGCGCGCACAGTAACTTCTGTAACCCCAGGCTGGACCCAGCTTTCCGCTCACTGGGCGCCGAGCCCTTGGCGGTGGGTCCAGCCGCAGTCCGTTGATGCTGCGGGTTCCGGGTGGCGGGCAGGCTTCGCCATCTGGCGGCCACCGCGAGTAAGGCGCCCCAGGCCATGCAGCTTCTGCAAGGAGGTCTTCTTCATGCCACTTCCCCTCCTTCTTCTCAAAGCTCCTTGGTGTGGGGGCAGGAGCCGGGAAGCTGAAGTTGGAAGACTTTAAATTCTAGTCCTGGGTCACCGCTCAGTAGCTGCTGTCACAGCTGGCTCGTCTGATGTATTACCCAGGACCAAAGAGGGCAGGATGAACTTCACTGCTTTGTAAGCTGTTGAGCAGCTGTGAGTAGTATTAGTAGATACTGATTATTTAATTTTTGGTTGTGCTGTTCTTCTTGGCTGCGCGTGGGTTTTCTCTAGTTGCCAGAGCAAGGGCTCCTTTTAGTTTTGGAACACTGGATTTAAGCCCAGGGGCTTCAGTGGCTGTGACCCTGGGGCTCAGTACTTGCAGCACATGGTCTTAGTTGCTCTGAAGCATGTGGAATCTCCCTGGACCACGGATAGAAGCGTGGCCCCTGCTTTGGCAGGTGGATTCTTACCCACTGTACCACCAGAGAAGTCCAGGAGGCATTATCAGTTACTACTTTTACAACACAATACATAGTGGTCAACTCAAGTGCATTCATTGGCAAATGAAAGATTTTTTTGCGTAGGATTTTTAATTTTTTACATTTTTACTGAAGAATAGTTGATTTACAATGTGCTAATTTCTGCTGTACTGCAAAGTGATTCCATTATACACCTATATACATTATTTTTAAATACTCTTTTTCATATCATTTATCCCAGGAGATTGGGTATAGTTCATTCTGCTATACAGTAGGACCTTGTTGTTTGAAAGATTTTTAAATTTACTCAAAAATGATTATGGACAATTACAAACATATAAGAAAGTAGGGAGAG
Source organism: Bison bison bison (assembly GCF_000754665.1). Classification (NCBI taxonomy): domain Eukaryota; kingdom Metazoa; phylum Chordata; class Mammalia; order Artiodactyla; family Bovidae; genus Bison; species Bison bison. The sequence goes on along the minus strand of NW_011494743.1, from coordinate 1,255,432 downwards.
GTGGACCCCAAGAATCCGCCTGCAATGAAGGAGACCCTGGTTTGATTCCTGGGTCAGGAAGATCCCCCGAAAAAGGGACAGGCTACCAACTCCAATATTCTTGGGCTTCCACCGTGGCTCAGATGGTAGAGAATATACCTGCAATGCAGGAGACCTGGGTTCGATCCCTGGGTTGGGAAGATCCCCTAGATGAGGGCATGGCAACCCACTCCAGTATTCTTGCATGGAGAATCCCCATGGACAGAGAAGCCTGGTGGGCTTCAGTCTATGGGGTAGCACAGAGTCAGATACAACTGAAGCGACTGAGCAGCAGCAGCAACAGCATAGACTTAGAAAATGAACTTAGAGTTACCAAGCGGGGAGGTTGGGGTAGGGGAGGGATAGATTGAGAGTTTGGCCTTGACATGTACACATTGCTGTGTTCAGAGCAGATAACTAGTAAGGACCTGCTGTATAGCACAGGGAATGCTACTTAATATTCTGTAATAACTTAAATGGGAAAAGAATTTGAAAAAGAATAGATACATGTATATGTATAAATGAATCACTTTGCTGGACACTCGAAACTAATACAGCATTGTTGATCATCTGTACGCCAATATAAAATAAAAATTCAAAATATAGATCATGCCCACAAAGTCCATTCATGTTGTTGCAAAAGGCAGGGTTTCCTTCTTTTTTTATGGCTAAATAATATACCTGCCAATTTTCATGTTCCCATTCCCCCGTGGACGGACAGTTAGGTTAGTGGTTTGCGTCTTTTGGCTAGTGTGAAGAGCGCCACAGTGAAGATGGGATTGCAGATATCTCTTAAAGACAGTGCGTCATCATGACATTTTGATTGTGACATTAAGCAGAGTGAACCAAAAATCTAACGTCTCTGCTCTTTATGTATCATCACAGGAAAGTAACTGTTGCCCTCTGGGGAAGCTGGGTCATTGAAATCAAGTGAGAAGATGGACAAAGTACCTCAGTGGATAAGATTGATCCATATTTATTGAAGCAGTTTGCTGCACACAGATTGCTAAGAAATCATAGTAAACCAACGCGTAACAAAGTGATAAAGTGTGTGATTATTTGCTTTTCTATTCCCAGGGCAAATTATCAATCTCCTAATTGCCTTAAAAATATGTTTCCAGAATTGACAAACATCATTTGGAAATCATAAGTGATAAAAAGGGCTGTCAAATAGCTCAGTGGTTGCTATAGGGAGGTGGTGATTTCATCTGTGATAAGTAAGGAGAAATGGTTTCTTATCAGTGAGTTTGGAGTGGAAGGGAGACCTGAGCAGGGGACCTGGGGAAGGGAAGAGGTTGGGGAGCATCCTAGGGATTGCCAGGTTACTATCCACAGTGCACAGCGTAGGACTTCTGGAATTGGGATGCAATTCGTGACTGAGAATACCATGGTAATTCTGTGAATAACAAGGGTGGATGTAACCCCTACATGTGTTACTATATCCCCGTTGCAGGCACCAAATCATCACCTATTCCACCGGCCACCAGGCATTCAGAAGGTTGGCTACAATCGTCTGTCTTTGGTGGTCACTGTTTCTTCATGCAGTGTCCCAGTTTTAACAGCCTAGGCAACTGGACTCCTCCCCCCTGGATTGGAGATCTGAGGGACACTGTGGTGGCTATGGCCGTGAGCACACGTGACAGAAAGGAGAGCCCCCAGGGCTGACGTGCCCCGGGGAGTCCGCTGGCTCTGCACCACACCGTGGGGTGGGCCTATACTTTAAAAGGTGAAAGATGTATATGATCTGAAGAGAAACCAGAGTGTGGACCCTAGACTTTTTTTTTTTTTTAATAATTATTTATTTGGCTGCACTGGGTCTTAGCTGTGGCACAAGGGATCCTCAGTCTTTGTTGTGGCGTGTGGGATCTAGTTCCCCGACCGGAGTTTGAACCCAGGCCCCCTGCACTGGGAGCACAATTCTTAGCCACTGCCCACCAGGGGAGTCCCTGGAACCCACACTATCAACATAAACCGTTTCAGAAGTGTGTGAAATATCTAGTCATGAAAACGTTAAATTCTAAAGCATAGTTTTTAATTATTTTTCTGTTGTTTTCAGAATATTTGAAATGAAAAGTATTTGAGATCTCAATGGATCAATGATTCATCTTTCTCTGATTTTTTTTCTAAAATCTAGACCTGTCGTGGAGTGGTGTCTGTTTCTTCTCCCTCTTTGACCTATACTCAACTCAACTAGGGTAGTAAATTTACCCTACATATTTGCTGCTTTTCTTAATCTTGACAGGCAGGTGTTATCTTTTATTTTACACATCTAAAATCCAAGAACATTCTTTGACATTTTACTTCTTCCAGGATTCCAGTTTTTCTTCTGCACCACCTTTTCAACCAAGTGAGTGTTGAGTTAATTAACCAACTACACTGTGCTCATCACTAAATATGTAGAAGCTGCAGGTAGAGACCACATAGCTGCTACAGAAAATCACAGAGGAGCTGGGATTGAGTTAGTACACAAAAATGCACTCGTACGCCTGTACTTGGACTGTATTTGTACTCTAAGGCTGAATACCATTAAACTGAGATCAGAATGAGTGAAAATAGGATTAGAATAAAATGTATGGTGGTATCAATATTTCCTTTAGGGACTCTTTTGCTCAGAGTTGTCAAAACATATTGTGTTATAAATAGACCAGTCTGAAGGAGGTAATCCTAGCCATCCTGATGAAATAGTCTTCTGAAAGCATGCAAACAGAAGAGAACCTCTAACAATGCAATTACACCTTAATCTGGGGGTGGTGCCTCAAATGATTTCCCCCTATGCCTCTTTCCCTTTAAGAAAAACAAAACAAGCACAAACTTGCTGGGAAAGGGAAAGCAAGTATTCCAGTGTTCTGTCATGCCTGCTTTCCCATTGGAGTTTTAGAAAACAACTTGTGAGTCTCATTCTTAACCTGGTCCTGAGGAATCAGGGCTTCTTCTGGAGTCTCGGTAGCTGGGGCAGTCATGTCCATCAAGTGTTCCATGGTTGCTCTGCTTCGCAGCCTCCTGCACTTAGGCATGGTCACTGGGACCCAGAGAGACACAACGTGGGCAAGGACGGATAAGAATGGGTGTGTGTGTGTTAGTCACTCAGTTGTGTCTGACTCTTTTGTGACCCTCTGGACTGTAGACCGCCAGGCTCCTCTGTCCATGGGATTCTCCAGGCAAGAACACTGGAGTGGGTTGCCATTCCCTTCTCAAAGGGATCTCCCTGACCCAGGGACTGAACCCAAGTCTCCTGCATTGCAGGCAGATTCCTTACTGTCTGAGCCCCCAGCATTTGCCAAAAGCTGCAACTTTTCAAAAAAGGATTTGGCCACCCTGTAGTCAACCAGCAAATAGGCAGCCAAACTCTTCTCCCACTCTCAACTTCCCTGCCAGGCCTCTGATTGGCCAAACGCAATGCAAAGCCAGAGGACCAAGAAGTCTCAGGATGTAGTCATTGAAGCCAGTATCCTGGGCACAAGGCGGGATGAAGCAAAATGGAGCATGAAACACAGGGCAATGAAGAAGATATCCAGCCCTACTCTAACCCCCACCCCATGCAAAGCCTTTATGCTAAAGGCTCTAAATACTCTACAGTTGTTTTGACATATCCCCAGGATTGCTGCATCAAGAATAGCTGGAAATATGGATTCAGTTCAGTCTCTCAGTCGTGTCCAACTCTTTGCAACCCCATGAACCACAGCACGCCAGGCCTCCCTGTCCATCACCAACTCCCAGAGTCCACCCAAACTCATGTCCATCGAGTCGGTGATGCCATTCAACCATCTCGTCCCCTGGCGACCCCTTCTCCTCCTGCCCTCAATCTTTCGTAGCATCAGGGTCTTTCCAAATGAGTCAGCTCTTCGCATCAGGTGGCCAAAATATTGGAGTTTCAGCTTCAACATCAGTCCTTCCGATGAACACCCAGGACTGATTTCCTTTAGGATGGACTGGTTGGATCTCTCAAGGGACTCTCAAGAGTCTTCTCCAGCACCACAGTTCAAAAGCATCAATTCTTTGGTGCTCAGCTTTCTTTATAGTCCAACTCTCACATCCATACGTGACTACTGGAAAAACCATAGCCTTGACAAGATGGAACTTTGTTGGCAAAGTAATGTCTCTGCTTTTTAATATGCTGTCTAGGCTGGTCATAACTTTCCTTCCAAGGAGTAAGCATCTTTTAATTTCATGGCTGCAGTCACCATCTGCAGTGATTGTGGAGCCCAGAAAAATAATGTCAGCCACTGTTTCCATTATTTCCCCATCTATTTTCCATGAAGTGATGGGACCAGATGCCATGATCTTCGTTTTCTGAATGTTGAGCTTTAAGCCAACTTTTTCACTCTCCTCTTTCACTTTCATCAAGAGGCTCTTTAGTTCTTCTTCACTTTCTGCCATAAGGGTGGTGCCATCTTCATATCTGAGGTTATTGATATTTCTCCTGGCAATCTTGATTCCAGCTTGTGCTTCATCCAGCCTGTCATTTCTCATGATGTACTCTGCATAGAAGTTAAATAAGCAGGGTGACAATATACAGCCTTGACGTACTCCTTTTCCTATTTGGAACCAGTCTGTTGTTCCATGTCCAGTTCTAACTGTTGCTTCCTGACCTGCATACAGGTTTCTCAAGAGGCAGGTCAAGAGGAAATATGGATTACTATATGAAAACTTCATCATTTTCAATATGGATAACTTGTTTGAAAGAAACAAACAACAAAAACACTTCTGAGAAAGATTCAGCTGTGGACTGCTAGCTTGGGCTTTTCTGATAGCTCAGTTGGTAAAGAATCCGCCTACAATGCAGGAGACCCCAGTTCAATTCCTGGGTCAGGAAGATCCCCTGGAGAAGGGATAGGCTACCCACTCCAGTATTCTGGCCTGGAGAATACTGAGTCAGACACAGAGTCAGACACGACTGAGCAACTTTCACTTCACTTTGATCAATGATTTAATTCTAACTGGATCTCAAAAATGTCAAAAGCAGGACTTCTGCTCCGAGACAAGATGGAGTAGCAAGGATGAGGCTTATCTTTCCGCCTGGAAAAGTTTTTATTTTAAATTAAAAATCAGAAAAGTATATAAGAAAAATTGTCTTCCAGGACACTGAATATCTGTAGAATAGCAATCCATTAGAGAAGAGAAAGAAATAAGAACCCTAAGGTTGCTCTAGCTGCTGCCTAGAGAGTGTCCAGTCTGCGGTCAGAATGAGGCTGGGCATCCAGACTAAACCCAGCAGTCTTGAATTGAGGACGCAGATTTGTGAGGAGGAATAGCCAAGATAGCCAGCGTTCTCAGGGCAGAGTTCCGAGAGTAGGGTGTGTGCAGAGACGCCAGAGAATCAAGCAAGGTCCCCTGATGCTCTGAGCGCCGAGCAGAACATGTATATGAAGAAGCTCTCCAAAGTCCAGAAGGATAACACCCAAAAAGACCAAAGTTGGTTTTGTCAATCTCAACACTAATGCCATTTGGGGACAGATAGTTCTTTTTCTGAGGGTGGAGAGCTGCATTGTAGGATACTGGCACCACCCTGGCTTCTAGCAATTGGATGTCTTCTATGCCTAGAAGAAAGCTTAACTATGTTTATAGTTATAAAATATCCGCAAGCTCATACGAAGAAAATATTGAAAATTTATGGCATCCAATAAAAAACACCCAACAAATACAAAAAGCAGGAAAATATGACCCACAAAAAGGAGAAAAACACAATCAAAACCAAACCAAAGATGACACAGGTGGCAGAGTTAATAGAAAACAATAAGTAGCTTCCTAGGAGGCACAGTGGTAAAGAATCTGCCTGCCAACGCAGGAAACACAAGAGATTCAGGTTCGATCCCTGGATCCAGAAGACCCCTGGAGAAGGAAATAGCAACCCACTCCAGTATTCTTGCCTGGAGAATCCCAAGGACAGGGGAGCCTGGTGGGCTATGGTCCATGGGGTCGCACAGAGTCAGACACGACTGAGCAACTAAACACACACACACACAAAGAGCTCAGTGAAGACAATCACAAGAAATATGAAGGAAACTATACCAAAGCTTCAGTTCAGTTCAGTTCAGTTCAGTCGCTCAGTCGTGTCCGACTCTTTGTGGCCCCATGAATCGCAGCACGCCAGGTCTCCCTGTCCATCACCAACTCCCGGAGTTCACTCACACTCACGTCCATTAAGTCAGTGATGCCATCCAGCCATCTCATCCTCTGTCATCCCCTTCTCCTCCCGCCCCCAATCCCTCCCAGCATCAGAGTCTTTTCCAATGAGTCAACTCTTTGCATGAGGTGGCCAAAGTACTGGAGTTTCAGCTTTAGCATCATTCCTTCCAAAGAAATCCCAGGGCTGATCTCCTTCAGAATGGACTGGTTGGATCTCCCTGCAGTCCAAGGGACTCTCAAGAGTCTTCTCCAACACCCCAGTTCAAAAGCATCAATTCTTCGGCGCTCAGCTTTCTTCACAGTCCAACTCTCACATCCATACGGAATGTGACCACAGGAAAAACCATAGCCTTGACTAGACGGACCTTTGTTGGCAAAGTAATGTCTCTGCTTTTGAATACGCTATCTAGGTTGGTCATAACTTTCCTTCCAAGGAGTAAGCATCTTTTAATTTCATTGCTGCAGTCACCATCTGCAGTGATTTTGGAGCCCCCCAAAAATAAAATCTGACACTGTTTCCCCATCTATTTCCCATGGAGTGATGGGACCGGATGCCGTGATCTTCATTTTCTGAATGTTGAGCTTTAAGCCAACTTTTTCACTCTCCACTTTCACTTTCATCAAGAGGGTTT
>NW_011494743.1:1219296-1248556 GCF_000754665.1 Bison bison bison | reverse complement strand
CTTTCTGCCAAAAGGGTGGTGTCATCTGCATATCTGAGGTTATTGATATTTCTCCTGGCAATCTTGATTCCAGCTTGTGTTTCTTCCAGTCCAGCATTTCTCATGATGTACTCTGCATATAAGTTACATAAGCAGGGTGACAATATACAGCCTTGACGTACTCCTTTTCCTATTTGGAACCAGTCTGTTGTTTACCAAAGCTTATATTAATCAAATTGCTTAAAACCAGTGATAAAGAGGAAAATGTAAAAGCACCCAGGGGAAGAAAAGGTATATTGCATACGAAGAAAAAAGATCAGAATGCCAGCAGAGCATAAGTAGGCTAGATGACAGTGGAACGTCTTTGAAGTACTGAAAGAATAAAACCATCCATCTAGATGTCTGTACCCAAGGAAAACCTCTTTAAACAATGAAGGGGACATAAAGACTCTTTCAGACATATGAAAATGGACAGAATTTATAATCATCAGACTTGCATTGTAAGAAATGTTAAAAGAAATGCTTCAGGATAAGTAAAATGATACCAGATGGGAATTTGGGATCCACATAAGGAATGAAGAGCCCTGGAAATGGTAACCGCATGAGTTAATATAAAATACTTGTTTTCTCATTTTCAAAATCTCCTTAAAAGAAAATTAACTGTTTAAAGTGAAAACAGCAAGGTACATGATGTTTATAACATACACGAAATTGAAATATATGATGATAACACAAAGGCTGGGAGAAGAGAAATGGAAATATAATATTATTGTAACTGAAAGTGGGATCTGGATGCTTGCAACTCAAAAGCCAATAAAGAAACCAGGTTGTTGGAAATGAAAGTTTGCTTGATTTTGGACGCTGGCAATGGGTGCGAGGAGCACAGATGCTTATCCAGAGGCCAACTCCCCCCACTGACTATCAATGGGCAAGAGCTTTTATAGACAGAGGGAGGGGCTACATGCAGAAACAGCACAGTCAGCTCTGACAGTCGTCTTGAAATTGGTCATCTGTGGTCTGACCAGCATCGTCTTGGTTGTTTAAAGTACAGTTAATCTTCAGTTCCAGGATTGGTTTGTTCTCATTTCTTTGAGGCCAGTTCTTGCAGAGTTGGCAACTCACAGCCTGGCTAGTCTGTTCATCAGGTAGCTAACTTCTTCCACCTGGTGGGTGTTTCAGTATCTACAAGACATCTCACAGGAGAGGGCTGAAAATATTATCAACAGACCTTTTGCTTACTGCCCAAACTATTATTATTTGGTCTTCTTTGACTGCTTCCTTTTGTTTCTGCATTTTCTCACTTCTATGATTAAACTTATTCTTGGGCTAAAGTTTTTCTACCAACAAAAGGCAGGCTGAGGACATGGGGGGCAAGGACCATAGGGTCCTTCTCTATTATGGGTCCTTATAGTGTACATCCGGAGAAGGCAATGGCACCCCCCTCCAGTACTCTTGCCTGGAAAACCCCATGGACAGAGGAGCCTGGGAGGCTGCAGTCCATGGGGTCACACAGAGTCAGACATGACTGAAGCAACTTAGCAGCAGCAGCAGTATAGTGTACGTCAAGTGATGTAGTATCACCCAAGATAAACTGTGGTAAGTTAAAGATGTTTCTAGAAATCCTAAAACAACTATCAAAATAACACAATAAAGAAGTGCAACCAATAAGTCTACAAAGGAGATGAATCGATTTTTTAAAAATCACAAATTAACCCAAAGAAGGCACAGAAAGAAGGAAAATGAAACAAAGAACAGATTGAACAAACAGGAAGTAAATAACAAACTGGTAGATTTCAACCCAACAATATCAATAGTAACATTAAGTTGTTAACCACTCCAATTAAAATTCAAGGATTGTCAAATTGGATTAAAAAGTAGGGCATTATTATATGGTGCCTATAAGAAACCCATTTTAAATATAAAGACATACATAGTTAAAATTTAAAAGATTTTTAAAGATACAGCATGCTAACACTAATGAAAAGAAAGCTAGAGCAGATATATGAATATCAAAGCAAATTTTAAAGTAAAGGAGAACAGGTCATTTAATAATAATATCAGGATAAATTAATCAATAGGTCATAATAATCCTGTGTTTATGTATCTAATAAAAAAGATTTATCTGGGGTTAATGTAACATTAAAAATCAATCAATATAATTCACCATGCTTACAGACTAAAAATGAAAAATGTTTGTCTCAATACATGCAGAAAAATCAGTTGACAAAATTTAACATTTATTCTTGGCAAAAAATGTTAGCCATCTTGAAATAGAAGAGAAAAAAGAAAAGCAGGGGACACGACTTCCATCACGAAGGTCCCACACGCTGCGTGGCAGCTAAGACCACGTGCTACAGCTACAGAAGGCCTGCGCGCATCAGTGAAGACCCACAGCCAAAATAGATGTGTAAAATGATGTGAGATGAATTAAGCCCAGAGAAATCAGGTGAGGAGCCGTAGGAGTGTTTGTTCCTGGTCTTTCCGTGAGCAGAAAGAGCGTGCTCCCAGAGCCTGAGGATGTCGGATCACAGGGCCCAGCGGAGGAAGTGAAAGGAACACAGTATAGGAAGATGAGAAATTCAACCGGAGGCGGAGCCGGCCTTCTGTGTGTTAGGGTTTAGACCGAATCCAGAAGCAGGAGGTAGGCCGTACCTTAACATTCCTAACCACACTTGCTAAGTTTCTTTTTAAGAGTATTTCAACATTGGTGTGCTTTAATCTTTTCTTTTTATATTAATTTCCCTCCCCAAATTAGCAAAAAAACATTGATTATTCTTAAAACATGTATTTCCAACATGGGATTATTAGGTCAAAAGCCTTAATATTTTTAATTGCTATTGTAATGCATATATTTATTTTTCTCAAGAGAGGTAGCAATTCTCACCTCCACCAGACACATATGAACACCTGTTTCTGCACACGCTGGTGTCAACAGACTTTTACATTTATGTCAATCTAATAGATAAAAATTGGTGCTACATGTAAATTTCTTTTTCCTCTTTAATACTGGTATTAGGACTACTACTTCTATGTCCCCTCCTCTTCCTAACTCCTCCTAATGTTACTATTGTTTACTGAGCACATACTGTGTAATAGAAATAGTTCTGCAAACTTTGTCTTTTATCAATTAACTTCATAACCTTACAAGGTAAGTTCCACCATTAGCTCCATTTTGTAAAAGAAGAAACTGAAGTTTAGATAGATAAATTTTCCCCCAGTCATATAATCAAATTTTTAAAATTGAGATGTATTTGACATACAAATTGTATAAGTTATACTCCATATTGATTGGATCCATTTGTATTGCAGTCTGATTACCATCATAGCATTTGGTAACAACTTTGTCACCTCACATAATCATTTCTTTTAGTGTTGGGAACATATGAGATCTAGTCTCAGCAAGCTTAAAGTTTATAACACAGTGTTCTTGCCTGGAAAATCCCATGGATGGAGGAGCCTGGTGGGCTGCAGTCCATGGGGTCGCGAAGAGTCAGACACGACTGAGCGACTTCACTTTCACTTTTCACTTTCACACATTGGAGAAGGAAATGGCAACCCACTCCAGTGTTCTTGCGTGGAGAATCCCAGGGACGGGGGAGCCTGGTGGGCTGCCGTCTCTGGGGTCGCACGGAGTCAGACACGACTGAAGTGACTTAGCGGCAGCAGTCGTTGTCTATAATCACTGCACTGAGTATTAGAGCTCTTATTTGTCTCCTAGTTGCAAGTATGTAACTTTAAACAACATCTTTACCATTCCCCTAGGCACCAGCTCCTCTTAATCACCTTCTTATGCTGTGCTTTTATGAATTCAGGGATTTTTTTCTTAGCTATCACCTCGAAGAGATCGATCATACAGCATTTGCCTTTCTCTGAGTTATTTCACTTAGTATAGTATCTTCAAGTTCTATCCATGTTGTTGCAAATGCCAGAATTTTCTTTTTTCTCATGGTTGAATAGTGTTCCACTGTATGTGTATATAAAACATTCATCCGTTGATGGGCACTTAGGTTGTTTGCATAGCTTGGCTATTGTGAATGGTGCATAAACATAGGAGTTCAGACATCTCTTCGATAATTTGTTTTCATTTCCCTTGGATATGGGGCCAGAAGGGGTGTTGCTGAATCTAACAGCTGCCATCTATATTGGTAGCTTCCAGTTTGGAGCTATTACAAATAGAGCTGCTATGTTCAATTAGTACATGCCTTTTGAGAAACATGTGTATGTATTTCTCCTGAGAATACACCAGAGTAGAAGTCCTGTATCAGATATTCATCTTTAGCAGGTATTGCCAAGCTGTGTTTCAGTCTGGCTGAAGCCACTTTTAATCCCACCAGCAGTGTACGGATATTCTACTTGATCCACTTACACTTGATATTTAATTTTTGCCATCCTGGTGTGTGTGCGGTGGTATCTCAGTGTTTCTGTAAGTCTCTGGAGATATTCTTTTGCAGATTAATTCCTCAGTCCAATTTTATCATGAATGGGAATACTCTATTATTTTTATTTTGTGATATATTTTTTAGGATATTTGTACAGAAATACTTAACTTTTGTTTAGTAACAAATGTCCATCATTTTCTCTCTGGACTTTTGTGTTTCCTGCATTGTTTTAAAAGGTGTTATCACTCAAATGGTCTGTTAAATTCCTTTCCAACATTTGTATTGTTTGTATACTTGTGTTTAAAATCTCTCCCTGGAGTAAATGTTTTGATCTCTGTAACTTTCTGATATTTTAATATCTTCCTTCCCCATTCTACTCCCAAATAATACTTTTCCAGATTTGGAGGAAGATGTTGATCTTTAAATACTTTTGTACTTTTCTCCTTATTCTACTTCAGAAGGAAAAAAAAAAAAAACAGGTCATGATTTTTTAATTTTATTAATTTGAATTAAATTGCTATTTTGTGATTATTAATCCTTTCTAGGATGAACAGATCTTATTTTATATCTTTTAATAATATTTTATGTTTTTCTTATGTAGATTCTAATCTGTTGTTGCTAAATTTATTTCCGTATTATAAAGGTTTATTATTGTGGAGTCTTGTCCCAAGGCCACAGAAGCAGAGCCCAGAAACAAGGTCACCTAATCTGACTGAGCCCCTTTGAAACCATTGTCAAAAGCCCACCTGCTCATCACCAACAGGCTTTCTGACCCCAAATTTGGCAAAAATGTCCACCCAAATAGTCACACTATTGAGCCCTAACCAATCACCTAATGCCAACCTTCCAGCAGGAATTTTTTTGTTTGTTTTGGTCTTGAGACTATAAAAATTGACTACTCACCCATTAAAAGCAACAGCTGTGCCTTGAGCCAGCCCACTGTTCTAACAACATCCTGTCGACCTTCCCTGGCCTGTTAGGGGTTTGGCTCACTGTGCTCACAGTACCCCCATCGTCTCTGCCTTTTGCTGTTAATAAATTCTCCCCCTTCTGAAATTCTTTGTGTCTGGAAATTCTTTTCCAACCCACTCAGACTGCCTCAACAATTATGTATAAGGAGATTTTTCATTGTAAAATTTATTGCTGATATTTTAAAAGTAGCTCTCTTACCAAACTCTCTAGTTTGCACTGGAGAGCTTCTTAGGGTTTGTAGATAGTCAGTCATGCCTGCCACCAACAAATAAAGCATATCTTGTGTCTTTATTTCTATTATATAGTAACATTTATTGTGTTCCCTCTCCTTACTGCTTCAGTTAGGCTCTCTAATACAATGCTTCCTTAAACCACAGGGAGAATTTATTGGAAGGATGCTGACAAAGGCTGAAGAGCCAGGCACGACACTAAGGCACTACGGGGTGTTTTCTTCCATTAATATATCCATCTTTTCAAGATTCAAAGTTGCGGAAAGGCAACTCCAACTTGCTAAACTTCAGTGTCTCACCCACACTTGGTAATGTTAGGACAATGAGAGGCTGTAGCTCAACTTCACCTTCCTGATGGGAAGGTCAAGTAACCCAGATAAGACACGATAGGAGAGAGATAATACACCTGGGAAAGTCTGGATGCTGTTACAAAGGGAGAACGAATACCAGGTTTCAGTAGTGCAAAATTGATCCTCAAATGGGCGTCTTACGGGAGCAAAGTCAGTGCCCTAATGCTATTAATCCTATTGCTCTCTCTCCTTTTATAAAAAATGTTTATAACATCCGTTCTACTAGTCTGGTCATGCTACCATAATGAAACAGCAGAAACTTTCAGCTTAATCAGCAGAGCTTTATTTCCTCAGACCTCTGGAGGCTGAGATGTCTGCGACCGAGGTACTGGCAGGGTGGACACCACAAGGCCTCTTCCCTTGGTTGGTAGGGAGCTGTGAGCACACACCGCCTTACCTCAGAGCCTGTGAGCAGGGAGAGAGCAGGCTGATGCCTCGGGGGCATCTTCTTCCAAGGGCAGTAATTCCCCCCAGGAGGACCCCATCCTCATGAACTTGTTGAATCCTAATCGCCTCCCAAACACTCCATCTACAAATACTATCACATTGGGGGTTAGGCATTTAACATATTAATTTTGGGGGACACAACTCAGTTCACTAGCGCCTCTTTTATTATTCTAAATTGAGATTCATAGATTTAAAAATTGCCTATATTCACAATTTTGTAAAGTGAATGTGATCAACTGAGATACAAAGGGGATATTGGAAAAGCAATTAATAATAAGATGCTGTGAATTTCTTTTTTTTTTTAAATTTTACTTTATTTTTAAACTTTACAATATTGTATTGGTTTTGCCAAATATCGAAATGAATCTGCCACAGGTATACATGTGTTCCCCATTCTGAACCCTCCTCCCTCCTCCCTCCTCCCTCCCCATAGAAAGTATTGAGTGAGCCAAAATTTTCCTTTGGTTCTGAAGTGAAGACACATTTTTTCATTTTCACCAAGAACTTTATTGAACAGTGTGTTCACCCTTTTGTTCCACTACCTTCTGCCATTTTTCAGGCAACTTCATAATTCTATCTTCCAAAACTTTTTATCCTTTTGAGCAAAGAACATTCCAGGTGCCTTTTAAAGTCTCCCAGGGAAGTGAAATATTTTCCATTAAGACATTTGTAAAGACTGAAATAAATGGACATCCAAAGATACAATGTATGGTGAATATAGCCAATGAATCAGAACTTCCCAGCCAAGCTGTAACAGATTTTGCCTGGTCACCAAGGAAACGAACATACAGTCTTATGGTATCTGGATGAGAGATTATACATTTTCTGCTAACTAATTCTAAATGCTTTTCATCAAGAGCTACTTTCAGTTGGTTTAATTGGGAACAGTACTTGTTGGAATTAATTGTTTGGTTTTTCAGAAGGAGTTCATAATAAAGGATTCCCTTCCAATCCTACCATATACACAATATCATCTTCTTTGGATAAACTTCAGCCTTTAGTGTGGTTGGCAGTTGTTCATTTTGCTTGCCCCACAGTCTCTTCTGTTTCATCACTCATCACAATTTGTTTTAAAAAATGGAACATTTATCTTACATTTCAGCACAGAATTGCATGTGGAAATGTGGTCAAGGTTTTTAGCACTTAACTTACCGTGATTATGGTGAAGATCGCTCAGTCGTGTCTGACTCTTTGCAACCCCATGGACTATAGCCTACCAGGCTCCTCTGTCCATGGGATTTTCCAGGCAATAGTACTGGAGTGGATTGCCATTTCCTTCTCCAGGGAACTTCCTGACCCAAGGATCGAACCTGAGTCTCCCATATTGTAGACAGACGCTTAACCGTCTGAGCCACCAAGCTGGTGCAATTGATTTTTCAACTATTGATTTGGATATTTTCAGTATGTCAGTTTAAGAATTGTCCACAGTTTGTTGTGATCCACACAGTCAAAGGCTTTAGCCTAGTCAATGAAGCAGGAGTAGATGTTTTCCTGGATTTTCCTTGCTCTTTCTATGATCCAACAGATGTTGGCAATCTGATATCTGGTTCCTCTGCCTTTTCTAAATCCAGCTTGAACATCTGGAATTTCACAGTTCAAGTGCTGTTGAAGCCTGGCTTGGAGAGTTTTGAGAATTACTTTGCTAGCGTGTGAGATGAGTACAATTGTGCAGTAGTTTGAGCATTCTTTGGTATTGCCTTTCTTTGGGATTGGAATGAAAACTGACTTTTTCCAGTCCTGTGGCCACTGCTGAATTTTCCAAATTTGCTGGCATATTAAGTACAGCACTTTAATAGCATCATCGTTTAGGATTTGAAATAATTCAGCTGGAATTCCATCACCTCCACTAGCTTTGTTCATAGTAATGTTTCCTAAAGCCCACTTGCTATTCTTTGGAACTCTCCATTCAGATGGGTATACCTTTCCTTTCCTCCTTTGCCTTTCACTTCTCTTCTTTTCTCAGCTATTTGTAAGGCCTCCTCAGATAAACATTTTCCATTTTTGTGTTTTTTTATTGGGGATAGTTTTGATCACTGCCTCCTATACAATCTTACAAACCTCCATCCATGTTCTTCAGGCACTCTGTTTATCAGATCTAATCCCTTGAATCTATTTGTCACTTCCACTGTATGATTATAAGGGATTTGATTTAGGCCATACCTGAATGGCCTGGTGGTTTTCCCTACTTTCCTCAACTTAAGTCTGAATTTTGCAATCATGAGTTTATGATCTGAACCACAGTCAGCTCCTGGTCTTGTTTTTGCTGTCTGTATAGAGACATACAGACATACAGAAGACATACAGCCTTCTCCATCCTGGGCTGCAAAGGATATAATCTTGACCTGTATGCAGGTGAAGAAGCAACAGTTAGAACTGGACATGGAAACAAATGGATTCAAAATTGGAAAAGGAGTATTTCAAGGCTATATGTATTGTTACCCTGCTTATTTAACTTAGATGCAGAGTACATCATACGAAATTCCAGGCTGGTTGAAGCTCAAGCTGGAATCAAGATTGCCAGGAGAAATATCAATAACCTCAGATATGCAGATGACACCACCCTAATGGCAGAAAGTGAAGAGGAACTAAAGAGCCTCTTGATGAAAGTGAAAGAAGAGAGTGAAACAGCTGGCTTACAATCAACATTCAAAAAACGAAGATCATGGCATCTGGTCCCATCACTTCATCGCAAATAGATGGGGAAACAATGGAAACAGTGAAAGACTATTTTCTTGGGCTCCAAAATCACTGCAGATGGTGACAGCAGCCATGAAATTACAAGATGCTTGCTCCTTGGAAGAAAAGCTATGACCAATCTAGACAGCATATTAAAAAGCACAGACATTACTTTGCCGACAAAGGTCCATCTAGTCAAAGCTCTGGTTTTTCCAGTAGTTATGCACAGATGTGAGAGTTGGGCCACAAAGAAGGCTGAGTGCTGAAGAGTTGATGCTTTGAAACTGTGGTGCTGGAGAAGACTTTTGAGAGTACCTCAGACAGAAAGGAGATCAAATAAGTCAGTTCTAAAGGAAATCAACTCTTTGTTGGCAGTACTGACGCTGAAGCTGAAGCTCCAATACTTTGGCCACCTGATGTGAAGAGCTGATTCATTGGAAAAGACTCTGATGCTGGGAAAGACTGAGGGCAAGAAGAGAAGTGGGCGACAGAGGATGAGATGGTTGGATAGCATCACTAACTCATTGGACATGAATTTGAGCAAAGTCCGGGAAATAGTGAAGGAAGCCTGGCATGCTTCAGTCCATGGGGCTGCAATGAGTCAGACATGATTCAGCGACTGAACAACTATGTCGGCTGTCTCCCGCCTGGTATAATGTTGTTTGTTCTCAATGACTGTTTCAATTTGATTCCTATCAACTTCTACTGGTCTACCTGTCCAGAGAGAAACCTGCAGCATGAAACATCACAAAGCACCCTTGATATGTTTGATCTCTTACAGCACCTTCCCATACACTGCATGGGTCCTTTTGTATTTCACTTGTGTTTTTACATTTCTTAAAATAATAAAGTATAATATGACAAAATGTTGCTTTTTCTTCCATCTTCAATATTAAAATGGCTACACAAAAATTCACCAATTTTGATGTCTTTTTTTAAATGCTGTCACATACACTCTAACAGAATTGTTTCAAATGAAGCTAAAGATAACTAAGTGCTACAAGAACCATCTTAAGGGAAAAAAAAAAAAACCTTTGGGCAACCCAATACTTGGGCACAACTGTACTAGAAAACATGAATAGTCAAATATTTGTATGTAGAAATATCATGAATGTGACTGTAACAGATGTTCACTGATACACCTAGGCTGGTGATTCAAATACCACCAGGTTGAAATGTAAAACAACTCTTAGTAACATTTTGATCCAAATGAAATATGATCTTCCCTTTATTTAAATGGTAGTTGTATTTCTAAAAGTCAGTTATTATTTAAGTCATGCTACTGAAACTCCAGTATTTTGGCCGCCTCATGCGAAGAGTTGACTCATTGGAAAAGATTCTGAAGCTGGGAGGGATTGGGGGCAGGAGGAGAAGGGGACGACAGAGGATGAGATGGCTGGATGGCATCACCGACTCGATGGACATGAGTTTGGGTGAACTCCGGGAGCTGGTGATGAACAGGGAGGCCTGGTGTGCTGCGATTCATGGAGTCACAAAGAGTCAGACACGACTGAGCGACTGAACTGAATTGAACTGAACTTTTGTGTTTATATGTAAAATGGAATTAGCTTCTAGGCTCAGACTTGAAAAGAGGGTAGTCTCGTAAAGCTGCTGTTATACGGTAAGGTAGATCTGACCCACAAAACGGATTCTAACTTTAGACCTGGTGGCTTGCCTCAGTACTGGGCATTAACCCTTAGACAGCTGGACTGTTGAGGGGAGGGAGTTGCCAGGGTCCCTGGTATGGCAGTTGGAGCCCTCTGGGAGGTACTGGTTGTTTATCAACCAGCATGGTAGTAAAAGCATGGTAGTATATTATTCTTTTAGCAATTGCTTCAAAATGTCTACCTCTCTTTGGGTTAATGCTGCTGCTGCTGCTAATCGCTTCAGTCGTGTCCGACTCTATGCGACCCCATAGATGGCAGCCCACCAGGCTCCCCATCCCTGGGATTCTCCAGGCAAGAACACTGGAGCGGATTGCCATTTCCTTCTCCAATGCATGAAAGTGAAAAGTGAAAGTGAAGACGTTCAGTCGTGTCCGGCTCTCAGCGACCCCATAGACTGCAGCCTACCAGGCTCCTCGGTCCATGGGATTTTCCAGGCAAGAGTACTGGAGTGGGGTGCCATCGCCTTCTCCTTGGTTAATGCTAGTGATGTTTTACTAGAAATTACCATTTCTTTCAGCATTCTTTTATCATAGCCATT
Source organism: Bison bison bison (assembly GCF_000754665.1). Classification (NCBI taxonomy): domain Eukaryota; kingdom Metazoa; phylum Chordata; class Mammalia; order Artiodactyla; family Bovidae; genus Bison; species Bison bison. Next base: position 1,237,318 of record NW_011494743.1, on the reverse strand, counting down.
TTATATTCAGATATACATGGCTTTACAGTTCTAAAAATAATTTCCAATGTTGTGTATTTATAATTTTTCTCTGCTTTCCCAAGATTTTCAGAGTTTTACGTACTTGTTATCCCCTTTTTTGTCAGCTTTTGGTTTTTCCCTGTTTAATTAAGTTCTAATTTTATTTTTACTTAATTCTCCTGCTGTTCCTGCTGCTGCTGCTAAGTCACTTCAGTCGTGTCTGACTCTGTGCGACCCCATAGATGGCAGCCCACCAGGCTCCCCCGTCCCTGGGATTCTCCAGGCAAGAACACCGGAGTGGGTTGCCATTTCCTTCTCCAATGTGTGAAAGTGAAAAGTGAAAGTGAAGTTGCTCAGTTGTGTCCAATTCTAGCGACCCCATGGACTGCAGCCTACCAGGCTCCTCTGCCCATGGGATTTTCCAGGCAAAGTACTGGAGTGGGGTGCCATTGCCTTCTCCGACTTAATTCTCCTAGTTGGGGTTTATATTATTCTTTTAGTAGTTTCTTGGGAGGGGGATCAATTTTATTTGAGCTTCTCCCAGTGGTTACAGCCACTCTGTCTCCAGAACAATCACATCACAGGAAATGTGCCACCAAGACTGCCCAGAAAAGTCTGACCAGCTGAATCTTACTGCTTAACATACACATATTCACAGTAACTGACGGTCAGTGCTATGCCTCACACAGGAACGTGTCAGCAACTGCAAATCTTCCGACTGAAGCACAAAACCCTCCCCAGCCCCTTTCTCCCCATTCGCCTGGAACACCAGGCTCCCTCAGGTCTCCCGGCCCCTCGCGCAGGGGCAGCCTGAGTAGCAGGGGCCAGGCTGCGACACTGGAGTCCAGGCCAGCTCCACCCTGTGTTTTATTCCTCTCACACCTTTAGGGTCAGACGCTGCGGTGAACCTAGAGTAAACATGTGGACCGGGGTGAAGGTTCCCACTCTGACTGGAGAAGAAGTCTTGAGAGGGCCGGAATCCATCGCTTTGACCAATTAACTCAAGTAGGGTTCATTTGGGCAAAACTCAATCAGCTTTGAGACATTTCAATGAGTTGTTTGGGATTAAAAAAAAAAAAAGTGGCAGGAAACGTATCCGAGGGCCGCAGGCACACACCTGCCCGCTCTCACTACCACCGGCCACATGCAGGACCTCGGCAGAGGGAGGGCAGCCCTACAGCACCGCGTGTGTGGCCTGTTCGACTCTTTGCGACCCTATGAACTGTAGCCCATCAGGTTCCTCTGTCCATGGGATTCTCCAGGCAAGAATACTGGAGTGGGTTGCCATGCCCTCCCCCAGGGGATCTTCCCTACCCAGGGATTGAACCCACGCCTCCTGTGGCTCCTACACTGCAGGTGGATTCTTTACCCCTGAGCCACCGACGGCCGCAAAATCTTCCTGGCAACAGGGCCAACGTCTGGGCCACAGCCAGTCTGAGCTTGACCCTGAGCATCCAGTCCAGCTTCGGTCTGAGGTTCCATCTTGGCCTTCTGTCCTAAGCGACTGTGAACACTCCTGGGGGCCAGTGCCAAGGGCCAGGAGCAGCCAAGGGAGGCAGACAGGCTCAAAGCATGTTTCGATTTCTGGGGAACATGACACAGGCCTCCGCACGTCCATGGAGCAATGTGCAAATTGCCGTGATGGGTAGAATAAAATCTCTACTTGGAGCACAGTTGCTGTTTTGCTGCTCAGTCATGTCTGACTCTTTGTGACCCCATAGACTGTAGCCCACCAGGCTCTTCTGTCCATGGAATTCTCCAAGCAGGAATACTGGAGTGGGTAGGTAGCCATGCCCTCCCCCAGGGGATCTTCCCAACCCAGGAATTGAACCTGGGTCTCCTGCAGTGCAGGCAGATTCTTTACTGTCTGAGCCACCAGGGAAGCCCCTGGAGCACAGCATCTCTGCCACTGGCAGCACTGCGGAGTACCCCCCAGTGCACAGTCAGACATCTGCTCAGTAAGCAGCAAATATGTGAAATAAATTACCTTGAGAGGGCCACACCTCCTCTAAACATTGGGCAATGTGACCAGAACGGCTGCTGTTCAAAGTGTATTCATAGGAAACAGGTGGGGGCTCCCTCACAATCGACAAACACGTACAGGTTATTGAAAAAGTCATTGTATATGGATTGCACTTTGCTCAACATGGATTTTGGTTTTGTGGACTCCAAACACAGACACTCATTCACCTCACAGCCTGCTGCTAAGTCACTTCAGTCATGTCCGACTCTTGCCAACCCCGTGGGCTGGTGCCCACCAGGCTCCTCTGTCTATGGGATTCTCCAGGCAAGAATACTGGAGTGGGTTGCCATGCCTTTCTCCAGGGGATCTTGGAACCTGCTTGCCAATGCAGGAGACATAAGAAACCCAGGTTCGATCCCTGGGTCGGGAGACCCCCTGGAGAAAGTTGAGAAGTTGGGAAAAAGAAACAAACGTCCCTTTGCCAAAACAGAATTCTGGCCTGCCCACTGGTCAAGTTCTTGTTTTCAGCTCTCTTTTGTTGTTGGTTTTTTTTTGAAAACAAACAAACAAACAAACAAAACACCTAAAGAGAGGCAGGCGTGATCTTTCACACTGGAACCAGCCTTTGGCCAGGCAGAACCTGCTGGGAAGGGAGGCGCCCTCCAGGACACGCACTCCTTGCCTGGAATTGGGGAGCACAAGATCCCTACCAGCCCCCTACACCACCACATCGGCTCTCAGGCTCCCACAGCAGAAATCCAGTTCTGCCTCTGCAGACACTGGCAGCGAGCGGTGACAAACACACCCCAGGACAGACATCTGGTAAGCGGCACAACTGAATTTCCATCTAAGCAATTCAGCTGCTGAATCGAGATGTCTGAGTCCTGTGCCATGTTGGTGAGTCTGTGACGTGCAACCATAACACAAATAACGTGTCCCCAGGTGTCCTTACTTCTCACCACACTCTCATTCTATAGGCCGTACTGCCCCAATTTGACAGAGCTGAGGACTGAGCAACCGAAGGCCACATGACATCAGGGCCACGTATGGCTGGCTTCACACCTAGTGATTTTCCACGTCTCAAGCCGCTTTTTTACTGTCTCACAAGCCATTATATTTATTGATAAGGTAGCCAACTTTTGGCAGACACACCTTCCAATATTCAGTCTGAGCACTCTTGCCAAAATCTAAATCCCCGTCCTGCTTTGGAAAATGCGGTCATCTCCATCGTCCCATTTCTCTGGGGCACGGTTCTTTTTTTTTTTTTTTTTTCCCCGCCTTAAATTCTTCTCACGGCCAGCAGAGGGCAGATTTGTGCCACCATTTTCTTTCCTGCGAGAAAAGGATACACAAGCAAACAGGGAACACCACAGGCCAGGGGCAAAGACGTCCTTGAAAATGAGAATGTGGACGGTCTCCCCTCTCTGGTAGTCAAGGGATTAGACGGACGGACAGATAAAACCCTCATTCGCTATGATCACTTTCTCATATCTGCGGGAAATAAAGGAAATGGCGATTCGGAAACCCGTGTCCCCTTTTCCTTTGCTCTTTCTGAAACCTCCAGCCACGTAGAAGGAGCAGAAGACGCGGGAGGAGTCAGGGGCCGTAACAAAGGCTCGGAAACAGGACACGCTGCTCAGGTGGCCTGGCATTCTCCAGCTTGGTGCCGAGGATGATGAAACTGTCACCGTGTCGCTGCCCGCGTCCTGCCGGCAGCCAAGTTCCACGGGGAGGGCTCGCCCACGTGTCCCCACCCAGACGGAATCCGTCTCTGCCACGATTCCCAGTGTCAGCATCAGGGATTTGGTGGCAGAGGGGAGGCAAAGGGATGGCCTGGCTACTGGAGTGACCTTCCTGAACATGCTGGAAGCCTAGTGCTCTCATGCCTTTTTTATTTCATTAATTTTATTTTTTATTAATTGATTTTATTGTTTCCTTTATTTTTGGCTGGTCCATGAGCATGTGGGATTTTAGTCCCGGACCAGGGATTGAACCCCTGTGGCAAAAGCCCATCACCAGCGAAGTCCCTGCTGGGCAGGAGCTGCTGAAACCCTTCCTGTCAGTGACTCCCAGGCCCTGGGTGTTCCCACTTGTCCACTGTTTTCTTTAAAACTTTGTTTCAACCCATCTTTTCCTCGGTAGAAACGGTCTTAAATAGCTTCTCAGCTCACTCAATCAGAGAAGACAGAGAAGGAAATGAAGCCTGGCTCCTGGAGTAGATGATGAAACCCAGGTCAGAGAGTTGCCAGCGCCGGAGGGGAGTCGGCCTGAGTCACTCTGTGCGTTGCTATTAAAAATTCTCACCCGCCCAGACCAGATCCAGCTCCTTACAGTCCCGTGTAATTTAGAGCAGGGCCCAGGCAGGGTGAGTCTGTGTTTGCTCTGACAAGTATTTAGGGTGCAGGAGGAACTCATTTCACCCTTTCCACTCTGGAGCTGGTGAGCAACGCAGGCCCTCACGCGGACTGGCTGTTGATATTCAGACTCTTCTTTCTCTTTAACGGGGGCTCCCTCTCCTTCTGCCTTTTGCTCCATCTGAGATGGGGAGGAGGAACCGGACAGGCCCAGCCATTATTGAATTCTAGAATGGTCCTCCCCCCAATAGGGGCTTCAAGGCAACACATGAGAAGCACATCACTCTACATCAGTGAATTCAGTATACGTGTGTGTGCAGGGTCTGTGAGCATGGTATATGGGTTTGGTTGAAAGTTCATAGATATGGTGCATATGTGTATGTTTTGGGCACATGTACACGTGTGAATGTATTTGCAGGTATGTGTACATATATATGGAGAAGGCGATGGCACCCCACTCCAGTACTTTTGCCTGGAAAATCCCATGGACGGAGGAGCCTGGTAGGCTGCAGTCCATGGGGTTGCTAGAGTTGGACACGACTGAGCGACTTGCCTTTCACTTTTCACTTTCATGCACTGGAGAAGGAAATGGCAACCCACTCCAGTGTTCTTGCCTGGAGAATCCCAAGGACAGGGGAGCCTGGTGGGCTGCCGTCTGTGGGGTCGCACAGAGTCGGACACGACTGAAGCGACTTAGCAGCGGCAGTACATATATATGCATGTGTGGCTGGGGTCTCTGTACATGGCAGCATGTTTGGCTGGGAATATGTGGATATGGTTTATGCATTTTTGTTTGGGGGGGAATCTGTGTACATGATATATGCACCTTTGGTTGGGGGGTCTGTATACATGTGTACATGTATGTTTGGCTGAGGGTATGTGCACATGGTAGGCATGCTGAAGATAGTTGAGGCGGGACAAGAGAGCTGGATCACAGATGCTGTGACCCTTTATATGTGTCAGCCTCAAACATTTACAGAGCATCTGCATAGAGCGTAGAGCACTGAGCTAGAGAGGGTTTAATGTGGTTCCTGAGCTTGAGATCCATTACAATCTATATGGAGAGAGGATGTATAAATATATTATGAAAAACAAAAAGGGGTTGTTATTGATTATGATCTCTGCCTATTTTTAGACAAACAAAAAAACTTCTTTTAAAAAAAGTGCTCAGAAATTCAAATGAGAAAGTTTCTCTGAGGCTTGGTGAGGTCTAGAAGACTGTAAGGACAAGATAATATTGTCACTGAACTTTGAGACAAAGAATTAGGGCCCAGGTAAGCAGGGCGATCTGAGGAAGGCAACCTCTGGACAGGCTTGCTCATCAATACAGAAAACACACCGAACTCCTGGTTTCATCAGTCAAAATCTGTTTGCCAGTTATCAGTCACTCAAATTGCAAACAAAACCAACATGACCAACCTCAGGTTGGTCAACCTCAGGTCTCAAAGATGCCATCAGGATGCTGTCTCCTCATGTCTTGGCTCTGTTCCTCTCAGTGCTGGCTTTATTTGCAGGCAGGCACTCCCTGCAGAAGGTGACCTGGAGCTTCAGAACTTAACTCTACCAAAACAATGCATGCACCGTGTCCCCAGAAGTGCCAGCAAAGCGTCCTGGTCTCTTGTTAGCTTGGCTTGGGTCAAATGCTCATCTCTGAATCAGTTTCCATGACCAGCAGCATACAATTCTCTGATGGCCAGATCTGGTCATGTGCCCACTCCCTAAGCCAGATGATGGACAGAGTCCCACCTGAACTTTATGGACTAAGAGTGGGAGTGGGGTGTTTCCACAAAGGAAATGAAACTGAGCAGGACCCTGTGGGGATCCTGGAGGCAAAAGCCTTTCTGTGTACCCTATTTCCTGATTACAGGAAATACTGGTCATGCTGTCTGTACCCTCCATGCACCCTCCATGACCTTCCTTGAGCTCCAAGGATCAGATTCAAGCAGTCGTTAATCAGGGAAGGGAAGGGAGGAGGAGACAAAGGAGAAAGTAGTGCAGCCTTGGGGCGGGGCCTGGCTTCCCCTCAGTGGATACACAGAACAGTATCTTTGAGCTGTTTTGCAGATACGGAAACCCCTTTCAGGTGGGAGAAGATAATAGCACACACAAACAGGGAGACCCCAGACCTGATGGAACTAGAAGGTGGTGAAGCTGACTCCCACTCACCTCACCCCCAGCCAATCAGAAGAATGTCCGTGAACTGACCACACCCTCTTTGAACCATTCCTATAAAACTCCTCACTACCCCCTCCAGGTCAGAACACAGTTTCGAGGGCTTTAGCCTGCTGTGGTCCCCTTTGCCTGGCAAAGCAATAAAGCTATTCTTTACTACTTCACCCAAAACGTTGTCCCTGAGAGTTAATTCAGTTTTTGGGTACAGGAGCTGGATTTAGCTTCAGAAATCAGGAAGCTGGACCAGGAGACAGAATGGAACCCGGGCAGGCAGAACCGCAGCCGCCTTAGGCATCCCATCCAACAGCAGTCTGTTGACGATGACTCCCGTCAATTCTTTCCTGAGTTCCATCATTTCTTTGTACAAATATCAGAGCTTCCTGAACATGCCATGTCCTCAATATTCAACTCCAAATCCCAGACAGGAGTCTATTCTATTTTTAAAAAATATTAATTGATTTATTCATTTGGCTGGGCCACATCTTGGTTATGACATGTGGGATCTTTGATCTTTGTTGTAGCATGTGGGATCTAGTTCCCTGATCAGGGGTCGAACCAGGCCCCCTACATTGGGAGCATGGAGTCTTAGCCACTGGACCACCAGGGAAGTCCTCTATTCTACTTTTTATTGATAGGAGATCCTTTGGGTGATTAATATAAGCCCTCAGGGAAATGAGCACTAGAAAATCCTCATGCATGAAACCAGGACTGAACTATTTCTCTTGAATGATGAATGCTTATTTGACGAAATTATTAAGATAGAACAGAACTTTGGCATTCGTGGCTTATTTCAGTGGGGAAAACCTGTCTTTCAGAATGAACCTCCTAAGAAGGAGGAGAGCATTCAATCCAATTTAAATATATTTCTGGATATTTTTATTGCTAAGGATGATGGCAACCAAAGGCATAGCTCTTTCCAAATAAGGGACAATGTCATTGTTCTTTTATTTCTTAATACAGCAACCCTCAGGATCAAGATAAACGTGCAAATGAGCTGAATTGTGCTCACAAATTGGGACTTGGCAGATGTATCTGGCAATGAGCTGTGTTCTTTTTTATTCTGAAGGGTTGGCATTGATGAAAGATCCCACAAGCTACACCCAGCCTCTGTATATCATTACGGTCTTGGAAAACCAGGCAAATGCACCAGTCTGTTGTTCTACACTATAAGTCAATTTGTTTCTCTAGACAATAATACTCAAGCCTTTAAGTAACATACATCTTATAGACTTAAAAACATGTTAGGGTGGAAAGGGGTCTTATGTTTATTTTGCATTCATTTTTATTTTTTGTTTTTAATCTTTATTTTAAATATAAAGTTATGTCAAAGTTTTAATCACTTTTCTGTGATAGATACAATGCAACTATAGAAACATATAAAGGACTAATGTTCTTTTTCAAAAAAATTATTTACTTGGCTGTGCCTGATCGTAGTGTGGCATGCAGGCCTCTTAGTTGTGGTGTGTGGGATCGAGTTCCCTGATCAGGGGTCGACCCCAGGCCCCCCACATTGGGAGCACAGAGTCTTAGCCCCTGGACCACCAGGGAAGTCCCCGGACTAACGCTCATTTTAATTCAAGGCCATACCGACATAAAGGCACCAACTTTATAACTACCCAAATAAATCAGAGATTCTGACAGCATCTAATTATTTTTTTCTTTAAATAATTATGTAAATTTCATAAGGTATACAATACATTCTCCTTATAAAATATCAACCAGTATAGTTAAAATGAAAATTTTCTCCCTCTCTCCCCACACCGAAGTCCCACTCCAGTGTATTTAGAATAATATTCAGTGTATAGTCAGATAAATGACACTGTGCTAAATACGTGTATGTACAGCTCTTAAAAGTCAACCGTGTGTCTGCTAGGTCCGCGATATTTTTACATACACATCTGGCTTGTTCCCAGTTTATATTTTTTTACCATTAAACACAAAGCCTTGGCCAAAACTCTTGAACAGGCCCCTCTGTGTGTGTATGTGTGTGTGTGAGCTGTCCCTACAGGTGGACACCAGAAAGCAGAACTTCTGAGTCCCGGGGAGTTCAGTGTTAATAGAAACTAGAAAAAAAAAAAAAAAGCCATAAAAAATAGCTATAGGGGCTTCACTGGCAGTCTAGTGGTTAAGACTTCACCTTCCAATATAAGGGTGTGGGTTTGATCCCAGGTCAGAGAGCTAAGATCCCACATGTCTCTTGGCCATAAAATCAAAACATAAAACAAAGGCAACATTGTAATAAATTCAATAAAGACTTTTAAAATGGTCCAACTAAAAAAAAAATCTTTAAAAAGTGTAACTATAATGATTCACACCCCTAGAGTCCCAATTCTCTGGATATTTTGACTATCTTACATTTTTGTCAATCAAATACATATTTATCAATATTAAACGCCTTCTCGCTGCTTTAATTTGTATGTCCTCAGTTGTTAGTGAAGTTGTCCCTGAGATATTAGGCAGCTACTTACCATGGTGCTATAGTAACCAAGTCAACAAGATAATTTTCTTGTGGTAGATATGAGCTCTTGTTACCCTAAAGAGAAACTCATTGCAGGCACCTAAACACACTATTTAGGGTAGGAGATGTGCAAGAAAGCAGTATTTTATTATTACTGAGAATAATAAATTGCAGTTCCATGGAGATGCAACCTGGAAACCCACAGGCAAAAAAGATCATTATTGGCTACTGTCCCTTTTAGTCAATTTCCATGTGTAAGAAAACAATGGTTTCTCTATTAAAGCCTTGAAAGGCTGGATTTGAAACTGGAGTGACTGCCACCTGTTGATAATTTTCTCTTGCCCAAGGGACTGTATGTCCCATTATTTTGAAGGATTTCCAGGAAATCATACTATTGAATCCTTTGTGAAGGATTTTTTAATTTTTTGCCTGGCACCCACCAGTAAAAGCACAGCCCTGGAGGCATTTATTGAAAATATTGCCTCAAACACTGAGCCCTTTGAAAGGAAACATTGAAAATTAGTGAGATCTTCCCTGGTGGTTCCTCTGATTGCAAACCATCCCCCATTCTTAAACCTTCCACAGTCCCTTTCCTACTCAGACCACTCCCCAAAGTAAACACTTGCAGGTTATCAATAATCCACCCTGGTCCCATCAATGCCTTCTCTGGCTTCCTCTTCTTCACTGACACCTGCCTCCCTGAAACTCCTTCCTCTCGGCTGACTATGTGAAACTGAAAGTGTTAGTCGCTCAGTTGAGTCTGACTCTGCAACCCCTGGACTGTAGCCCACCAGGCTTCTCTGTCCATGGGATTCTCCAGGCAAGAATACTGGAGTGGATTGCCATTCCCTTCTGCAGGGGATCTTCCCAACCCACGGATCAAACCTGGGTCTCCTACATCGCAGGCAGATTCTTCACCATCTGAGCCACCAGGGAAGCTGTGGCAGTCTGTTCGGAAGAAGCCTGCCCAGGAAATCCACACCCAGGGTGCAGTGCTCACTGTGCCGCTGGCAAGCTGTCGTTTACCCTCTCTGAAGCTCTCTTTCTTTACCTGTAAAATGGAAAACATGAACCAGATGATATGTAACCGTCCTCCTGGCATGAAACTGTCTATGGGCTAAGACTGTCTCTCTCTCCTTCACTGCTTTCTGTTTTCTTTTGATGCTGTTTCTTTCTTCCCTCCACTCTTCAGTACGGGTAAGTTCTGGGCTTGTGCTTAGTCTCTCAGTCATGTCCAACTCCTTGTGACCCCATGGACTGCCTCCCGCCAGGCTCCTCTGTCCATGGGATTGTCCAGGCAAGAATACTGGAGTGGGCTGCCATGCCTTCCTCTAGTGAATCTTCCCATCCCAGGCATTGAACCGGGGTCTCCTACATTGCAGGCGGATTCTTTACCAGCTGAGCTACCAGGGAAGCCAAAGTTCTGGGCTTGTCCCCGGCTAACATCCTCTATTCCAAATGGTGGTGATGGTCTTTTAGTTGCTAAGTCATGTCCCACTCTTTTGCAACCCCGCAGACTGTATACAGCCCACCAGGCTCCCCTGTCCATGGGATTCTCTAGGCAATAAACTGGAGTGGGTTACCATTTCCTTCTCCAGGGGATCTTCCTGATCCAGGCATTGAACCTGGATCTCCTGCACTGCAGGTGGTCTCTTGCATTGCAAGTGGATTCTTTACTGGCTGAGCCACCAAATGAGTGCCACCAAATCTCCAGTTTGGATAGCTCTTCCAAAGGCCAGCAACACACCTGCAGCTGCATCCCAGCTCCGCATCCGCACTCACTTCTTTCAAAAGCCCTTCTCTCCAGGTAATATGGTCTTCCTTCCTTCCCTCAAATGCAATTTCTACTTACATTTCAGGCTATTTGTCTTACATGACTCATTAATTCTGTTCATGCATGTCTCCAAAATCCTTCTCAATTCTTTAAAGTTCAGCCTCCATTCGCCTCTTCAAGGACTTTGGTATGGCACCCTAGGGGCCTCTCCTGTCTTGAAATTGCTCATCTCCCACGTTTAAGCAATTATAAGAAGCAGGTTTTTGTCCATCAACAGAGGAATGGATAAAGATGTGGCACATATATACAATGGAATACTACATAGTCATAAAAAAAGAATGAAATAATGCTATTTGCAACAACATGGATGGATCTGGGGATTATCAAACTAACTGAAGTAAGTCAGACAAAGACAAACACCATATGATATCACTTATATGTGGAATCTAAAATATGACACAAATGAACATGTCTATGAAAAAGAAACAGACTCACAGACATAGAGATCAGACTTTTGGTTGCCAAGGGGGAGGGGGAGAGGAAGGGAAGGGAGGGAAGGGCTGGGAGTTTGGGATTAACAAAGGCAAACTATTACAGAGAGAACAGATAAACAAGGTCCTACTGCATAGCACAGGGAAATACATTCAATATTCTGTGACAAACCATAATGGAAAATGAAAAAGAATGGATACATATGCATAGTTGAATCACTTCACTGTACAGCAGAAATTAATGCAACACTGTAAATCAATTATACTTCAATAAAATAAATTTTAAAGAAAGAAAAAAAATTAGATTTTTTTTTTTTAACATTTCAGTGCCCCTGGAATTTGGATTCAGGTTACAATCCTTATTGGCTGTATAGTAGCCATGATACAGTTGTGTTTGCCTGGGGATATGTATCAAAATTGGCAGATAAGGTTTCAGCAGCTTGGAAGAAAGTTCTGGAAATATTAATGGAATGCTTTCAAAAAATGCTGGATCTTCAGTGCATTTGAGAGTGAAGAGGACAATACTGTGTGAAAAAGATTCAGAAGAGTGAGAACGTAAAGTGAAAAAGTTTTAAGAATTCTTTATTTCATTTTTTCTTAATATCATATATTAAGCAACATATATTAAGATATATATATATATCATATATAAGATATATGATAAAATCTGTGAGTATCTAAAATAGACCTCTCATTGAACATAAAATGAAAATGTTAAATGAAAAGGAAGATTTGTGTCCTAATTTAACTGGCCACATTCTTCCTTTTCCTACTGGCATGACATAATGCTATGACTCAGAATTCAGAGTGTTTCCGATTTGGTGCAATGTGGCATGTCAGTGTGATGGCATCTTCACCACTATGTCACGGTTACGGACTTCCTTTCATTCCATCAAGTGGGTTAGAAACTCTTAGAAAGCAGAGCTACGTGTTGACCAAAGCCTGTACATATAATAAGCATTTTTAAAGGTTACCTTAAATTACATTTATTTTTTAAGTCTTTAAATGCAAATACATTAAGCATGGATCAAAAGACAAATGTATAAAAAGTATTGCAGAAAAAAGCCTCTCTTCCACCACTGTGCCCATCTTCCTACTTTCCTCCCTACTCTGAAGTAGGAAGTGACTGATATTTATTTTTTATTTCCAGTGATTTTTGATGTATATATGCAAATATACATAGTTTAGTTTTTCCTATGTAAACAATGGTAGTTGGTTGTACATACTGCTCCGTACCTTTTTTTTTTTTGAAACTCAGCATTATTTTTAAAATCTTTCAGATCAGTCATTGAGAGCTAATTTTTTACACTTTTATTTATAACTGCATTATATTTCTTTTATAGATATATTTAACCAGTTTATCACTGATAAACATTTGGGTCATTTCCTATCTTTTCCTATCAGGTTTGCATAGAAGACCCATGTGCCCATGGAAAGTTACCTCTAGAATACACTCTTGGAATTGGAATTTCTGGTATAAATATGCATATCAAATTGTATAATTTGGATATAATTTTCCAAATTATTCTTCATAAGATTCTACCAATTTCTATTCCTGTTGGCAATGGATGAGAACCTTCAGTAAAAGCTTTGAAGAATAATGAAGTGGTGTATATAGAGATATAGAGTCATATATTCATTTTGGGACCATGCAGTTTTTCTTTGGGAATCATTTAGTGGACAGAAAGCTCCTCAATTAATTATTCAAATACTAAAAGATCAATTTCCTTCAAAAGGCCAATGACTTCCTTAGGTCTCAGTGTAGTGACAGGATCTCTGGCCCTGTTATATAATTGTTTTCCCCTGAAAGTGATTCCCAGTTTTATCTTTAAAAAGAAAAGTTTATTTATTTATTTGATTGTATCAGGTCTTAGTTGCATTGTGAGGGAGCTAGGCCTTAATGAATTCCTTTTTCCTTAGATTCTAGGAAGTTCAGAGCTTGGTAGAATGGCCAAAGTGAACATATTTGTCTAATCAGGGCTAATATAAAACTATCTACCATTCCTACCCTTCCCCACCAACACTTATCTTGTACAGATTTAAATTTTCCCGCATCAGTTTTGCTCTGCTAAAATGACAATACTTCCCATTTATTAAGAGGTTTTCTACTAAATTCCTTGCATCTATTATTTTATTGAAGTCTCATAAGAATCCTGTAAAGTCCTGATTTGACAGATGAGGAAACTGAGGCCTAGAAAGCTTACTTACCCAAGACTATAATAGTAATAGGGAACATCGACTAAATCTACATTTTTTAAAAAAATCACTTTTGGCTGTGCAGGGTCTTTGTTATGGGCATGAGGGCTTCTCCAGTTGTAGAGTGTGGGCTCTAGAGCACAAGGGCTCAGTGGTTGCAGTGAATGGGCTCACCTGCTCCATGGCAAGTGTGATCTTAGTTCCCTGACCAAGGGCCAAACCTGTGTCCCCTGCACCGGAAGGCAGATTCTTAATCACCGGACCCCCAGGGAAGTCCCTCGCCTAAAATTTAGACTCAGGCAGTCTGATTTTTAACCACTCTTCCATATTATCTCCTCTGTTTATCTTTTGCTAATTGGTGGAATTAAGCTCTAAATGTCAGTGGCAGAGCTCTTAGACACCCACTCCTGCCCGTAGGCTGGCTGGCGGGGCCATGCTTATCTCTGAGGCCTGCATATGTCTGGCTGTGAACCAGAAGGGCACCGTGTGTGCACGCCTGGCTAGAACACCATGGCTTTGCACCAATCATGTTGGAAGACACTGACGGATTGCTCACCCACCTTCTGTCACTGTCCCGTGGGCCGTCGCCACAGCAGCCTGGGCCACTCTTGGCTGCCTCGGTGGGTTAACACCCTGTCTGAGGACCTTTAACGAGCCAGGTCCAGTGCCCCTCGATGGATGCTCTGCTCCGTTAAAGGAACTGTCCGCGCCCAAGATGCCTGTGCCACCTTGGTCCTTGTGCGGCTGCACAGCTGTCTTCACATGATTTTAACTGGTCTCCATTCTGTCAGGCTTAAAGTTGATATTAACTTTTTAAATAGACACTGCATTTGTTTAGGTGTTGGATATTGTTTTTGATTCTTACAAGACTATTAGGCTTCTCAGGTGGCGCTAGTGGTAAAGAATCCACCTGCCAATGCAGGAGACACAAGAGATGCAGATTCGATCCCTGGGTTGGGGAGGTCCCTGGAGAAGGAAATGGCAACCTGCTCCAGTATTCTTGCCTGGGAAATCCTATGGACACAGGAGCCTGGTGGGCTACAGTCCATGGGGTCGAAAAGAGTCGGACATGGCTGAGTAACTGAATGCACGAGACTATTAGAGAAAACTTCGTTTGCCACAAGAGGCCTGTGATGAGCAAAGGAGCAGGACCCAGAAGACGGTCCTCCTTCCCTGTGTCCATGAGGCCCCACCTGACTCACTGAGCAGTTTGGCCGCCTGCTTGCTGCCGGGGAGAAGCAGGCTGGATACAAAAGCTCTGTATGCAAGGTTGTCTTAAAGTCTGAAAGTGCATTGACAGTATCGTACCATCTAAGGTACTCAATAAACTGAAATATTTATTTACTTATTTTTGGCTGCCCTGGGTCTTAACTGTGGCACACGGGATCTTCCATCTTCATTGTGGCAGGCAGGATCTTTTTAGTTGTGACATGCAGAGTTTCTAGTTGTGGAGTGTGAGCTCTTAGCTGAGGCATGTGAAATCTAGTTCCCTGACCAGGGATAGAACCTGGGCCCTGTCCACTGGAAGCATGGAGTCTTAGCCACTGGACCACCAGGGCAGTCTCGTGATCAACTATTTTAATTTAACAACAGTGTTCCACTTTGGTCATATGGCTACAGCCTCAGTCTCTGGGCAACCCCAGGAACATGCTTTGAAACAAAAACCCATGGTTTTGCACAACAAAACAGAGGGGTGCTTTCCCTTGATACCCCCAGGAGCAGACGTGGAAGTGTTACACATTAGGAAATCATTTCTTTTTATCTGTTCAAATTAGAGAATAGATGCCTCCATACAGCACAGTTGTGATGGAAAACAGAAAACGTGAGCATACAAGATCTTGGTAAATTGGGAAGCTGAGAAGGATCCCAAGGTGAGAGAACAGGTCGGGGCAGGTGGGGATGGAGAGAATGTTTCTTCTCAGATGAATGCTTCACAGTTCGCCAGAAAAAAAGAAAATCTCGCGGTAGTTTCTGGTTCCCTGGGTTCAGAAACTATAAGTGAAAACATTCAGTTACAAGGGCTGGGTTTGGGGCTTATGCTAATTTTAGCAAAAGTCTTTTTTTTCCTTGTTTCCCCCCTTCTCTTTTTCCTACTCAAGCTGTGACTGCTGATAGAGTTTCTAGCTTTCGACTCTGAATGACATACTCTTCTCCAGAAGCTACCCCAAGGTGTGTGGTGAAATTTCCTGGAGTTCACCCAAGCAATAAAATGGAAGGGTCTGAAACACCAGTTCCCACCACTGGGAACACAGTTCCTGAGGGAGAAAGGATAATGTATCAATGTCCTGGTGAGAGGAATTCAGAAGAAATTCACTGGGAGAGTTCTCTTGAGAAATGGCATCTGACCATTCAGTTTCTGCTCTTCCCATTTTGGCCAAGATTGATGTTGCAGGAATCTCTGTCTATCCCTACATACCTAATGGCCATGTGCCCCAGGGGTTTCCAGCCACACCCCTGTGCCTGCCTCTCCTTCCCCAAATGATGCTCCTGCAGCCCTGGTACCAGGAAGTTACCACCCCCATTGGCAATCCCTCCACTTCTAACCAAGTTGGCCTCTAGATACTGACCCCCTTGCTCTCTTCCTGGGGTGAATCTGAGGGTGTGTTTTTGCACTGGCCCCCAGCTGCCCCACAGGACTGAGCTCCAAGTGCCCAAAGATGTAGCCTCCTAAATAAACTTCTCATAGTGGAACCCCTGGGCTTCCCTGTGTGGTTTAGTCAGTAAAGAATCCACCTGCAATGCAGGAGATGCAGGTTCAATCCCTGGGCCAGGAAGATCCCCTGAAGATTCACTTCAGATTAACTGAAGTGACTGAACAGGCACACACACAGTGGAACCCTTATTTCAGACTTGGCTTCCATGGGAAGCCAGAAGCCAACTAGGACAACTACGAGACGTGTGTTTAAGCAAACATTATTGAACTCCTTTTGTACACTAGGCATTGTGGATGATGACATGGATCTCCTCCTCTCTCTTTTTCCTTCTCCTCACCATGGAAACTTTCAGCCCCTTTATCCTCCATTCTATCCTACCCATGAATTCCATAGTTACCGTCAGAACACAAGTCTCATCATGGCCTTTTCCAGCTTAAAAACTCACAGTGGTTTCTCATGACCAAAAAGCAAGCTGCAAGCTCCCTAAATGGCCCTTGCAGAGGTCATGACCGAGCCTGAGTGACACCGCAGCAGACTCAGCTGTGGTCACTCCTCCTCCTTCTGGATGTTAGGACCCAGCCTTCCCAGTGCACAGGGATGAGCACACCACGAAGGTGAAGAGCATGGGCTTGGGAGCCAGAAGCCTGGCTCTGTTAGATAGTCGGTACCAGTGTGGCCTTGGACAGGTTCTGTTGCCTCCTGAGCCTCCCAGGTGGCGCTAGTGGTAAAGAATCCGCCTGCCAATACAGGAGATGGAAGAAACACAGGTTAGATCCCTGGATGGGGGAGATCCCCTGGAGGAGGACATGGCAACCCGCTCCAGTGTTCTTGTCTGGAGAATCCCATGAACAGAGGAGCCTGGCGGGCTGTAGTCCTTGGGGTCACAGAAAGTCAGACACAACTGAAGTGACAGAGTGGACGCACGAGCCGTTGGTGCATCTGTGAACCTCACAGGAGTGCTCCCTCTACAGAGCACCGGAAGGTGACACGAGACAAACGCATATAAAGCACAGAGAACAGTAGCCAGTGAAGCACCAGGGCTGGAACTATTGGTCATCTTGGAGAACATACAGCAAGCGCCCGTGTCCTGCGCTACCTGGACCATATCCTCCACTTGCCCACTTAACAAACCCCTTCACGACCCCTCTCAAGTTCTAACCTCTCAGTGCAATGTTCCCTTACCAGCATCTCACACCCAACCCAAGAAATAACTGCCCTCAATTTTTACATTCCATGGTATTCTTGTACTTGTTGCACTAACACTGTATTATGCTAATTGAGCATGTGCTTGCATGTATGTGTGTGTGTGTGTGTGTGTGTGAGTATCTCCCATGCAAACTATAAATTCCATTAGAGTGGAGACTGTATCTTATTTGTCTTCAGTCTTGTCCGACTCTTTGCGACTCCATGGACTGTAGTCTGCCAGGCTCCTCTGTCCATGGGATTTCCCAGGCAAGAATATTGGAGTGGGCTGCCATGCCCTTCTCCAGGGGATCTTTCTAATCCAGGGATGAAACTTGAGTCTCCTTCCTTGCAGGCAGATTGTTTACCATCTGAGCCACCAGGGAAGCCCTTATTTGTCTTAAATTAGTTTAATGTAAGAATAAGTACATGATGGACCTCCCTGGTGGTTCAGTGGCTAAGACTCCATGCTCCCAATGCAGGGGGCCAAGGTTCTATCCCTGGTCAGGGAACTAGATCCCACATGCTGCAACTAAAAGAGAAAAAAAGAATAAGTGTATGCATGAATGAATGCATCTGCTGCAGGATTTGCAACATCTGAATGCCCCTTCACCATCTTTAGACTTTTTCTGGAGCCTCCAGCAGAGTAGATGAAAACTCATGATCCTCCAGCAGTCCAAGTGTGTCTCTTTCCTCTTCTGCTCCAGGCCAGAACAGCACACGACTGCTGAGAGCAGAGGCAGGGTCCCGTGGTGACCGTACACCACAGGCCCGGGCT
>NW_011494743.1:1213972-1218975 GCF_000754665.1 Bison bison bison | reverse complement strand
GGGTTGGGGGCTGGGGAAGGGGCAGCCGAGAGGCCCATGGCCGCACCCACATCCATACAGTTAGCTCTGAGCCCCTTCACATCCATACAGTTAGCAGCAGCCCCATTTGGTGCTCCTGCTGTGAGTCTGTAAAGCTTGCCTTCCTGCGGGGCTTTTGTCTCTTTAGCGCGTGTGGTGCTGGGAGAAGGGAGGAGTAGGCGGAGCGCATCCGCGGGAAGGGAGCTGGCTTGGCTCCCGGTGCCAGAGGGCTCCACTGAGGGAACCCAGCTGTGGTCCAGCCGGGACACCCGGGTGTGTGTAGCCCTGCTGAATGGGCCTCAGTGAAGTGCCAGGCTGTTCTTTCGGGGCTGCGGCTGTTGAATGGGCCTTCTACCAAAGTCACGTGCAAGGATCTTCGCATTTCCTATAAGAACGGCTGTGGAGAAGCTTCTTTACAATAAGCAACAGTTTGCTGGTAAATTCTCAGAACTCAGGGCCTGGGAAGACTTCGTTTATTTCTCTTTGTGAACCATAGTTTATTTTTTCACCTAACAGACAGTGGATTCCGTAGGCTGATGGGAACTCTGTGCTACATGCTATGGTCCAAATAGTATTTTCTTTAGTCAGCAGGTCTTGTTACAATATGTTTATATATATTCCCTATTTTGAAGTTGTGATTTTATCAGAAATTATCCTCTTTGTGGTGATTGGGGATGGGCAAGAATGATACATGTACCTGGTATGTTGAAGAGTTTCAACCATGATACATATTTTTAAATTTTTTGATGAGGTTCTGCACCCAGCATCCCCACCACAGCTCACATTCCTGCTCCAGAGAAGTGAGAAAGAAACATTTACATACCCACAGACCAAGAGATGGCAGGGAGGGCAGTGGAGATGGCATTCATTTTTGATGTGAAATTAAATTTTTTTAATTTTCTTCACTTTCATGTTTAAAGTCTTTATGGAATTTGTTACAATATTGCTTCTGCTTTATGTTTTGTTTTTTTGGCTGTGAGGCATGTGGGATCTTAGTTTCCCCACCAGGAATGGAACCCACACCTCCTGAATTGAAAGGCAAAGTCTTAAGTACTGGACCACCAGGGAAGTCCCCAGCCATGATATATTTTCCCCATAATTTCACCTGACCTTGTGGGATGGAGTGCCCGACTTCACAATCAATATAGCCTTTCACTGTCCTTTATACAGGATTCTGCCCTCTGTATGCAGAGGTTCCCCACCCCAGCTGCAGAGTAGAATTACAAGGGCAGATATTTCTGTAAAAATAAAAAATAAAGCTAGATGCCAAATATGAATTGCTGAAGGTGGGAGCCAGGTTTCCATATTTAAAAACACCTCAGACAGTGCTAAGGCATGGCCAGATTGAGAACCTCAGAACAAGGGCAGAGATCAGGGCTTACCCAGCAAGCACATCACAGCCTGAGGGGCTCTGAGATGCTGGAGGCTGGGCCTTACTCCACTTGTACTAAATAATAATCTCCAAAGATGGGCTCCAGGCAGTTGTAATGAAGCAGAACCCTGTGGAGACCTCTTAAGGAAGCTATGGCAGGAGATGAGATTGGAGAAAGTTCTCATGTAAGCCATATAAAGAAACAGGAACTCTTGCTCAAGGGTAATGGGGATATCAGAAGAGTTCTAGGCAGACAAGTGACAATTCTGTAAGCAGACAGGTTAGGAGGATCCTTGAGAAAGAGAACCAGGAGTGGCTTTCTTGACATAAGAGGAGCCATTTTGGCCCAAGCCCTGTTGTGATCTAAGCAGAGCTGCAATGCTGCTCCTCCGTCCGTGGGATTTTCCAGGCAAGAGTGCTGGAGTGGATTGCCATTTCCTTCTCCAGGGGATCTTCCCAACCCAAGAATCGAATCTGGGTCTCCCACATCGCAGGCAGACACTTTACCGTCCGAGCCACCAGGGAAGCCCTGCCCTTGAACACAGTAATTACCCGACTTAAGGGAACACAGGAGTCCATGAACAAACAAAAGGCAATCAAACAACGAAGTGATAAAGCAAGGTCCTGGCTCCTCCTCAAGGGATATACATAATAATACGTGTCTGAGTTCCGCAGGAACGAAGGCGCCCACCCAGGTGAAGGATGCAATAATGATGTTGACACTCCTGACTTGAGTCAACTAAAGTTTGGACTCTGTGGACCTTAGCCCCAATTCTACGCTGGATTCTCCTTTCGCTCAAGCTCCTTCATGAATATGCCTGTACCCTTAGCTTAAAATTTCCCCAGTTTTGCTGTTGGGGAGACACTGCTTTGGGAAAGATCACCAGTGTTGTCCTTACTCGAACCTGAGTGAGCACCGTGACTCCGTAACTTGAACTGGTAATCTCTACACTGGACAGCTAGCCTGAGGACAGGAAAAACCTGGGCTTTTGCTCACCAGCGTGTCCCTCCTTCACTCCACAGCATCCAGCAGGGTGCCAGATCATAACAGGTACTCCCAAAATCATAAGGAACAAATAAACCAGTGATATGAATTACAGCTGCAGATTCTCCTGGGAAAGGACCCTGCATCCAGCAAGAAGTATTCCGAGGAGCAGACCAACTCTTTCAGATTTGCTGTTTGAAAAATTCAAGGATGACCCTTCAATGAGAGTAAAATTACAGCAACTCCCCCAGTTCAGAAACATTGTGTCACCCCAAATCTTTATGCCCACTAAGGCTCCACAACCCTTCAGCCAACTTTGGCCCCTCCAGCTCCTCTCTCCAGTCTCAGGACAACTTTAAAATGTCAACTTATCTCCCCTTTGTCCTCTCCACCCCACCCCCACAGACTTTGTCCCTTTCTCACTGATGCTGTTGCTTAAAATAGTTTTCCCCTTGGTGGCATTACATGTCCCTTTCCTGTCTCTTCTGGAGAACCTACCCATGGTCCCTAACCCTACGCAGGGTCCAATCACTGCTTCAACTCTGAATGCCCACAGTACCTACATATGTGGCTGAGGCTTCTTGTTTTTATTCCATCTCTTCCATTTGACCCTTACATTCTGATATCAGATTTAAAACACCAAATGCGTACTTCTTTTATTGCGCCCTTTACCCACATTTGCATAAGCACCATCTCCACTGCAGATTGCCTGGAAAATCCCATGGACGGAGAAGCCTGGTAGGCTATAGTCCATGGGGTCACAAAGAGTTGGACATGACTGAGCAACATCACTCACGTTACTCACATTTGCACAAGCACCACCTCCACTGCAGACGTGCCTACTTACACTCACTGATGGCTACAGGGCTGAAAAGCTCTCCACCCACATGGCAACTGCATTTAGGAAAAGATTAGCTCCACCCTGTATGATTGCTGCTGCTAAGTCGCTTCAGTCATGTCCGACTCTGTGCGATCCCACAGACAGCAACTCACCAGGCTCCCACGTCCCTGGGATTCTCCAGTCAAGAACACTGGAGTGGGTTGCCATATCCTCCTCCAATGCATGAAAGTGAAAAGTGAAAGTGAAGTCGCTCAGTGTGTCCAACTCTTAGTAACCCCATGGACTGTAGCCCACCAGGCTCCTCCATCCATGGGATTTTCCAGGCGAGAGTACTAGAGTGGGGTGCCATTGCCTTGGTTACCTAGAATTTAGAGGTTTTTCTGGAGAGAAGCAAAGCATCTTTCCAATGAATGCGGAAGGACTCACCCTCATAGGAATCAGAATCAAGCTGCCAAATTTTAAAAACAGGTTTATAGGGACTTTTCTGGTGGTTCAGTGGCTAAGATTGCAATCTCCCAGTGCAGAGGGCCCGGGTTTGATCCCTGACTGGGGAACTAGGTCCCACATACCGCAACTGTTTGCATGCTGCAACTAAAGATCTGTCATGCCACAGCTAAAACCTGAATGTGTTAGTCAGTCAGTCGTGTCTGACTCTTTGCGACCCCCATGGACTGCAGTACACCAGGCCTTCCTGTCCCTCACTAACTAGTAGATACTATTATCTTTGGTCAAAGCCCAAATGAAAAGAGTCAAAAGGCATCCACTGATCTAGAAAGTTACATAAGTTAGTAATATTCTTTTAAGATAGGGAACTGAAATAAAGCAGAGAAAGGGAACTTAAATTTCTAATTCTCAGTGTCACAGACCCACAATATAGTTCAAGACTTGCTGAAGAGAAGGAAGAACCTTTTCTTCCCTGGTGGCTCAGACAGTTAAGAATCTGCTTGCAATGTAGTAGACCCAGGTTGGGTTCCATCCTTGAGTGGGGAAGATCCCCTGAAGAAGAGAAGCCTACCCACTCCAGTACTCTTGCCTGGGAAAATCCCATGGACGGTGGAGCCTGGTGGTCTACAGTTCATGGGGTTCTAAAGAGTCCCACAGGACTGAGCAGACTAACAGCTTCACACTTTCACTTTCATTTGTACAATGACCCATTTTGGTTTTAAAATTCAGTCTTATTTCTAACTCGAATGATTACTTCTCCTTCTCAACCATTCTAACACCGCACCACCTTCAGCGGAGTGGATGTAGGGGTCGATCAGCAAGTAATAAAATGTGGGGTCAGCTGTGGCAAGAAGGGTCTGTTTGGGGAGAAGTCCTAACCCTTTGCCCTGGCTCTTATCTCTGAGCTCTTATGGGCCCTGCTGACGGGGGGCGCTTCCAGGTTAACTTCTCCAGGGCATGAGAGGTCGCTCTGGAAGTTCAGCCACTCTTCCTGGCAGACCCCCATCACTGATCATACGGCGAGCACCCCTGGCCGGTTTGTGGTTGTCTCGAGCAAGGCTGTGGCCATCCATCTCCGCTGCCCTCCCTGCTGTCTCTTGGTCTGTGGGTATATAAACGTTTCTGTCTCACCTCTCTAGAGCAGGAGTGTGAGGTGTGGTGGGGATGCTGGGTGCAGAGCCTCGATAGCCCCACGCACTACCCAGCTCCCACGGTTCTGCCCCGGTGGCGCATGCGCAGGCCCGCAGGTCTGGTGGCCCCGCAGAGAGTAAATATCAGGGACCCTAATCCTCATAGGGGACCCTCTTGGGTCCTCCCTTACTCGCCTTTGGGGTCTTGAAGCA
>NW_011494743.1:1209382-1213793 GCF_000754665.1 Bison bison bison | reverse complement strand
GCTTCTTCTCGGAGGCCAGACTCCGAGGATTTGTTTCCAGGGATGCCTCTGAGTCACAGTTCTGGGAAGATGGGGGGAAACGTCGCACATGACCCATAATCTCGTCCTGTGACATAAGTTAACGCTGCGAATGGTTTCCTGAGTTCGAGGCACCAGGGAAGACACGTGGAGCTCTTTTCTGTGTGTGAGGAAAGGACGGATCCCAGCTCGTCCTCCCGGCTTCCCGTTGCCTGCAGGGACCGGGCGTCTCCTGCTGTTCCAGACCCCGCGACCCTGTTCCACGGGGCTGGAGAGGGGCGCTGGGTGCTCGCTTCCTCATGCTCAGTTCTCGGGGTGCGCGGGCCGGGCCACTCAGGCTGTAGGACTGGGGCCAGGGAAAACATCCACGTTCTTTTCCAGCCACCAGGTGGGAAGTGTGCTGCGGGGTGAAGCCCAGGAGGAAACTGTGTTCCAGGAGTGAATGCAAGACACCGATCATGAGCAGTGGGGTAAATTCCTATCAAAAAAGGACAAGAGGCATAGAAGGTTAGGGGAGAACAGGCCTCCTGGGATCAGTCTATGAGTCTCGTTTGGATTCACACTTGTTCGGTGGCTAAACAGCCTTTAAATTTTTTTTTTTTTTTTTTAATTTTTAGGGGGCATGGCATGTGGGAACTTATTTCCTTCACCAGAGATCACATCCACGCCCACTACGTTGGAAGGGCAGAGTCTTAACCATTGGACTGCTGGGAAATTCCCTGTGGCTGCAGTATTAGAGTATGAGAGCAGACCTGTGCTAGGGAGAAGCCTGCCTCCCATAGATAGGGGGATGGAGTAGGGGCCAGAGGAGGGTTGTACTTAAAAAGTTTGATCATCTGTATTGCCAGTCACCTGAGGGGTACATACATCCTCAGAACCTGAATTGAGATCAATGTCCCCAGGTAAAAGTAATAGCTACCATTTGTTGAACATTTGTCTATGCCAGGCTCTATCTTAAACGGTTATCAAATACAATCTCACATAGTCTCCACAACACCATGAATACACGCAGGCAAGCTGGGGCACAGAGAAGTAGCTTGTCCAAGGTCACATGGCCAGGATGCAGGAGTGTGTGCCTTTGAACGTGAGTGATTTCCCTTCAGAGCCCCAGTTCTGAGCCTCTGCCCTATTCATTGCCACCCCGGTGTAGGCAGGATTCTTTGAAGTTGGGGGTGCAGCAGTATAACCTGGGGAATTATAATAAAACTCACCAGCAAGAGGAGCAGAAAGAGGTTCATTGTAAGATCCACGCCTTTTTTGACATACGCATTTTTTTTTTCCTGTTTGTGGTCGTAATTGTACACCCTTTTCAGTTTAATTAGGGAATTCATCAGAATGGGGTTTTTGCACTTGGATCAGACTGACACAGGGGGATCAGGGTGCCTGTGACCGCCATTATGATGGCAAGGCAGGTCTGTCATGCTGTCTTCATCTGGACATTACTCTCCGTGGCCAAAGTTGAAGTTCCTAATTTGAATTTCTTGGAGAACACAAATATATACACTACTAGTTATAAACTAGATGACCAAAAAGAACTTACTGTATAGTGCAAGAGAACTCTACTCAATATTCTGCAATAACCTATATGAAAAATAATTTGAAAAAGAATACACACATGTCCATGAATAACTGAATCAGTGTGAAACTAATACATTGTAAGTCAACTTTACTCTGATATAAAATTTTTAAAAATCAACTTTAAAGTGAGAAAAAAAAATTGCTAAAAACTTCCAGAAGAAAGCCCTTGTAGCTCAGTCAGTAAAGAATCCTGCAGTGCAGGAGACCCAGGTTCAATTCCTGGGTTGGGAAGATCCCCTGGAGAAGGAAATGGCAACCCACTCCAGTATTCTTGCCTGGAGAATCCCAAGGACAGAGGACCTTGGTGGGCTACAGTCCATGGGTCGCAAGAGTCAGGCAAGACTTAGTGAATAAACCACAACCATCACCACCACCTCAGCAGAACTTTGGTAACTGAGGGAGTGTGTTGCCCACCAGGGCATTCCATGGGATTCTCCAGGAAAGAATACTGAAGCAGGTTGCCATTGCTTTCTCTAGGGGATCTTCCAGACCCAGGGATTGAACCTGCATCTCTTATGTCTCTTGCACTGGCCAGCAGGTTCTTTACCACTCTCACCACCTGGGAAGCCCATATATATATATATATACACACATATATGTGTGTGTGTGGGGGGGTCTGACTCCTCAGTGGACATAAATATTTATTTTTATAACTAGTGTATTTTATATTTGTATTCTTTTTTTAAAGAAAAGTCCCGGAAATTATAGAAGCTTCAGATCCTACAGAACCCAGGGTTTTTCTGATGCCCAGGGCTGCAGAGGTGTCCTGGATTTCAGCAACCCGGTAGTGATGTCCTCTCATCACTGGCTGACTTTTCTAGAGGAGTTTTATCATTATCCTCTATTGTCCTGTGGCAGTATGCCTGATTTTAATAGTATTGATACAAACATTTATTTCTTAATTCCGTTCTTATTTGTTTAGGGCTAAAAATCACATACTAAAACATTTTAGAATTACATTAAAACTCGAATATATATATATCTGAACTACTCATAAAAAGATGGAATTTTGCCATTGGCAGAGAAAGACAAATATATGAGTTCACTTATATGTGAAGTCTAAAGCCAGAACAAAGAAAACAAGACAGAATCAGGCTCAGATACAGAGAACCAGCTGGTGGTTACTAGAGGGGTGAGCTGGGGGTTGGGTGAAACATTTGAAGTGGATTAAGAAATACAAACTTCCAGTTATAAAATAAATAAGTCACAGGGATGTAATGTACAGCACAGGGAATACAGTCAATAATACCGTAATAACTTTGTACAGTGACAGATGGTTACTAGACTTTCTACAGTGATCAATCTGCAGTGTACATAAATGTCAAACACTATGCCATACACCTGGAACTAATATATACTGTATGTCAATTATACCTCAATTAAAAAAGGATACATCGTAAAAAAAAAAAAAAGAAAGAAAACTCTGAGTAAGATCAACAAATTTCCCTGTGCTTGAACACAACCTCTAGAATTTGTTTCTGCTCACTTCCCAGCTCAGGGGGTTGATGTTCCTACAGAAGTTACTACCACACAAAGTGGATTCTTATATTCTCCTTGTTAACAAAAGGAGACATTTTATAAGAGGAAGTAGGGTGTTAGGAGTTGATAAATGTTAAGATGGATTCTAAGCCTGTAAGCTGTTTCTCATACTGATTCATACTGTTCATGGGGTTCTCAAGGCAAGAATATTGAAGTGGTTTGCCATTCCTTTCTCCAATGGACCACGTTTTGTCAGAACTCTCCACCATGACCCGTCCGTCTTGGGTGGCCCTACCCGGCATGGCTCATAGTTTCATTGAGTTAGACAAGGCTATGGATCATGTGATCAGTTTGGTTGGTTTTCTGTGATTGTGGTTTTCATTCTGTCTGCCCTCTGATGGAGAAGGATAAGAGGCTTATGGAAGCTTCCTGACAGGGGAGATTGACTGAGGGGGAAACTGGGTCTTGTTCTGATGGGCGGGCCATACTCAGTAAACCTTTAATCCAATTTTCTGTTGAAGGGCAGGGTTGTGTTCCCTCCCTGTTATTTGACCTGAGGCCAAACTATGGTGGAAGTGATGAAGATAATGGCACCTCCTTCAAAAGGTTCCTTTTGAAGTTCAGGCACTGCTGAACTCAGTGCCCCCGACGCTGCAGCAGGCCACTGCTGACCCACGCCTCCACCAGAGACTCATGGATACTCATGGCAAGTCTGGGTCAATCTCTTGTGGGGTCACAGCTCCATTCTCCTGGGTCCTGGTGTGCACAAGGTTTTATTTTACCCTCCAAGAGTTTTTCTCCAGTCTTGTGTAAGTTCTGGCAGCTCTATGGTGTGGTTAATGGCAACCTCCTCCAAGAGGGCTCATGCCGTACCCAGGTCTGCTGCACCCAGAGCCCCTGCCCCTGTGGCAGTCCACTGCTGACCCATACCTCCTCAGAGACACTCAAACACAGTTCCGTCTCAGTCTCTGTGGGGTCTCTGGGTCCTGGTGAGTATAAGGTTTGAGCCCTCTGAGCATCTCTGGTGGGTATGAGGTTTGATTCTAAATGGGATTTTGCCCCTTCTACAGTCTTGCTGGGGCTTCTCCTTTGCCCTTGGATGTGGGGTATCTCCAAAGATGGAGAAGCTCTATACAGTCAGCAAAAACAAGACCGGGAGCTGACTGTGGCTCAATCATGAATTCCTTATTGCCAAATTCAGACTTAATTTGAATAAAGTAAGGAAAACCACTGGACCATTCAGGTATGACCTAAATCAAATCCCTTACGATTATACAGTGGAAGTGAGAAATAGGTTCAAGGGATTAGTTCTGATAGACAGAGTGCCTGAAGAACT
>NW_011494743.1:1208540-1209282 GCF_000754665.1 Bison bison bison | reverse complement strand
ATGCTGGGCTGGATGAAGCACAAGCTGGAATCAAGATTGCCAGGAGAAATATCAATAACCTCAGGTATGCCGATGACACCACCTTTATATCAGAGAGCGAAGAAGAATTAAAGAGCCTCTTGATGAAAGTGAAAGAAGAGAGTGAAAAAGTCAGCTTAAAATTCAACATTCAGAAAACAAAGTTCATGGCATCTGGTCCCATCACTTCATGGGAAATAGATGGGGAAACAATGGAAACAGTGACAGACTTTATTTTGGGGGCCTCCAAAATCACTGCAAATGGTGACTGCAGCCATGAAATTAAAACATGCTTGGTCCTTGGAAGAAAAGTTATGGCCAACCTAGACAGCATATTCAAAAGCAGAGACATTACTTTACCAACAAAGGTCCCTCTAGTAAAACAAAGTTCTGTTTTTTTCCAGTAGTCATGTATGGATGTGCGAGTTGGACCATAAAGAAAGCTGAGCACGGAAGAATTGATGCTTTTGAACTGTGGTGTTGGAGAAGACTCTTGAGAGTCCCTTGGACTGCAGTGAGAGCCAACTAGTCCATCTTAAAGGAGATCAGTCCTGGGTGTTCATTGGAAGGACTGATACTGAACTGAAACTCCAATACTTTGGCCACCTGATGGGACGAACTGACTCATTTGCAAAGACCCTAATGACGGGAAAGCTTGAAGGTGAGAGAAGAAGGGGATGGCAGAGGATGAGATGGTTGGATGGCATCACGGACTCAGTGGACA
>NW_011494743.1:1207189-1208440 GCF_000754665.1 Bison bison bison | reverse complement strand
CATGAATTCCTTATTGCCAAATTCAGACTTAATTTGAATAAAGTAAGGAAAACCACTGGACCATTCAGGTATGACCTAAATCAAATCCCTTACGATTATACAGTGGAAGTGAGAAATAGGTTCAAGGGATTAGTTCTGATAGACAGAGTGCCTGAAGAACTATGGATGGAAGTTACATTGTACAGGAGGCCAGGATCAAGATCATCCCCAAGAAAAAGAAATGTAAAAAAGCCAAATGTTTATGTGAAGAAGCCTTACAAAATAGCTGAGAAAAGAAGAGAAGTGAAAGGCAAAGAAGAAAAGGAAAGATACACCCATTTGAATGCAGAGTTCCAAAGAATAGCAAGGAGAAATAAGAAAACCTTCCTCAGTGATCAATGCAAAGAAATAGAGGAAAACAACAGAATGGGAAAGACTAGAGATCTCTTCAAGAAAATTAGAGACACCAAGGGAACATTTCATGTAAAGATGGGCACAATGAAGGACAGAAATGGAATGGACCTAACAGAAGCAGAAGATACTAAGAAGAGGTGGCAAGAATACACAGAAGAACTATACAAAAATGATCTTCACGACCAGATAATCACAATGGCCCGATATCCTGGAATGCAAAGTCAAATGATCCTTAGGAAGCATCATTACAAACAAAGATAGTGGAGGTGATGGAATTCCAGTTGAGCTATTTCAAACCCTAAAAGATGATGCTGTGAAAGTGCTGCATTCAATATGCCAGCAAATTTGGAAAACTTAGCTGTGGCCATAGTATTGGAAAAGGTCAGTTTTCATTGCAATCCCAAAGAAAAGCAATGCCAAAAATGTTCAAACTACCGCACAATTGTACCATTTCACATGCTAGTAAAGTAATGCTCAAAATTCTCTAAGCCAGGCTTCAACAGTATTTGAATCATAAGCTTCCAGATGTTCAAGCTGGATTTAGAAAAGGTAGAGGAACCAGAGATCAAATTGCCAGCATCCGTTGGATCATCAAAAAAGCAAGAGAGTTCCAGAAAAACATCTACTTCTGTTTTATTGACTATGCCAAAGCCTTTGACTGTGTGGATCATGACAAACTGTGGAAAATTCTTCAAGAGATGGTAATACCATCTCTCGATGGTAATTACCTGCCTCCTGAGAAATCTGTATGCAGGTCAGGAAGCAACAGTTAGAACTGGACATGGAACAACAGACTGGTTCCAAATTGGGAAAGGAGTATGTCAAGGCTGTATATTGCCACCCTGCTTATTTAACTTC
>NW_011494743.1:1204909-1207089 GCF_000754665.1 Bison bison bison | reverse complement strand
GAGCTGAAGCTGCTTCTCACAGCCCGTCTGATTCTCCAAGGAGCACCAGGCACTTTGCGTTTCCAGGCTCTGGGAGCATGTGGCTTGCGCGTTGCAGGCTCTACTGGAAGAGACTGTCTGAGCTTTATTTATTTATTTAAAGAGGCTGCCTGAGCTTTAACAAGGCCTTCCCCTCCCTGCCCTCGCCCAGGCCCTCAAGCCTGGGGCTCCGAGGCTCTGCCTACAGAGCCCAGAGTCAGCCTGGGCGAAGTAGACTCTCACAGGTGCTATGCGGCCCGGAGCCTGCAGGGGGCGGCAGAATCGATAAGAACCACAGAGGCACGAGGCCACGCTCAGAGCAGCTCACCAAGATGCTTTCCAACCCTTACTCTCCTTCTCCACCCTATATCTGATATAGAAATAGATACTAGTAATGAACAATAAGTACTATCAGTATTCACGGGCTGTAATAAATAGTTGTTATTAGCAATAACCTATTTTCTTATCACACTTTAGTCCTAATCTAGACACTCCTTTACCCGTTGCCTGAGTTCACCTCAATGAAGAGGTCAAGACCAACAATTTCCCTGATTGGACCTGGGATGGCCGTGGGAGGGGGAAGGACCAGCCCCACTTGGCGTGGCTCTAATGGGCACAGCCTGACTCACAGGTCTCACGTCCAGCAAGCCCTTGGGCACATTTCTGCTCCAATGCTGATGGCTCCAGCGATAAGTTTTACTGTGTGTTTGTACTTCAACCCGGACTGCTGAGCCGTAGGACATTGGGTACCAGACCAGGGAAACCCACACTCATCTTAGGAAGGGACAGAGGAAAAAAAGACTCCACAGATAAAGCTTTTCTTGTATTAGTCATCAGGAGGCAGCAGATGTAGTGACAAGCGCATGGGTTCATGATAAGATACTTGAAATGAGCAGGCTTACTCAAGGAGATCTTGCTTCACAGACTTGCATGTTTTCATTTGTTTTTTAAATAGCTTACTGTATTACCCTCTGCATAGACCATCAGGCTCCAGCAGGCCCACCGGGCTCAGCTGCTCGTCACCACATGCCTGCAGGAGTGCATTGCGCTGATGCTGGTGTTCACCTCATCACTCACCGGACTGGAATGAGCCGCCAACGCGTGTCCGAAGTGGTGTTGGCATCGTTTCTGTAAAAGCAAGTTGTCAGGATCTTTGCCGTTGAGGGTTACAATTGTGGGGTGGGGATGGGGCTGTTGGTTTCCAGTGCAATTTTCTGAGTGCTGTGAAAATGGGGGGCACAGGGGCCACCCAGAACATCCCTGATCCCTACTGGGACCAACATTTAAGGAGACAACTCTTGAAGGGTGAATAGGAGACGGCCAGATGGAGAAAAGTCAGGGGGTATTTGGAGGTAAGAACAGCATGGTCAAGGACTTCCCTGGTGCTCCAGTGGTTAAAGCTTCACCTTCCAAATGCAGGGGGTGCAGGCTCGCTCCTTTGGAGTGGGGGGCGCTAAGTTCCCACACACCTCAGATCCAAAAAAACAAAACATGAAACAGAAGCAGTGTTGTAACAAATTCAACAAAGACTTTAAGAAAATGTGCTCTGCTGTGCTAAGTCACTTCAGTTCAGTTCAGTCGCTCAGTCATGTCTGACTCTTTGCGACCCCATGAATCGCAGCACGCCAGGCCTCCCTGTCCATCACCAACTCCCGGAGTTCACTCAAACTCACATCCATTGAGTCTGTGATGCCATCCAGCCATCTCATCCTCTGTCGTCCCCTTCTCCTCCCACCCCCAATCCCTCCCAATATCAAAGTCTTTTCCAATAAGTCGGCTCTTCTCATGAGGTGGCCAAAGTACTGGAGTTTCAGCTTTAGCATCATTTCTTCCAAACAAATCCCAGGGCTGATCTCCTTCAGAAAAGACTGGTTGCATCTCCTTGCAGTCCAAGGGACTCTCAAGAGTCTTCTCCAACATCACAGTTCAAAAGCTTCAATTCTTCGGCACTCAGCCTTCTTCACAGTCCAACTCTCACGTCCATACATGACCACAGGAAAAACCATAGCCTTGACTAGACAGACCTTTGTTGGCAAAGTAATGTTTCTGCTTTTGAATATGCTATCTAGGTTGGTCATCACTTTCCTTCCAAGGAGTAAGTGTCATTTAATTTCATGGCTGCAGTCACCATCTGTAGTGATTTTGGAGCCCCAAAAAATAAA
>NW_011494743.1:1202528-1204809 GCF_000754665.1 Bison bison bison | reverse complement strand
ACTGTTTCCACTGTTTCCCATCTATTTGCCATGAAGTGATGGGACCGGATACCATGATCTTCGTTTTCTGAATGTTGAGCTTTAAGCCAACTTTTTCACTCTCCTCTTTCACTTTCATCAAGAGGCTTTTTAATTCCTCTTCACTTTCTGCCATAAGGGTGGTGTCATCTGCAGATCTGAGGTTATTGATATTTACTTCAGTCGTGTTCAACTCTTTGCAACCCTGTGGACTGTAGCCCTCCAGGCTCCTCTGTCCATGGGATTCTCCAGGCAAGAATACTGGAATGGGTTGCCATGCTCTTCTCTGGGGGGTCTTCCTCACCCAGGGGTTGAACCCATGTCTCTTATGTTTGCTGCATTGCCAAGTGGATTCTTTACTACTAGCACCACAGCCAGATCCCAAGATCCTAGTCCTCTGCCCAGGAAATGAACCTGGGCAGCCTGGATAAAAAATAGGAATCCTAGTCACTAGTTGATGGACACCAAAACATAAAAAATTGTTTTTTTTATTTGGGTTCTGTATTTGGGGTTCTGTATTTGGGGTTCACTCCCAGAAGGCCTCCAGGGACATGGCTTTTGCTGGTGGTGTTAAGGCCATGGATACATCTTGCTGGACACACTGGTCATGAAGGTGTTGAGCACACAGCGTCCATCAATGTTTATGTGAAAAACGAACATTCTTCTCCTCTGGGGGCGTGAGATGGAAGCAGAGATAATCACGGAGGACCAAGCAGAGGTACTGGGCAATGGGTAGAGGATTTGGGATTTTTGCCTTGAAGTTGTTTTGTGGGAAAAGTTGGAAAACTAACCTGACGCCTGTGAGGCCCCAAAAGTTTTGATGGCTTAGGATCTCCAACACTTGCTTAGCTTCTGGAGGATTAAGACTTCAATCCTGAACATGACTTTTTGAAAGGTCACAGAATCCAGTTTCTTCTGGCTTGTTCAGAAGTGATAGGGTTTGTGTTGGCCTGAGAAAAAAACTAAATTCCTAAGCCGGGGGAGTGGGGCGGGGAGCAGGGTGCTTAGGCAGGATTAGTCCTCCTCTGAGTCTCAACCTCAGCAACCCAGTGTTTCCTTAACTGATCAGAACAAAGAGGGCTCTGAGATCTTGCACCCTCAGCCCCGCTTTCCCTCCTGCTTAACCTTCTGAGAAATAGCTCCCTGCCCCCTGTGGATTGGTGTTACTTACTCCTTAGATCCAGTGGCCAGTGACCAGCCTTAGTGTCTTCCCTTCAAGAAAGCCTTTTCCCCATTCCTGCCAGAAATCAACAGAGAATTCACCAAAAAAAATGGAATTGAGCCAGAAATGTTGATTCTTGTTCTTTGGCCAAATGATGACATAAGACCATATTTTTTATTCTCAGAAGCTGTTTAACAGAATGTAGAAAAAGAAGTTTTAAAAGCATGAGGGAGGAGGTTTTGAGAATGGAGATTTTGCTTGGAGTGTTTACATTATGTACTGTTCTTCTGATTCATGTCCCCGGTGACCTTGTAGGGGCCAATGGAGTTTTCATGAATTTTGAGGAAAAGTTCTAATTATAATCAGTGCACTCCAGAGAGCCTTATGGCCAAAGTGAGCCATACCTGAGGGAATGTTATGAATATAACTCATGAACTTCAAGTCCTCACTTTTTATTGATGCTGAAAACCCAGCCTCTGTGCACTGGTGTTGAATTAAATCTGAGAGAGAGAGTTTTAGGTGGAGTAGAAGAAAATAGCTTTATTGCTTTGTCAGGCAAAGGAGACACAGTGGGTTTCTGCCCTTGAAAACTGAGTCCCCATCCAGGAGGATTTGGTGAGAATTTTCATAGCAATAGTGCAAGGTTTAGGTTGCAGGTAAGGATCAGGGTGTGCATAGGGCCTATACTCCTAGCCTCAAGTGGTCTTCTGATGAGCTTATGAAAGTGTTGCTCAGTCATGACCTGACTTCAGGAATACTGGAGTGGGTTGTCATTTCCTTCTCCAGGGGAACTTCCTGACCCAAGGATCGAACCCCTGGTCTCCTGCATTGCAGGCAGACTCTTTACCATCTAAGCCACCAAGGAAGCCTTTTGGTTCCTTTAATCTGGCATCAGGTAGTCTTTTCTGGAATGAAGAATGCTGACATCTTTCATCTGTTGGGAGCTTTAGTTCTATAGAGATCTTAAATGTGTTCTGTGTACCCTTGTCACCCGGCTTATTTAACTTATATGCAGAGCACATCATGAGAAATGCTGGGCTGGAAGAAACACAAGCTGGAATCAAGATTGCCAGGAGAAATATCAATAACTTCAGATATGCA
>NW_011494743.1:1198900-1201842 GCF_000754665.1 Bison bison bison | reverse complement strand
CAGTACTTTGGCCACTCATGTGAAGAGTTGACTCATTGGAAAAGACTCTGATGCTGGGAGGGATTGGGGGCAGGAGGAGAAGGGTACGACAGAGGATGAGATGGCTGGATGGCATCACTGACTCGTTGGGTGTGAGTCTGAGTGAACTCCGGGAGTTGGTGATGGACAGGGAGGCCTGGCGTGCTGCGATTCATGGGGTCGCAGAGAGTCGGACATGACTGAGTGACTGAACTGAACTGAACTGTACCCTTGAGGTGGAGCCAGGACCCTGCCCTAAGGCTGCACTACTGTTCCTAGGCTGCTCCTCCCTTGAGCCTGCATCTCCTCCCTTCCCTGGTTAGCAACTGTTAGAATCTGCTCTTTGGAGCTCAGGCAAGTCCATGGCGGCTGGAGTCTGTTCCCTATAAAGAAGAAACAAGGGGAACACAGAAACTCTTCCGTGCCCAGGATTCCCACAGGGTCACTCTTGGTTTCCTTACCAAGGAAATGTGGGAGGAGACAGTAAAGGAGACAGAAGACAGTAACCAGAATAAGGGGCTATCTTCAAGGGTTCCTCCTTCAATGGAGCCGAAGCTCCATTAAATATCACCTTTCTCTGTTCTGTAACTTCTGAATTCAGAAGTTTCCTTTGAGGGACTTGGCTGGCGGTCCAGTGGTTAGGACATCGCTCTTCCACTGCAGGGGGCGCGGGCTCCCTCCCTGTTTGGGGAATGTGTGAGGTGTGGCAAGCACACACACACAAAAACTCCTCTGAGATCTGCTTTCCTTTCTTTCATAACCCTTGAACTACATTGAAGCCCACATGAAGCTGCTGTGTTCCTGATGATATTTGGTCTAAGACTGCCAGTTTGGGGAAACCTTTGTACCTTGTTGCTGATTTAGGCAACTCTGAGGATTACTGAGTGTTGGGTGGAGTGTTTGAAATGAGATTAAGGTATAGCAAAGCTAATTGTTGCTTCAGCTTGAATGGACGAGGGATGGGCCGACTTCGGGTGGGGAAACGGGGAGGGAAAGTCCTGCCTTCCTTGCCCTCAGGAACTGCTTTGGAAAAGTAAACACCATGGCTCCCTGCCTGAACTTGGAGACTGAGTTTGGAAGCTTCAGATGTAAAGCGGTATCTTCTCATGAGATCACACAGCTACTGTCACAAGGGGCCTTTTGTTGCTGGAAGATCTGTTTTCTGATGCGATGAGAGCTAAGTCTTCCTTTTCTACCTGGGAATGCCCTGACCTGCAGCCCACCCTGTATCTTGGTGCTAAATGCAAGTATTATAGGAAGAGGGACCCCTTACAGAGCCCGAGAACGGTCTCTTGTCCAACATTTGGAAATGAATTGTTGGAGGAGACACACAAGCTGACAAAACAAGAGATTGTATTGGGAAGACGTGCCCTGGCGGAGAGCAGCAGGGTAGGGGAACCCTGGAGAACTGCTCTGCCACATGGCTCATGGTCTACGGTTTTATGGTGATGGGATTAGCATCCTGGTTGTTTTTGGCCAATCATTCTGACTCAGAATCCCTCTTGGTGGCACATGCATTGCTCAGCCAAGATGGATGCCAGTGAGAAGGATTCTGGGACATGGTCGGACATGTGGTGTTTCCTTTTGACCTTTCCCGAACTCTTCCAGTTAGTGGTGGCTAATTAGTTCCATGTTCCTTCCCAGGACCTCCTGTTGTAAAACAGCTCCTGCAAATGCTTACTATGGTGCCTGGCCAGCGTGGGCGGTTTCAGTCAGAGTGCTTCCCCTAACACAGCTCCACTGCAAAAAGATGTATCTGCTAAGAGAAATAACAATGATGTCTACAACAATGCACAAGGCATAGACAGCACCTCTTGGAAGGCATGCTTACTGACTATTTTTATACCATAATTGCAACAAACTGCCTTTTTGTTCAAGTGGTCAGTTGGCTCCAGGGCAACTGGTTCTGGCCAGGTTCTGGCCATTCTGAACATGTCATGAGGCCACATTTGCTATTTAGGTGTGTCCTTTGGATCAGGCAGGTGGCAGGCAACATAGTTACTGTTCCCCGTGCCCGGCTACCCTACTTCCGTGCTGTGAACTCTCATGCCTGAGTCTTTCTGGACAAGGGGTTTTCATAGAAGTTTCCAATTAGGTTGGGTCAGAGACACCTCTTAAAAGTCACTGTGACCCCACATGTACAATTTGGTCCCACAGTGTGCCCTCTAAGACAGTGATTCTCAAACTTTGCTGCAACATGTAGGTACCTGGGGAGTTTCTGTAACTCCCAGTTGAATCAAATTCTCTTTGTTGCGGGAAGGGGGACACCTTCCAGGCCCGAGAATGGGCTCTTGTCTAGCACTCAGAAATAAATTGTCCAAGGGGACACGTGTACTGATAAACAAGAGACTTTACTGGGAAGGGGCGCTAGGTGGAGAGCAGGAGGGTAAGGGAGCCCAGGGGAGCTGTTCTGCCACGCGGCCTGCTGTCTTCGGCTTTATGGTGATGGGATTTGTTTCTGGTTTGTCTCTGGCTGATTATTCTTACTCAGGGGCCTTTCTGGTGGTGCAGCCATCACTCAGCCAATATGAATTCCAGCAAGGATTCTGGGAGGTTGGCAGGACCTATTTTTATTTTCATTACTCTAGGAGGTGGGTCATAGAGGATGTTGTTGTGATTTATGTCATAGAGTGTTCTGCCTGTGTTTTCCTCTAAGAGTTTTATAGTTTCTGGTCTTACATTTAGGTCTTTAATCTATTTTGAGTTTATTTTGATGTGTGGTGTTACGAAGTGTTCTAATTTCATTCTTTTACATTTAGCTGTCCAGTTTTCCTAACACCACTTATTGAAGAGACTGTCTTTTCTCCATTGTATATTTTTGCTTCCTTTGTCAAATATAAGGTGCCCATAAGTGTGTGGATTTATCTCTGGGCTTTGTATCTTCTTTTACTGGTCTACATTTCTGCTTTTGTGCCAATACCATA
>NW_011494743.1:1198214-1198329 GCF_000754665.1 Bison bison bison | reverse complement strand
GAGCACAGAAAAATAAAGTCTGACACTGTTTCCACTGTTTCCCCATCTATTTCCCATGAAGTGATGGGACCGGATGCCATAATCTTAGTTCTCTGAATGTTGAGCTTTAAGCCAA
>NW_011494743.1:1196894-1197923 GCF_000754665.1 Bison bison bison | reverse complement strand
TGGCCATGTTGATTCCAGCTTGTGTTTCTTCCAGTCCAGCGTTTCTCATGTTGTGCTCTGCATATAAGTTAAATAAACAGGGTGACAATATACAGCCTTGACGTACTCCTTTTCCTATTTGGAACCAGTCTGTTGTTCCATGTCCAGTTCTAACTGTTGCTTCCTGACCTGCATACAAATTTCTCAAGAGGCAGTTCAGGTGGTCTGGTATTCCCATCTCTTTCAGAATTTTCCACAGTTTATTGTGATCCACACAGTCAAAGGCTTTGGCATCGTCAATAAAGCAGAAATAGATGTTTTTCTGGAACTCTCTTGTTTTTTCCATGATCCAGCGGATGTTGGCAATTTGATCTCTGGTTCCTCTGCCTTTTCTAAAACCAGCTTGAACATCAGGAAGTTCACAGTTCACATATTGCTGAAGCCTGGCTTGGAGAATTTTGAGCATTACTTTACTAGCGTGTGAGATGAGTGCAATTGTGCGGTAGTTTGAGCATTCTTTGGCATTGCCTTTCTTTGGGATTGGAATGAAAGCTGACCTTTTCCAGTCCTGTGGCCACTGCTGAGTTTTCCAAATTTGCTGGCATATTGAGTGCAGCACTTTCACAACATCATCTTTCAGGATTTGGAATAGCTCAACTGGGATTCTATCACCTCCACTAGCTTTGTTCGTAGTGATGCTTTCTAAGACCTACTTGACTTCACATTCCAGGATGTCTGGCTCTAGGTGAGTGATCACACCATCGTGATTATCTGGGTCGTGAAGATCTTTTTTGTACAGTTCTTCTGTGTATTCTTGCCATGTCTTCTTAATATCTTCTGCTTCTGTTAGGTCCATACCATTTCTGTCCTTATGGCAGAAAGTGAAGAGGAACTAAAAAGCTTCTTGATGAAGGTGAACGTGGAGAGTGAAAAAGTTGGCTTAAAGTTCAACATTCAGAAAACGAAGATCATGGCATCTGGTCCCATCACTTCATGGGAAATAGATGGGGAAACAGTGGAAACAGTGTCAGACTTTATTTTTCTGGGCTC
>NW_011494743.1:1195496-1196794 GCF_000754665.1 Bison bison bison | reverse complement strand
AAGGAATGATGCTAAAGCTGAAACTCCAGTACTTTGGCCACCTCATGCGAAGAGTTGACTCATTGGAAAAGACTCTGATGCTGGGAGGGATTGGGGGCAGGAGGAGAAGGGTACGACAGAGGATGAGATGGCTGGATGGCATCACTGACTCGTTGGGTGTGAGTCTCAGTGAACTCTGGGAGTTGGTGATGGACAGGGAGGCCTGGCGTGCTGCGATTCATGGCGTCGCAAAGAGTCGGACACGACTGAGCAACTAATCTGATCTGATCTCATATCTGTTCTTTATCGAGTCCATCTTTGCATGAAATATTCCTTTCGTATCTCTGATTTTCTTGAAGAGATCTCTAGTCTTTCCCATTCTGTTGTTTTCCTCTATTTCTTTGCATTGATCACTGAAGAAGGCTTTCTTATCTCTTCTTGCTATTCTTTGGAACTCTGCATTCAGATGTTTACATCTTTCCTTTTCTCCTTTGCCTTTCGCTTCTCTTCTTTTCACACCTATTTGTAAGGCCTCCCCAGACAGCCATGTTGTTTTTTTGCATTTCTTTTCCATGGGGATGGTCTTGATCCCTGTCTCCTGTACGATGTCACGAACCTCATTCCATAGTTCATCAGCACTCTATCTATCAGATCTAGGCCCTTAAATCTATTTCTCACTTCCACTGTACCATAAGGGATTCGATTTAGGTCATACCTGAATGGTCTAGTGGTTTTCCCTATTTTAATTTAAGTCTGAATTTCCCTACTTTAATTTAATTTCCCTCTTCAATTTAAGTCTGAATTTGGCAATAAGGAGTTCATGGTCTGAGCCACAGTCAGCTCCTGGTCTTGTTTTTGTTGACTGTATAGAGCTTCTCCATCTTTCGCTGCAAAGAATATAATCAATCTGATTTCGGTGTTGACCATCTTGTGATGTCCATGTATAGAGTCTTCTCTTGTGTTGTTGGAAGAGGGTGTTTGCTATGACCAGTGCATTTTCTTGGCAAAACTCTATTAGTCTTTACCCTGCTTCATTCCATATTCCAAGGCCAAATTTGCCTGTTACTCCAGGTGTTTCTTGACTTCCTACTTTTGCATTCCAGTCCCCTATAATGAAAAGGACATCTTTTTTGGGTGTTAGTTCTCAAAGGTCTTGTAGGTCTTCACAGAACCATTCAACTTCAGCTTCTTCAGTGTTACTGGTTAGGGCATAGACTTGGATTACTGTGATATTGAATGGTTTGCCTTGGAAACAAACAGAGATCATTCTGTCGTTTTTGAGATTGCATCCAAGTACTACATTTCAGACTCTTTTGCCT
>NW_011494743.1:1187466-1195396 GCF_000754665.1 Bison bison bison | reverse complement strand
CGCTGATTCCTAGAATGTCGATATTCACTCTTGCCATCTCTTGTTTGACCACTTCCAATTTGCCTTGATTCATGGACCTGACATTCCAGGTTCCTATGTAATATTGCTCTTTACAGCATCGGACCTTGCTTCTATCATCAGTCACATCCACAACTGGGTATTGTTTTTGCTTTGGCTCCATCCCTTCATTCTTTCTGGGGTTATTTCTCCACTGATCTCCAGTAGCATATTGGGAACCTACTGACCTGGGGAGTTTCTCTTTCAGTATCCTATCATTTTGCCTTTTCATACTGTTCATGGGGTTCTCAAGGCAAGAATACTGAAGTGGTTTGCCATTCTTTTCTCCAGTGGACCACATTCTGTCAGATCTCTCCACCATGACCTGCCCATCTTGGGTTGCCCCACGGGAATGGCTTAGTTTCATTGAGTTAGACAAGGCTGTGGTCCTAGTGTGATTAGATTGACTAGTTTTCTGTGAGTATGGTTTCAGTGTGTTTGCCCTCTGATGCCCTCTTGCAACACCTACCGTCTTACTTGGGTTTCTCTTACCTTGGGCGTGGGGTATTGCTTCACGGCTGCTCCAGCAAAGCACAGCCATTGCTCCTTACCTTGGATGAGGGGTATTTCCTCACCACTGCCCTTCCTGACCTTCAACGTGGGATAGCTCCTCTAGGCCCTCCTGCGCCCGTGCAGCCAGGGCTCCTTGGACATGGGGTTGCTCCTCCTGGCCGCCGCCCTTGGTACTGTCAAATTTCCACTGCCCTTCATGGAAAGATACATTAATTTACTTTTCCTTCACTGGTATGTGAACATGCTTATCAACCCTAGATGAAATCATTG
The DNA here is from genome assembly GCF_000754665.1 of Bison bison bison. Lineage (NCBI taxonomy): Eukaryota > Metazoa > Chordata > Mammalia > Artiodactyla > Bovidae > Bison > Bison bison. Next base: position 1,194,556 of record NW_011494743.1, on the reverse strand, counting down.
TTGTTGTGGATATGGATTAAATTTTTTTTTTTTTAATGGCCAAAATCACACAGGGGAACACAAAAATTACAACTGACAAACTAGGAAGGAGGTGAGGGCTGGAAAACAAGGGGAACAAGTGTCCAAAGTCTTCTAGAAGCTTCCTGGAATCTTGGGTTTCCTTCCAGGGTCCTCCATGCCTGGGTGCCTCCTGGACCCCTTCCAGGAGTACCATAGGGTTCAGTTTGAAAACCAGCACTCTAGGCCAAGGGATCCCCTGTACAAGAAGGTTGCAATGTACAAGACTGCTTCCTGTGATGACCTTAGCCTGAGTGGATGCCTAGTCCTCCTCCAGCAGGGCTCCCGCAGTGGAGGAGACAACAACTTGGATACAGAGTTATGCAGTGAGAGTACTGGCCAGGTGGCGCTGCTTCACACTTGCAGCTGGGACCTTCACTATCCGGGCTGTCCATGAAGGCAAAAATGCCCTCCAGCTCTCCTCCTCCTGTGCAAACTCCAAGAAGAAGCACATTCTTCAGGGTGCTGTCACGGAGAAGAAGCCAGCAGGGCAGAGGCTGTCCACGGGGCTGCTTCAGACCATGTGGGAGGAACAGTTCTCCTGGACTGGCTCTCAGTCTCTGCTGGGTGAGGCTGAGGACCCTCTGGCTTGAAAGGGGAGCAGGAACCCCCTCCACAGGTCCGGAAGCCTGGCCAGAGAGCCAGGATGTGGGCCTCTACCACCACCGCGAGGGTGAACTCTTGCTCTCCTCCATCTTGTGTTTGGTCCCCAATCCTCTCCTGGGAGATGCTGAGGGCACCAATTTTGAGCTGTTGAATAGCTCCTGCTTAAGCAGTGACATTGCTCCAACAGGTCCAAGAAGACGACCCTCTTCTGGACAGCTGGCCCTTGGCCTTTGCACCTGGAGCTCAGAGGCTTGCGGGGTTGAGAGGGCACCAGCCAGGGCTTGGGGCTGGCTCCCAGAGGGATGGAAGCCACTTGGTCAGCAGAGCCACCTCGCCCTCCTCCCAGCTGCATCCGCCTGCGCTGGGCTCCTGGCAACTGCTCCTCTGACCTCTCAGGGGAGTGCCGTCGGTGCAGGAGGCCTTCCTTCTCCTCCTCGTCCTTCTCCTTCCGTGCCCCCTGCCCCTGTCCTTCCCCTTTCTCTCCCTTCCTCTTCTCCTCCCCACCCCTCCTTGTTCTCCTCTTCTTTTCCACCCCCTGCCCCTCCTTTTCCCTCTCCCCCTTCCCCTTTTTCTTCTTCTCCCCACCTCCTACAACTCTTCCCAGTCCTCTCTGCAGTGGGAAGTGGTGCTACGCTGCCAGACACCCCAAATCTCGAACTTCCATGCTTGCCTGGTGACTGGGGTGTGGTCAGCGCTGAATAAGTGAAGGCTTGGTTGGTTGACTCAAAGACTGAATGAAGGAATGAATACTTCACTTCAGGGTCTTTACTTCCCTTCCAATTAGTTGTGGATTTTCTAGATTTCTCTGAATCTAACCTTGACAGTAGTCCCTGGATGGATTCCTTGGGTATTTCTACCTCGACCTTTCCTGAGTCCAAACAGCAGTGGGAAAGCAGAGGTTGTGAAAAGCGGTGATGGCTCAGGGGCCCAGGTTTGTCTCCACGATGGCCAAGAGCTTCTAGCAGAAAGTGCAGCTACTTTTACAAAGTAAAAATGACTGCCTTTAATACGTAATTTTTTCAATTCGATAAATTAAAAAACATGTTTTAAACCAAAGACAACACTAATTAACACCAAAGAAATTTAAGCTTGCATTCACATTTTCCACTAACCTTAATGAAGTCGTTGGGTTGCTGGCACTGCCCAGCGTTGGAAGAAGAAAGGGCAGGTCTGTGCTCCCCAGTCTGCTGTGCACAGTGATGGGGACAGGGGTCTCCCCTTCTGCAGGCAAAATACTCTTTACTGAGCATCCACAGTTGACAAAGATAATGAATCTCTTTCCAATTCTAGTCCCAATTGTATTAATAGATTATTTTGTAGACTAATGCAATTATAAATTAGCTATTCAACAGCACACAATGGAATTTATGAACAAATCTGGTTAAATGCTTTTCTTGATTGCACTGCATGTATAACATCTTTAAATAAAGGATTCTATTCTTAATTCACACCAACAGTTAATGTTTGCACACAGTGTATTAATTATTTTGGTTTGCTGGGAGAAGTCCCAGTTGTTCATTGATAGGGATGAATTAGCATTTTCCTGCATTACTAATCTGGAATTTCTAGGAAAAAAGAAAGAAAAGTGTTTTTTTTTTTCCTTCTAATTTGTGTTTTTAAATATCAAAATACTCTCTTACATTAAAAATATAGTAAAGGTTAAAAAAAGCACATTCAAAATTATGGGAATAATCTAGAACATTCTAGAAGAAAATATCCTAAAATTTTTACTGTGGAAATTTCCAGACTATAGGCTTCCTAGTGACATTTTATTTCATTTGCTTTCCTTTTTATGGATCTTTCCTCTAGGGAACACATATCATTTTATAATGACATATAGCACCTATCTAATAAAATATACTGTAAACTTTAAAGTATTATAAAGTGTCTAGGAGTTCTGATATTCAGTAAAGTCTTATGTAAATGGATTATAAAAATCTATCCTGTCACAGAATAGAATGCTAACTATGAGAAATGAATTTAGCTGTATTACAGATATATAATGTAACCTCACTGAAGGGGAGGAGGGAGAAGCTGACCTAAGTAACTTCTAAAAATGGTTCTTTGTGCACTGTAAGACTGAAGACCGAATGCTACATAAATTCCTTATTCTAGCTGCTAAATCTGTTTCTTAAATGGCTGTGGGTTGAACACATAAGTAAATACAAATCAGAGAAAAAAGTTACAGATGTACAGGAGGGAAAGTTAGAATGTCCTCTGTGGTATTGGGTCAGAGCAGGAGGTATAGGCATGAAATTATGTTCATTTCCACATATAATGCAGATGGCTAGATACAGAAAGAAATACACTATGTGCGCATACCTGGGCTATTAGATACACATGTGTCTCCTTGCTGACTGTCGACAGGGCCTAGGGGAAATGATGTCCAGCAGCAGTGACCAACACCAGCGTCTAGTCCTTGGTTCCTAAAGACCCTTCTCCAGTAGAAAGAACCAGCACTGCTCAGAGAAAGGGTTGGGACATGGAAAATGAGTTTGGAGCATTGTATTGTTCCAGAAATTAAGAAGTTCTCTCCCAAAAAGGTATTGAGCATGTTAAAAGGACATGTTGTTGGTGAATTTAAGGTTCTTGCTTTGTCAGGAAAGAATTTGGAGATGAAGTGGTGGGTAAGAAGTGGATTTATTTAGAGAGAAACACACCCCACAGACACAGTGTGGGCTATCTCAGAAGGCGAGAGAGAGAGCCTCAAAACATGGTGTGGTTAGTTTTTATGGGCTGGGTGGTTTCAGTCTTATGAGTGGGAGAATTATTCCAACTACTTTGGGGTAGGGATAGAGATGTCCAGGAATTGGGCCACCACTCACTTTTTGACCTTTTATAGTTGACCTCAGAACTGTCAAGGCACTGATGGGTGTGTCATTTAGCTAATGTATTACAATGAGTGTATAATGAGGCTCAAGGTGTACCAGAAGTCGAACCTTCCACCACCTTGGACCTTGTTGGTTCTGACCAGTTTTTGTCATGTCCTATGGTCATATCATTCTTTTAAAGTGTGTGCCCTGCCCCTTACCCTCCTGTTTCAGACATAGGTGCCAACCTGCAAGAGTTCCCAATGGTCATGCTGAACAATTTGAACAAAAAAGTAAATAATAACATTGCATGATAACCCAAGGCATAAACAAAATATCCCTGTACATACCAATATAAGTGAATGATTGAATAAGTAAAGAAATGGGAGAGAAGGGACAGATTTTCTATGCAGAATTCCAGTTAATAAATATGGAATTTAATTCCTCTTCTCTTGAATGCAGGCTGGACTTGTAGAGATATGTGTCCTGTGAATTGAGCATGGAAAGGGAGCAAGACCCTCTGGGGCTCCTGGACACAAAAGCCTATCTATGTCCTCCATTTCTTGATTACAGGAAATAGACTTCATTCAGCCTTCATGACTTTACCTGAGTTCCAAAGGGCAGGTTCAAATACTTGCTAGTGGGGAAGAGAAGGGATGAGGAGACAAGGGAGGAAGAGTCAAGACAAACAGTGCCGCCTTGGGACAGGGTCCTGGCTTCCCCTAAAGATAGACATATGACAATATCTTTGAGCCATTTTGCAGATACTGAAACCCCCACCAGGTGGGAGAAGTTAACTGTTTACTGCCCACAAACATGTAGATCCCAGACCAGTCGGAACCAGAAGGTTGATGATGCTGAAGCTTGATTCAGAAGAGTGTCTGTGAGCTGATCAGACCCTCTTTGAACCATTCCTATCAGACTCCTCACCACCTGCCCCAGGTCAGAGCACATTGTTTTGAAGGCATGAGACCACTCCGGCTCCCTTTGTCTGGCAAATCAATAAAGCTATTTGTTTCTGAAAGGGAATGTCTCCCAGTCCTCTCTGAATCTCTGTGACTCCATGTACTATACAGTCCCGGCCAGAATACTGGAGTGGGTAGCCTTTCCCTTCTCCAGGGGATCTTCCCAACCTAGGGATCAAACCGCATGTAGGTCTGCTGCATTGCAGGTGGATTCTTTACCAGCTGAGCCTCCAGGGAAGTCTGAGAATCCTGCAGTGGGTAGCCTATCCCTTCTCCAGCAGATTTTTCCCACCCAGGAATTGAACTGGGTTCTCTTGCATTGCCAACAGATTTTTTACCAACTGAGCTATCAGGGACCACTTCACCCAAAACTCTGTCACCTAAAACTTATTTCTGTCTTCTAGATTTAATTTGGTGTCAGGGTACAGAGGCCAGATTCAGCACCAACAGTAACACAAGGAGAGAAAATTCAGCACATAGCACCTTAACCACGTGATCAGGGTTAAGCTCACCAGTGTCAAGTGTTGTATATATCAAACCTTCCCTAATACAAAGGGCACTGTCAGTTCAGTTCAGTCACTCAGTTATATCTGACTCTTTGCGACCCCATGGACTGCAGCATGCCAGGCCTCCATGTCCATCACCAACTCCCAGAGTTTACTCAAACTCGTGTCCATTGAGTCCATGATGCCATCCAAACATCTCATCCTCTGTCATCCCCTTTTCCTCTTGCCTTCAATCTTTCCCAGCATCAGGGTCTTTTCAAGCGAGTCAGTTCTTCACATCAGGTGGCCAAAGTATTAGAGTTTCAGCATCAGTTCTTCAAATGAATATTCAGGACTGATTTTCTTTAGAATTGACTGGTTGGATCTCCTTGCAGTCCAAGAGACTCTCAAGCGTCTTCTCCAGCACCACAGTTCAAAAGCTTCAATTCTTCGGTGCTCACATGTAGCAGTGCTGCATCATCTCTTGCCCACAGTAGTAGATATAATGGTCATCTGAATTAAGTTTGCCCATTTGATTCCATTTTAGTTCACTGATTCCTAAAATGATGATGCTCACTCTTGGCATCTCCTGTTTGATCACTTCTAATTTACTTTGATTCATGGACCTAACATTCCAGGTTCTAGGCAATATTTTTCTTTACTTCCATCAGTAGTCACATCTACAACTGGACATTGTTTTTGCTTGGACTCCGTCTCCTCATTGTTTCTGGAGTTATTTATCCACTGATCTCCAGCAGCATATCGGGCACCTACCGACCTGCGGACTTCATCTTACAGTGTCTTATCTTTTTGCCTTTTCATACTGTTCATGGGGTTCTCAAGGCAAGAACACAGAAGTGGTTTGCCATTCCCTTCTCCAGTGGACCACGTTTTGTCAGAACTCTCCACCATGACCCGTCTGTCTTGGGTGGCCCTACACGACATGGCTCATAGTTTCATTGAGTTAGACAAGGCTGTGGTCCATGTGATCGGTTTGGTTAGTTTTCTGCGACTGTGGTTTTCATTCTGTCTGCCCTCTGATGAATTGGGATAAGAGGCTTATGGAAGCTTCCAAGCTTATGCTGGAAGCACAGTTTGGCGAGGAGGATGAGGATGAAGGGGAACCCTTTCTGGAACCAGCAGATCCCAACCTCCAGCTTGGACAAGGCTGGGGCCAGGTCGCTGGCTGCTCCTTGCCCGCTTTGTCCAAGCTGAGCTGTGGCCCCGCCCACAAGCCGCAGCAGGGAGCCTGCAAGGGGGCCGCCCGACTGGAGGGCTGCTGGGGCTGCGCTTCACGTCTGCACTCAGTCCCCCTGTCTCATTATGACTGACAGACAAGCCCAAACTGAGGAATACTCTACAAAACACTGAAAAGTCCTCTACAAGACTGTCAAAGTTATGAAAATCAAGGAAAGGTCAAAAAACTCTCACAAATTGAGGAGACTTAAGGAGACAGGATGACTAAATCCAACAGGGAATCCTGAATTGAATCTTGGACCAGAAATAGTGTAAAAACTGGTAAAATTGGAATAAAGTTTGTAGCTGAGTTAGTATTGTAACAATTTCATTTTTTTTTAATAAACATATGGTGGTTATCAAGACCATCCCCATGGAAAAGAAATGCAAAAAAGCAAAATGGCTGTCTGGGGAGGCCTTACAAATAGCTGTGAAAAGAAGAGAAGCGAAAAGCAAAGGAGAAAAGGAAAGACATAAACATCTGAATGCAGAGTTCCAAAGAATAGCAAGAAGAGATAAGAAAGCCTTCTTCAGCGATCAATGCAAAGAAATAGAGGAAAACAACAGAATGGGAAAGACTAGGGATCTCTTCAAGAAAATCAGCGATACCAAAGGAACATTCCATGTAAAGATGAGCTCGATAAAGGACAGAAATGGTATGGACCTAACAGAAGCAGAAGATATTAAGAAGACATGGCAAGAATACACAGAAGAACTGTATAAAAAAGATCTTCACGACCCAGATAATCACGATGGTGTGATCACTGACCTAGAGCCAGACATCCTGGAATGTGAAGTCAAGTAGGCCTTAGAAAGCATCACTACGAACAAAGCTAGTGGAGGTGATGGAATTCCAGTTGAGCTATTCCAAATCCTGAAAGATGATGCTGAGAAAGTGCTGCACTCAATATGCCAGCAAATTTGGAAAACT
>NW_011494743.1:1170985-1186532 GCF_000754665.1 Bison bison bison | reverse complement strand
GACTGTGAAGAAGGCTGAGTGTCGAAGAATTGATGCTTTTGAACTGTGGTGTTGGAGAAGACTCTTGAGAGTCCCTTGGACTGCAAGGAGATGCAACCAGTCCATTCTAAAGGAGATCAGTCCTGGGTGTTCTTTGGAAGGAATGATGCTAAAGCTGAAACTCCAGTACTTTGGCCACCTCATGTGAAGAGTTGACTCATTGGAAAAGCCTCTGATGCTGGGAGGGATTGGGGGCAGGAGAAGGGGACGACAGAGGATGAGATGGCTGGATGGCATCACTGACTCGATGGACGTGAGTCTGAGTGAACTCCGGGAGTTGGTGATGGAGAGGGAGGCCTGGCGTGCTGCAATTCATGGGGTCGCGAAGAGTCGGACATGACTGAGCGACTGATCTGATCTGATCTGATGATGGTTATGCAAGATGTCTCCAGAAGATGGGTAAAGGATACACCAGGACTTTCTGTATTATTTCCCTCAATTTTCTGTACCTAAAATTACTCAAAATTTTTAAAAAATTAAAAATTTATCCTAGTATTTTATAAAACTAGTGTTCTAATTATTTCTACTTATTCAAAAAATAGTCTGTTAATCATAGCTGTCTTGTGGTTTAACATTTAGCAGCAATATAATCAGATTGCCTGGGTTTGAATCTCCCTTATCATCTGTAACCTCAGACGAGTCATTTAACTTTCCAGTGCCTCCATTTCTTCATCTGTAGAATGGGAATAATATATGACAAAGATGATGTGAGGAAGAAAAGTAAGAAAATACACAGAAACCATTTTTGTATTTGATAAATGTTATGTAACAGTAATAGTAGGGATCTTCTAAAATGTCCCAGAAATAACTGAAAAACTCAGTTCTCTTCTTTCTCAAATTCTTTTAGTCATGAGTCAGAAAATGGGCCAAAAAGTCAAAGATAGATAAAAAATTGGTGAACTTGACTATAACTGTTACTCCCAGCGAGCATTTAGGAAGGGGAATTTTTTTAAAGCAAGCATCCATTTCATTCTTTCTTCTGCTTCATAATTTAAGCTAATTTTTCTCTTGAATGTTAACACAGAGTCTCCTATGTTGTCCATTTCTTCTATTTCTTTGTTTCTTTGTTTGTTCTGTATTTTTTTCTGGACCAGAAGGGCCTAAATACCAGAAAATCATCTACGTGTAAGATGCCTTGCCCAGCTGGATCTAAGAAATAGGACTTATTATGAATAAGCAATTATATTTTTCTAAGATCCCTACTGTTGCAAAACTCTGGAGTGTTCCTGCAAGTACAAGTATTACCCTTAGATGCCTCACCTTTGGGCCCCATTAGTCATGATCATTACTAAGCAGGGTTGAGATTTAATTTTTTTAAAAACCATATTTGCTGGTATCTGATTGAAATAAACACATCTGGAGAAATCCTGACTCATGTATCTCATTGGCAATGAAAGAAGAGAGGTTTAATTTCCTTAATATAGAATAGTGGTCCTCCAGTTTTAGCCTACATCACCATCACCTGGAGGGCTGACATAGCACAGAATACCAGGTCCACCCCAGAGCTAAACTTTAGGAGGTCTGGGAGGGACCAGAGAATTGCCTTTCTTTCTTTCACGTTTTTATTGGAGTATAGTATATTTACAATGTTGTTTTAATTTCAGGTGTACAGCAAAGTCAACTGGCCATACATATACATACATCCATTCTTTTTCAGGTTCTTTTCCCTTATAGATTATTACAGAATATTGAGTAGACTTCTCTGTGTTATATAGTAGGTCCTGTTAGTTACCTATTTCATATACAGCAGGTGTATATGTTAATCCCAGTCTCCTAATTTATCATTCCTCCCGCATTTCCTCTTTGGTAGACATAATCTTGATTTTGAGATCTGAGTCTGTTTCTGTTTTCTATCATTTTTTTAAGATGCCACATATAAGCAATATCATATTTTTGTCTTTGTCTGACTTACTTCACTTAATAGGATCACCTCTAGGTTCATCTGTGTTGCTGCAAATGGCGTTACTGCATATTTATATGGCTGAGTAATAGTTCAGTGTGCTGAGTTGGCCAAAAAACTTATTTGGGGTTTTCTATACCATCTTACAGAAACCCCCAAATTTACTTTTTGGCCCACCCAATATATATGTACCACAGCTTCATCCATTCCCTGTTGGAAATGTATGTTGTTTTCATGTCTTGGCTATTGTGGACAGTACTGCAGTGTGAGAGTTGCATTTCTAATAAACTCCCAGGTGATGCTGATGCTACTGGTCTGACCAGACTTTGGGAACCACTGGGTTAAAAGAACTAATGTGTTTTAGAACTCATTTTGCCTAATGTGGGAATGCGAATGCAACTAAAACCAAGGGATGAAAAGCAGATGAATTCAGCCCCACGGATGAACCCCAAGGTGGACCCTCCTGCCATTGTCTTCTCTAGTGTCCTGAATGGTGGACCCTCCTGCCATTGTCTTCTCTAGTGTTCTGAATGGTGGCACAGCTTTTTATTTTACTTGAAGGATTTCCATGTAAAGGATGTCCTTTGGCTGCTTACTGTGTGGGGTAGACTAGGTTTCTCCAAATCTTTTCTCTGTGAACAGAAATGCCTGGGGTGTGTCTCTAGTTCAATGGTTTTCAAATTTCACTGTGCATGAGAATCACTAGGTAAGCTTATTTACAAAGCACATTTCTGAGCCCCACCCAGGAAACTAATTTATTAGATAATAATAATAGCAAGTATTTATTATCCGTTCACTATGGGCCAGACACTATTATGAGCACTTTCCTTGTGTGGACTCAGTTAATCTGAGTTAATGTGAGGTAGCCATGATCATTAATCCCCTTCTGCCAGCGAGGAAACTGATGCTCAGAACGGTTAATAACTACTTCACTAGTTACTGGTGGGGCCTGAATGTGCATGCACCCAGGCAGGTGACCCCAGAGTGTCTTACCCACCATGACTTCTGGTGCTCCTCTGAGGTGAGGCTCCTAATCTGAGTTCCCCAAAAGTAGACACTAAAAATGAACATGTAAACGACTTCATTAGAGTGATGGAGAAGCACAAACAAGAGAGAAAGCACATGAAGTGGGGAAGTATGCCTTCACGCAAGGCAACCAGGGCTCAGTTCCACTGGGGACCCTCTAAGGAACCTTGAAGAACATGTCTTAGAATTGCCCTATGGAAGACAGGTGAGACTGGGTGTTTACTCCTACGCCTCTTCTTTATTGTTAAAGAGTGGACTTGCTGGGTATGAATTTGCTGCCATTTAGCTGTTCCTTTGAAGCCAGAAAAGCCCCAAGGCAGACTAGTGGAGAGATAAACACAGAGAACCGTGGATCATAGCTGCAGGCAGACTCTGAAGTGGGTCACGGGGACCTGGTGCAGAGCTAGGAGGTGTGTGCTCAGGCTCTCAGGTGTGTCTGACACTTTGCAACCCCACGGACTGTAGCCTGCCAGGCTCTTCTGTCCATGAAACTTTCCAGGCAAGAAAGTAGGAATGAATTGCCATTTCCTCCTCCAGGGGATCTTCCCGACCCAGGGATAGAAGCTGCGTCTCCTGTGTCTCCTGCATTGGCAGGTGGATTCTTTACCACAGCGCCACCTGAGAAGCCCACAGAGCTAGGGTAGGAACCAGTATTTCACTCTGCCATTACAGGTAGTCCATGGAATACTTTTTGAGAAACAATTTTTTTAAGATTTGAGAGTGACCTTGTGCTGCCCCAAGGCGGTGCCTCAGACCATGATAATATGGTCCTAAGTGATAGGAATCTGGACCGTTTCCTTCTTTTCTTTTCATCTTCAGCCTTGGAAACTGTACCCTGAGAAGTGGGCCAAACCAGACCAGTAATTCATTATGACCTTGCAGTTGAGTTCTGCTCTCTGTCCTAAAGTTTACTGACCAGCATTCTTGATCAATAGAAATTGATTAGAGGACTTCCCTCATGGTCCAGTGGCTGAGAATCTGCCTGCCAATGCAGGAGACATGGGTTCGATCCCTGGTGCCGGAAAAGATTCCATATACCATATACCAACTAAGCCCATGAACCTATTAAGCTTGTGTTCTAGAGCCCATGCTCTGCAATGTGAGAGGCCACCATAGTGAGAAGCCCGTCCCCACAGCGAGGAGTGGCCCCCACTCTCCACCTAGAGAAAGCCCAGGTACAGCAACAAAGACCCAGTACAGCCAGAAATAAAGTAAATAAATATGTATATTTAAATAGAAATTGATTAGAGGATAGAAAAGAAATTCAGGCAAGGCTTTATAGGGGCCCCTGCCGCAGCAAAGGGGAGTGGTAACAAGAGACAGGTTCCCTTGCTCACTCCCCAAGGGGAGGTGAGCTGATTCCTTACATGGGGCATGGGGTGAGGGGAACGGTGGATCCAGGGGTGGGGATGGAGGGGTGGCTTATTGGTCTGCCCACCGCTTTAGTGCCGTTGAGTGCAGGCGACATGCAGAGTACCTGCGTTTGCTCACGGCCCCCTGGTTTTTCTCCCTGGTTTTCAGAAGTGGCATTTGGTGGTTTGGGTCTTTCTGTATCTTGTCCACAGTTTGACCCAGCTGTACAAGCATGCGGTTATTTTCAGTCCTTTCTCGTGTCTTTGTATTTTGTGGCCTGGGGAGACGTTTGTCCAGGTGCAAGCACTGCAGCAAAGGTCCGGGGTGCCAGCCTGTCTCTGAGTGGCACTGTACAGCCAGTGAGGGACAGCTGGGTCTCACTGTCCACAGGCGGGTTACGCTGCTCTGGATACACAAGGAGAGGGTAAGGGTTTTGTGTCCATATTCCTTTCTCGTCTGGGCTTCCCTGCTGGCTCGGACAGTAAAGAATCTGCCAGCAGTCCGGGTTTGATCCCTGGGTTGGGAAGATCCCCTGGAGAAGACAATGGCTACCCACTCCTGTACTCTTGCCTGGCGAATCCCATGATGAGCTACAGCCCCTGGGGTTGCAAAGAGTCAGACACGACCGAGTGATGAACACTAGCACTATTCCCTTTTGGTCTACGTTGTGAACTTCAATCAGTTAAAGTATCTGTCTCTGACATGCTCATCCCCCCTCTAATAAAGTTAAACAGAACCTATGACCCAGATCACGGAGAGGAGAGGGAGAGGTGCCTCAGAGACATCTTCAAGGCAGGCAGGCACTCAGCCCTACCGCCTATGGTGGTGACTGAGTCCTGGAGAAACAGCAAACACTCAGAGGGCGGTGAGGAAGAACAAGCACTGAAAAGGGACCCAGCAAAGCCTCCAGTTCAGCGACTGCAAACTCAGAGGCCACTGTGGGCCGGGCAGCCACACAGTATAACCACACAGAATAACAGCCACACAGTATAACGATGGCTGGTTATACAAATGTGTTCAACGCAGTTGTGAAAACACAGTAGAGAGCGCTGGGGCCTGTGGCAAACTGGGAAACCCACACTCTTTATGATCTTCAAAAATAGTGGGCTGGCCAAAAGCAAAACAAAATACCTTGAGGTCATATTTGTCTGGGCTTCCCAGGTGGCGCTAGTGGTAAAGAACCCTCCTGCGGGTTCGATCCCTGGGTGGGGAAGACCCCCTGGAGGAGGGTATGGCAACCCACTCCACTATTCTTGCCTGAAGAATCCCATGGACAGAGGAGCCTGGCAGACTACAGTCCAGGGGGTCGCAAAGAGTCAGACACAACTGAAATGTCTTAGCATGCACACAGGCATATTTGTGTGAACATACTATTGTGAACATACAAACGAATCCGTTCCCCTTTAGTTGAGAGAAGACAGTATCCTGAGATCACTGGGAGGCTTGTATTTAGCTGATACATGCTGATAAGACTATGCTTGTTCCGACTGGTCGGGGCCTGGCGACACAAATCCTTAAATGTTTGACTACACCTCTGAGTTCACACAACTAGCAGACCAAAGAACTGAAAATACCTCCGTACCCTCTTGTGTCCTCTGCCTTTAAACACTTATGTTTTTGTATGCAAAATATGGAAAAATAGATGCATATGAAATTTTTGAAAAATGATAAGAAGGGTATGTGCTGTGCTGTGCTTAGTCTCTCAGTTATGAATATAGATAAATGTATTTATCTGTGTAAAAGAAGATAGTTTTCCAGATGAAAGGGATTTTCACTTGTATTACAGATTCTTTGGAAGGGAAAATCCATCAGCAGGATATCTATGAACTATCTAAACACTTGTTCACCTTCCTTTTTAAAAAAAATTTCTCTAATTTTTTAAGATTAAAAAAAACATGGACCATTTTTTAAAAAGTCTTTATTGCATTTGTTACAATATTGCTTCTGTTTTATATTTTTTGGTTTTTTGGCCCAGAGGCATGTGGACTTTTAGCTCCCTGTGCAGAGATCTAACCTGCAACCCCTGCATTGGAAGGCGAAGCCTCAACCATTGGACAGCCAGCAAACTGTCCATCTTTCTTTTGTTGACAATTACATTCTCAGTTGTTGTGTTGTTGTTTAGTTGCTAAGTCGTGTCCAACTCTTTGCGACCCCATGGACTGTAGCCTGCCAGGCTACTTTGTTCATGGGATTCTTCAGTCAAGAATACTGGAGTGGGTTGCCATTTCCTTCCCCATGGGAACTTTCCCACCCAGGAACCAAACCTGCATCTCCAGCATTGGCAGGCGGATTCCTTACCACTGAGCTACCTGGGAAGCCATTTTCAGTAGAATACCAGGACATGTGTCCTCTTCATGCATACGTGAAAACACATTGAAAAAATCTCCCTACCCTCATTTTTTTCATGTATGTTTGTAAATGAAAGTCTCACTGTGTTCCTCTCAAGGAGCTGTAATAAAAAATGCCCAAGATTTGGCAATGATCAATGATTAAACAAACCAATAGACTGTTTAAACCTATTAGTCTGGTTATTTAATTTAACGTATTTGGATGGATGGCATCACCGACTCGATGGACGTGAGTCTGAGTGAACTCCGGGAGTTGGTGATGGACAGGGAGGCCTGGCGTGCTGCGATTCATGGGGTCGCAAAGAGTCGGACAGGACTGAGTGACTAATCTGATCTGATCTGATTGTTATTTAATAGGTTTTAACCTATTAGGTTTAACCTAAACCTAAACAGGCTGGTTAATTGGTTTAAACAAACCAATATGACCCAGAAGTCAGCTAGAGGAGGCGAGGATGCTTTCTGGTTCGTTCACCTCTGTATCCCCAGAATCTAGAGTCATACCAGTCACAGGACTCAGCATGCCACCACGGCTCTCATTTGATAATCGGTGGTGGATGTCAGCACCCCAGAAGACAAATTCTGAAATATTTCAAAGTCCACATCTATTATCTGGAGACCCTGTACCTCTGACGGCTGAGTGACAAGAGAAGTAGACAGAAAACGAGAAAGCACAAGGGAGTGTCTGGAGAGGTCTTCGTAAAGAGCAGAGATTGAAGGTAATATTGGGAGGGGCAGAGATTAGGGGTTGAGATGAGGCAGAACAGCAGAGATAGGCGGTGATTCGGATGAAAGCAGAGAGCGTGCGGGAGCAGGACAGGGTGGGGGTTTTCTCAGATGGAGGGCGGCACAGGCAGGGGAGGACGAGACTAAGAGCTGAGGAGAGGAGTCACTGGAAGGGTCTAGAAAGCCCTTCGCCAGCAGTCCACTGTACTTCTGCACTTTGCTCATCCACGGTGCTCTGTGCACGGAGAATGCAGAGCCTCAGCTGGGTAATGCACAATTACACTTTAAAAAGCCCAATAGGGAGACACGGCACTACACCCCAAATCAACCAGAGAGACAGACATCTGTACAGAGGGTTGGCCTTTGGGACCAAGGGGCCACTGCCCTGGGCAGGAGGGGAGCTCACCCCAACCTTCAGCACCATGTGATGGAGTTCTTCCCATCTCCCTACAAAGATGCACTGTGGAAGACCGTGCCCAGGCACACAGGATCCCGGGTGACTGTGTGCATTTCACTCTTTGCAGTAAATATGCCCCTAGAGCACGCGTGCTTAGTCGCTCAGTCATGTCTGACTCTTTACGACCCCATGGTGTGTAGCCTGCCAGACTCCTCTGTCCATGGGATTCTTGGCAAGATTACTAGAGTGGGTAGCCATTCCCTTCTCTGGGGGCTCTTCCCAACCCATGGGTCAAACCTGGGTCTCCTTCTTGTGTTGCAGGCAGATTGTTTACCATCTGAGCCATCAAGGAGTCCCCAAACCCTAGAAGTTAGATGTAGACATTCAGTTCAGTTCAGTTCAGTCGCTCAGTCATGTCTGACTCTTTGCGACCCCATGAATCGCAGCACGCCAGGCCCCTCTGTCCATCACCAACTCCCGGAGTTCACTCAGACTCACGTCCATCAAGTCAGTGATGCCATCCAGCCATCTCATCCTCTGTCATCCCCTTCTCCTCCTGCCCTCAATCCCTCCCAGGATCAGAGTCTTTTCCAATGAGTCAACTTTTTGCATGAGGTGGCCAAAGTACTGGAGTTTCAGCTTTAGCATCATTCCTTCCAAAGAAATCCCAGGGCTGATCTCCTTCAGAATGGACTGGAAGGATCTCCTTGCAGTCCAAGGGACTCTCAAGAGTCTTCTCCAACACCACAGTTCAAAAGCATCAATTCTTCAGCGCTCAGCCTTCTTCACAGTCCAACTCTCACATCCATACATGACCACAGGAAAAACCATAGCCTTGACTAGACGGACCTTTGTTGGCAAAGTAATGTCTCTGCTTTTGAATATGCTATCTAGGTTGGTCATAACTTTCCTTCCAAGGAGTAAGCATCTTTTAATTTCATGGCTGCAGGCACCATCTGCAGTGATTTTGGAGCCCAAAAAATAAAGTCTGACACTGTTTCCACTGTTTCCCCATCTATTTGCCATGAAGTGATGGGACTGGATGCCATGATCTTCGTTTTCTGAATGTTGAGCTTTAAGCCAACTTTTTCACTCTCCACTTTCACTTACCTTTATTTAAAAAAAAAACTTTATCATAAAGTATACTATGAAGTTTCATATCTGGTTAATTAGGCAAAGGAAAGCAGGACCTTATGGAAGACTGAAGAAACTTTTGATCCCATTAGAGCTCCTAGGAGATTTGTTGAGCCACGCTGGAAAAGGTTAATGTCTAACCAGGGTTTAATTTATGATCTGAGTGTACAAACCCCTTTCAAGACCAAGTGGCTGACTAATGAATTTATTAGGGAGATTAATGCTTATTATCTGCTATTTCAAGCTGTGCCAGTGTGTGCTCACTTGAAAGTCATACTTGGAACACTCTGGAATCTTCTGAGGTTCACCTGAGCACTGGGCATGCTTCCCAAGCCCAAGGCTCCCCACAGTGTGAAGCAGGGGGTAGTAAGGAGTCACCCCCTCTCCTGCACTTGCTTCTGTGCCCTGTGGTCCATCTCCAGGGCTACTGCCACCCAGGAGATGGGCACATGCTCCCTGCCCAAGCCTAGCCTCAAGGACAAAGAGATGTGCCCGCTGCAAGAGACCCTCTCCCAGCCAAGTGACCACTTCCCTTATGGACAACCAACAGATTTCCTTCCAGTGCCATTCACCCTCAGCCCTCTTAGCCCCATCTCATACACACGAGCAAGCGGACCACACTGTAATCCTGACAGAAGCAGACTCATCAAGGCAGAAACTGTGAGACAGGGCCAATTACCTGATTCACCCCCGCCGAGTGCCAGAGTCTTGTCTGCAACTGTCCAGGTCTTGCTTTTCCTTCAACTCAAAGTCACGGAAAACAGCCAGGGGCTTTGTAAAGAAAGACTGAATCTGTGTGATGGAGTGAAAACCATATGCATTTAGTCATCATGGTTCACTTGGACCACGCAGCTCTGCGGGCCCAGTTACTTACTCTTATTAGCAAAAAACACAGTATCTCTGCCCAAGACCAACTCAAAACTCATCACTTGGTGCACTGACTAGGAGCATCAGGGGCCTCCTTAAGCCAAAAGGAGAGAGAGAGCTGAAAATAACCACCTCTGTCTCAAACCATGGTCACTTTAAGTGTGGTGTGCTCTCAAATCTGACCCCCCACAGGCTGGGGACACTTGCCCATTATTTCACTGTGACCCTTACTGGTGAAATGATGCCTGGGTTGGCAGTGCCCCAACTCTGGATGGATTGGAGGTTACAGCTCTTTCCTTTTTTTGGCTATAGTTTCTTTTCTTAACATTAATTAATTATTATTTTTTCAATTTTTATTTGATATTGGAGCATACTTGGGGCTTCTCAGGTGGCGCTAGTGGTAAAGAACCCGCCTGCTAATGCAGGAGGCATAAGAGACGCAGGTTCATTCCCTGGGTTGGGAAGATACTCTGGAGGAGGGAAAGGCAACCCACTCCAGTGTTCTTGCCTGGAGAGTCCCATGGACAGAGGAGCCTGGCGGGCTACAGTCCAGAGGGTTGAAAGGAGTCAGACACGACTGAAACCACTCAGCACACGTGCACATACAGCTGATGAACGGTGCTGTTTTAGTTTCGGGTGTCCCGCAAGGTGATTCAGTTGTACATGTATCTACCTTTCCCCATAAACTCTTTTAATTAACCTGTGTGTGCATCCCTCATGTCCCACTGGTGTTTCTCTGCCCCGCGCGTGTGTGTGTGTGTGGGGAGGTGTGGGGGTGAGGTCGGCCTTAGCTCTGTTCCAGGCGATGGCAGCCCTCCCTTCCTCTCCCCACTGTGAACGCAGCTCCCCAGCCTCTCCCTCTCTGCTCATTGGCCTCTTCTTAAAGGTTCTTTCCTACAGCATCTGGCAGTAGATCCATCTCAGTCTAAGAAAGATGCTCAAAGTGTGGAACCTCAAAGGGGCATCAGGGCTGTCACAACAGCAGTTTCCTCTGTTGCTGTGAACCTTTCCTGCCTCTCCCTCTGAAAACAGCTCTGGAAGGTGTGGGGATGCAGAACAGCAGACACCTCCCACTTCCCTTTGCCCTTGGGGGCTCTTCCTGGAAAGTAAAAATGCTGGCCATCTGCACCGCCCTGCACCCACTCCCTTCTGGACGAATACATATAGAAACAGTCTCTGCTGCGCTTGGCACCCCATCATGGACAGTCTAGCAATTTCTGATTCCTTCTGCTCAAGAACTGTTGTTGAAGGGTGGGAATGAACAAGGTATCTCAGACAAGGGAATTGCCCTGTTCTGCTATGGTCTGGAATTTTCCTCTGTGAGGTCCTGCTGATTGTCTCCCCCTGCAATATTGCAACTTCCAGAGCTGCTGATACACTTAAGTTCACATGTTATTCTTTGTCACTTGCTTTCTTCACAGGTGGGAACCTACAGATGTGCTTTAAAACTTTGAGCTGCTGTTAAACACATTTCAGGTAGATTTGTCCTCCATTTTCAAGGTGCAACTACTTTTCTCTCTACCCTGGGCAGGCAAGGGTCAACGTTATGGACTGCAGGTCTGAGCTCCTCCCAACTTCATACGCTAAAACCCTCCCCCCATGTAATATATTAAGAGGTGGGGCATTTGAAACATGATTAGAACTAGCTGAGGTCAAGAGGATTCCCAGGTGGTGTTAGTGGTAAAGAATCTGCCTGCCAATGCAGGAGACACAGGAGACGCGAGTTCAATCCCTGGGTCCAGAAGATCCCCTGGAAGAGGGCATGGCAACCCACTCCAGTATTCTTGGCTGAAGAATCCCATGGACAGAGGAGACTGGGGGGTCTTCAGTCCATAGGGTCGCCCAGAGTCGGACATGATTGAAGCGACTCAGCATGCATGCAGCTGAGGTCATGAGGCTGGAGCCCTCACTAATGGGATTAGTGTCCTTATAGGAGTCCTGAGGAGCTTGCTTCTCCTCTCTGCTCTCCAGCAAGTGAAGATACAATGAGAAGTTGTCATCTGCAACCCTGAGAGCGCTCTTGCCAGGACCAGGCCTTGCTGGCAACCTGACCTCAGACTTCCAGCTCCAGTAACATGAGACATAAATAAACAAAGCCTGTGATACATTGTTATACCAGAGCAAACAGACTATCGAAGTCAGCAATCTCTTTCAGTCACCATATATGCTATGGGTGTGGGGGAGGGTGGGAGATACCTTTATTCTGCTGCTTTTGACATGAAGAATTATTTCCTGATTGAAGTCTGAGCTGAAGTCAGGTTTTCCCCCAGAAAGGCAGACACAGTGATATCATGACGCCTTCCCTGCCCACCACCACTGAACACAGCTGGCTCCTCCAGTTCAAGACACATTTTTGTTGACATATCTTATGCACTATGTCAAGGTGGTTTTGCAAACTTATTTTAGTTTTTGTCACTGGCAACTTGGTTGCTAGTCTAAATCTGGGAGATGAAGAAGGTCACTCATTCAATTGACCCAAGAGCCCAGACAGTCACCAGGGTTTTTGGTTATGTTTCAACACATGCATAGGGTTTGCTTACTGAAGATACAAGAATATTCCTCAAGTTTGAAAAGAAGTTTGTGTATTCCTGTTTTCCTTGAAATATAATTCTCAGTTTATCTTTTGCTTTCCCACTCTTTTTTAAAAAAAGTTTATTTGACGGTGTGCAGTCTTAGTTGAAACATGTGGGATCTTTTAGCCATGGCATGTGGGATCTAGTTCCCTGACCAGTGATCTAGAACCCTGGGCCCCTGCATTGGGAGCAAGGAGTCTTAGCCACTGGACCACCAGAGAAGTCTCTGCTATCTCACTCTTAATAAAGGCATGGGCCCAGATAAATATTTATCTACTTCAAGAAAAATAACATAGCAAGTACAAGTATCAGTAAATGAAACCAGGCATTGAATAAGGTCTTTCCTGGTGACTTGCCCCCATCCAGGAGCCCACCCAGAGTCACCTCACTGGAGCAAGAGATATTGCTGTCACCCAGGAAAACCCAGGGGGTTTAGGAGCCCTGTGTCAGAGACAGGGTCAAAGACCAAATATTGGAAAAAATACTTCTAATGTTCTTATCAGTTAGGAAATTGCAAGAGTTTTAGGGGCTCTGTGCCAGGAATTGGGGGCAGAGAATAATCTCTATTTTTTTCTATCTCACAAATGTTCAGCCTTGTCCTCAGGGATATGGGAGGCAATGATGGAAACTGTGGCACCCTGGGTGTGGGGTGGTCACTAGCCAGTTTCAGCTGATTTTTATCATTCAAGAAATGTGAAGTGTCCCTATTTTTAAACTTTGGCTCAGTTTTTGTAGAAACACTGTAGTCCAAGCTAAACATGTTTATGGGTCAGATCTAGTCTTTGGGCTACCAGTTTGGAGCCTGTGATGGGAAATGATAGCATCTGAGAAGCAGAGAGGTTCCCGGTGTTATAAAGGAAGCAGCGGGCCCCTGAGCTCACTCTGAAATAGCTACAGGAGAGACTGGCTGGAGCCACTCAGCATCTCAAGCACTGATATTCACTTGAGTTACTGTTTTTCCTTGAGAATAAGCCACACATTATGAAGAACAACATGTCCACCTTTCATCATCCTCTAGCTTTAGCAGACAGAAAAGAACTGCATTCTCTCCATTGGTCCAGAGAGAAAAAGATTCAGAGAACATTGTTCTTCTTGGTATGAATGAGAAATTCCGATTTGGAAGTAGCAAGGTGATGAGGAGAAGGCAATGGCACCCCACTCCAGTACTCTTGCCTGGAAAATCCCATGGATGGAGGGGCCTGGTAGGCTGCAGTCCATGGGGTCGCCAGAGTCGGACATGACTGAGCGACTTCCCTTTCACTTTTCACTTTCATGCATTGGAGAAGGAAATGGCAACCCACTCCAGTGTTCTTGCCTGAAGAATCCCAGGGACGGGGGAGCCTGGCGGGCTGCCGTCTCTGGGGTCGCACAGAGTCGGACATGACTGAAGCGACTTAGCATCAGCAGGTGATGAGGAGAGGTTGAGACGGGTCAGTGGTGCCGTTTTCACCGGCACACGGGAGAGAAAGGGCAAGCACGCTAGTTTCTGCACGATGAGGGAGCACAGTGGTGTGGGAATGGAAAGAGGTGCTCAGTTCTAGGGATGTTTGAAAATATCCTCCCAGCTAGTATTGTTTTGGGCAAGACAACAGTGAGTGGTCTTGATGACCTGCCCAAGAATTGAACCAGGAATCCTAGCAGCTACTGCACCAGAGGCAGAGTAGGCAAAGGGGCCCTGGCTGTTGCCCCTGTTGTAACAAGAATGTTTTAAGGAGGCAAAAATAGGTGCCAAGTTTATTATTCCAGATTCAGCGCAACATGTGGGAAAGCACACAGAGAAACAGCTTATTTATTTATTTAAGACTGAACCAAGACAGAAATACACACCCAGGAAGGAGTGCAGGCATTCTCAACAAGACGTGATTTAAACCACGCACGTAGGGCAGTTCTTCTTGCTTCTTTCCCACACGTGACCTGTCTTAGCGCCCTCCTGATATGCGTGCACATCTTTTTGCCAAGACAGATTCCAGTGCCAAGACTAATGGGAGTGTGACATTACTCCCTAGTACGGGGTAACACTCCCTCCCTTTTTGACCCCCAAGGAGCCTTCTTGCACACGTGGAGTTGGGGAGGTTTCCTTGACCTCAGAAGTGATAGATGTGGTTGTTTTATCTGTTTGCTCCTTCTCAGAGCTCAGCTCCTGCCACTCACTTGGTCTTTGGTGGGTCGGAGAAAACAAAGCTTCGATATACTCCACTTGACAAATCCCAGCTGCTCAGGGCAGGCCCCCATCTATCTCCTACCTCAGTATCGAGTAGCCAGAACATGGATGAGTCATTGAAACTGTCAGCCATTGGACACAGGCCTGACACATGAGCCCCGAGATGGTGCTGTTTCCACTTACTAATGGAAAGGCAGCAGTCTTTCTCATTCTCGACTCTTTCATTTAACACAGGACCCGGAGTCAGTCAGTGCAGTGTTCCTGGGTGATACGTGAGGCACCCACAGAGGCTGTTCTATTCCTCTTATAGCTCTGGATTCCAGACCATTCTTACTGGTCTCCTAAACTAGATGACACGACCCTTATGGCAGAAAGTGAAGAGCAACTAAAAAGCCTCTTGATGAAAGTGAAAGCGGAGAGTGAAAAAGTTGGCTTAAAGCTCAACATTCAGAAAACTAAGATCATGGCATCTGGTCCTATCACTTCATGGGAAATAGATGGGGAAACAGTGGAAACAGTGTCAGACTTTATTTTTGGGGGCTGCAAATCACTGCAGATGATGATTGCAGCCAGGAAATTAAAAGGCGCTTACTCCTTGGAAGGAAAGTTATGACCAACCTAGATAGCATATTGAAAAGCAGAGACATTACTTTGCCAACAAAGGTCCATCTGGTCAAGGCTACGGTTTTTCCAGTGGTCATGTATGGATGTGAGAGTTGGACTGTGAAGAAGGCTGAGCACCAAAGAATTGATGCTTTTGAACTGTGGTGTTGGAGAAGACTCTTGAGAGTCCCTTGGACTGCAAGGAGATCCAACCAGTCCATTCTAAAGGAGATCAGTCCTGAGTGTTCATTGGAAGGACTGACGCTGAAGCTGAAACTCCAATACTTTGGCCACCTCATGTGAAGAGCTGACTCATTGGAAAAGACCCTGATGCTGGGAGGGATTGGGGGCAGGAGGAGAAATCGACAACAGAGGATGAGATGGTTGGATGGCATCACCGACTTGATGGACATGAGTTTGAGT
>NW_011494743.1:1150478-1170885 GCF_000754665.1 Bison bison bison | reverse complement strand
CCACCTCATGTGAAGAGCTGACTCATTGGAAAAGACCCTGATGCTGGGAGGGATTGGGGGCAGGAGGAGAAGGGGACAACAGAGGATGAGATGGTTGGATGGCATCACCGACTTGATGGACATGAGTTTGAGTGAACTCCGGGAGTTGGTGATGGACAGGGAGGCCTGGCATGCTGCGATTCATGGGGTCGCAAAGAGTCAGACACGACTGAGCGACTGAACTGAACTGAACTGAAACTAAGTACCATCCTAGGGGCTGTGTCAGAGCACAGGTGCAACCCTCCTGCCATCTAATTATAACTGGATAGGTTGCACACTGAGAAAGCTGGCTCCTTGCTTGCTAGCTTAATAATTAGCAATGTCCACGGCTACATAAAAATGCATAGAAAAAAAGAAAAAAATGCATAGGAAGAAAACCTTGATTGAATAATGAAAAGGAACATGAATATGAGTAAGTACAGCCTATTTGATTTATTGGGCAGAAGAAGGCAATCTGATCATCCTCAAATGCATAAAAAATAATACTTTATCAAGGTTGGAAACAGAACAAAACTTGTGATATGTCAGTGGACTTACTGCTTTAATTAATAGACATGATGATTCTTGGACTATCAGTTGTCTGTAGGTAAATGAGTATCGGAACAATACTTGTCTTCTTTAACTTCCCAGATCTGTAATCTCAGAGTTATATTTAAGTCACCCGTTTCTCCAAGAATATCAAGATACCAAGGCCTACTAGTTGTCGTCTTCATACCTACCCTGTCTTCCTCAGTCTCTAAACACTAGCGCCGAGTGGTTTACACAATATTGACTAATCTCTGGGAGATTTCATTAAAATATACACTATGGTGCCAATCTTTTGGTTCAGGGACTGCAGTTTGAATAAGGAGATGTTAGCCTCTGATTTCCTGCCTCCTTCCTCCCCCGTCTCAATAGTAACCTCAGCATTGGCCCCACAAGTCAGTCTTTCCCCCTTCCAGCCCTTCCAGCATCCACCAGCAGATAACTCAGTTGTTTCAGTAAGGGATCAGTCAATTTTCCTTTGAGGGAAAGACACTCAGGGCCCTTGAACAGCTGAGTCTTGATTAGTTGACCCTTCTGAAAAAAACCCTGGAAGTAAATCTGGCAATTGTCACCTAAACCCCATTCTCTGTACAGTCTTGGTCTTGCTGTGATCTCTGCTGTCAATGCCATGTGTGTGGGTGTGCTCAGTGGTGCCCGACCCTTTGCCACCCCATGGACTGTAGCCATGGGATTTTCCAGGCAAGAATACTGGAGTGGGATGCCATTTCCTACTCCAGGGGATGTTCCCCACGTGGGGATCAAACTTGCATCTCCTGTGTCTCTTGCATTGGTAGGTGGATTCTTTACCATTGAGCCACCTGGGAAGTCTCTCCTGCCACTTTAAAACCTTCCTCTAAGACTGGCCCAAAGTCCTTTTTTCTTAGTTCTACTCAGCACAAGAAGGAAGTAGTGGTAAAGATTCTAAAGAATATTATGGTCATCAGAGTCAAGGACTCTATCAGAGTAAGACATACACACCAACCCTAAAGCCTGTAAAATCTTCCCAGAATATGATCTAATTTTCCAATTCTGTCTTCTATTATGATGAACCCCATCTCATTTCTGTGAGCTTCCCCAGTGGCTCAGCAGTAGAGAATCTGCCTGCAATGCAGGAGCCACAGGAGATGCAGGTACGCTCCCTGGGTCAGGAAGATTCTCCGGAGGAGGGCATGGGAACCCACTTCAGTATTCTTGCCTGGAGAATCCCATGGAGAGAGGAGCCTGATGGGCTACAATCCATAAGTTCTCAAAGAGTTGGACACTACTGAAGCGACTTAGCAAACATGCACACATCTCATTTCTAGTGTTCTGGAAACAGTTTCCCCAACAACTAGACCCAGATATTAGCGTTTCAGAGATACTCTACTCTCCCACTAAATTCTGCCTTCCAGCTGGGTTTGTATTTCATGGCCCCATCAAATGGCAGACACAAAGCATTTCATCCTTTTTCAGACGGTTTTGTCCATGTGGAAGGATTCTGTGATCCAGATGAGACCTATCTCTCTGTATACGGAAAATGGTTTTGTCTACATACATATGATGGCTGTAACAGCCCCTTAACACTAAAATCTCCAGTACTTACATGAAACACAAATTATCCAACAGTAATCAGGGCCAGTTTATCCACAAGGCACAGCAGACACAGTGCCTAAGGCCCATGACACATTTTAGGGGCCCAGGAAAATTTTGTAGTTTCACTTTATTTTAAAATAGTAAGAAAAAAATGACTATAATAATTTGAGTATAATAATAATTGCAACCTGGGTTATATTCTTCTTTATGCTGATGTAGTCATAAAATACAATGTTTAATATTTTTATGAAGAAAGGGACCCATGAAGGCCAAAGCCTGAGGACCCATGTAAGTCACGATGCCACCCTGACTATGATAAGAAGAGTGGGCCTTACATAGCAGGAGAAGGAGAGGGTGGGACGGCTTGACAGAGTAGCGTTGACATATTAATATATACGTCACCATGTGTAAAACAGATAGCTAGTGGGAAGCTGCTGTACAGCACTGGGAGCTCAGCTCGGTGCTCTGTGATGACCCAGAGGGGTGGGACCAGGGTGCGGGAGGGAGGCTCAAGAGGGAGGGGCCATGTGTATAGCTGATTCATGTTGTTATACAGCGGAAAGTAGTACAACATTGTAAAGAAATTTTACTCCAATTAAAAAAGAAGAAAAGAGTGGGCCTTGGAGTTCATCCCAAGCCTTCTGGCTTACTGCCAAGGTCTTCCACAGCCTGGCCTCTGTCTGCAAGGACAGCCCATTCCTGAGTTTCCTCTGCCTGGGTCCTCAATACTAGCCATGGTGGCCCTCTACCACTATTATGTGGGCAAGAGGCTCCAGGTCAAGTTTTATTAATGCGTCTTTATTCATCTCTCCCCCGACCCCGTCCCGCGCCCCGAGATGTGGAAAGCTCTCCACCCTGTTAATACAGAACCTACTCATTGTAGCCCCACCTTCTATCAGGAGGCCTTCCCCGACTGCAACTGCCCCTGAGGATCTATATTCTAACCTACAGCACATATCACTTATCAGTACTATGCATGCAGGAACACAGAAAACCCCAGATGGGAAGCAATTACTCACTTTTCCCATGAGAAACTGCCCCCACTGGAAGAAAGAGAGTGATGTAGATGAAACAGTCAAACACCTGCTTAACATGTTTAATCTATTCATTTAAGCACACATAGATTTTTTAAATAGTTTTTTAATATAAAATCACATATTGATTTAGAAATACTTTTTGGTTTTATCTCACATTTCATGAGACAGTTTTATTTAGATTCTCATCACAACCTAAGTTCTTAGTCATCACTAGGGTACATTTTGAGTCACCAATTGCAGTGTCCAGATGACATCATCCTTCCCTCCAGTTGAACTCTTCACTTCCAAATAAGTTCTTCTTGAAATTCTTTATGGGGCTCTTGCTAGAAAATTGATTCCAAGCTACAAGCAGCTATTCACATGACAGGAGACTGCTTGCTTACATTTGTGAATTCCCCAGTGTAATCACTGAGTTGCTTTTTAAAAATGATCTTGTTTTAAACTAGCTTCTTTATAGTGATAGGCAATATTTGCAACTGAGAGGTCTTAGCCTTCAGAAATAATTACTGTATTTTGTTGTATCTCTGCATCCTTTTAAAAACAGGTTATCATTTGATATCTATAAATCTCAAGCTAGTAATGATTGAAGCGGTTTCAGGTAAACATATTGTTTCCCTTTAATGCTTTGTTGCTCAAAATCACTGAGCCAGAGTCCCATGAGAGAGACTTATAAGGGCTATAATTCTGAATTACATTTCAGAAAAGGCCACTCACTCCTTTTCTGAAATATAATTTAAGGGATGAAATTTTGCTCTCTATTAAAGTCTAAATGCATGTCCTGACAACCAACTATTTGGCATGAGTTGTTCATTTGTTCAGATGTATTTTAAGGCTTCCCAGGTGGCTCAGTGGTGAAGACTCTGTCAGCTAATGTGGAGACGCAGGAGATGCAGGTTCAATCCCTGGACTGGGAAGATCCCCCTGGAGAAGGGCATGGGAACCCACTTCAGTATTTTTGCTTGGAAAGTCCCATGGACAGAGGAGCCTGGTGGGCCACAGTCCATAGGGTCTCAAAGAGTTGGACACGACTGAAGCAACTGAGAACGCACACACACGTTCATTGTTTCAGATGTGTCTGTCTTTCATTTCCAAATAGATGATTATTTTCTACTTTTTATGGTGGACATTCTTAAATATTAATATATACAAAAAACTAGAGATGCTGGTATAATGAACCAAATGTATATAATTAACCCAACTTCAATTAACTCAACTTCAACTCAACAATGATAAATATACCACATGAAGTCTTATTTCACACCCAGTCCCCCCTACCATGATTACTTAAGGCAAATTCCAGACTTCATCTGTTAATATCTTAAAAAAAACTCTAACACAACACCATTTCCAGAGACAAAAGAGTCACACTAATTTCTTAATATAATCAAATACCAAGTGCTTCAAATTTTGTTTTACATAGCTTTTACATTTTATTTACTTCATTTTAGATCAAAATAATGTTCATATACTGTGACTGCTTGATTTGTATTTGTCTTCTTTTAGCCTATAGATTTCGTTTATCATTTCTCTTTTATTTTTTCTTCTTGCAATTTTTTTGTTGCAGTCACTTGAGTTGTCTGATTTGAAGATTCCCATTGTCTGAATTTTGCTGACTGCATCCCTTTGGTATCGTTAGTGCATTTCTCTATGACTTGTATTCCCATAAAGGTGTAGTCAGTTCAGGAGGCTTGATCAGATTTACCCACAATTGGTCAATTATTATTTTGGGAGGCAAAATCACACCATTGGTGGTGCTGTGTATTTCTCCTAGGAGGTAAGCAATGTGTGCCCTCTCCCTTCTTGTGATATAATCAACCCTGAATGATCATCGCCTAGATCCAGTAAATCAAGTGGTAGTATTTCATCACTCTTTAAAAAATATATATTTATTATTTTTTTGATCTATTTGTTTTTGGCCGCGTCAGGTCCTAGTTGCAGTACATAGGATCTCCCTTGCATCACGAGGGATCTTTGTTGCCACACCCGGGCTTTCTAGCTGTGGCCGGTGGGCTCCAGAGCGCACAGGTCAGTAGTTGGCGGTAGCTCGGGTTTAGTCGTTCCACCGCACGTGGGATCTTAGTTCCCTGATTAGGGATCAGACCAGGTGCCCTGCATTGCAAGATGGATTCTTAAACACTGGATCAGCATGGAAGCCCCTCTATCATTCATTCTGTATTTATTAGCTGCAGTTTTTTCTGTAAAGAGAAACCTCCCATGTCAACTATTTTTGGGGGGTTGGGGATTTTTTTTTTGTTTTTGTTTTGTTGCCCAGTTAAGTCAAGATAAACGTTTGGTTCTTTATTTGCCAGTTTAAAAAATAATGAAGTAGTTCTCCAGCATCTTCAAAGGAATTCAGTGAGTTGATTCAATGATTTTTAAGTATTTTTAAGTATTATGAACTTGTGTATTTAAAGATAATCAGGGTTTTAATTCCTTATTGGTGCTTAATTTGCTCCATCTTTGACCACAGGGAGCCTCTTTAGTATGACATCTGTCTTTTTAACATAACCCTGGTAGTCTTCAGAGCTATCTTACATTATGGCATGACAAAATGCAGTAGGATCATTTCCTATGTGAAAATATACAATGTTTCTGACTAGATGAGCCATTTCTCTGAGGTGCCATGATCTGGGTGCTAGGGCTCCCCATTGGCAATGGATTGGTGTTTTGGTCTTTTCAGTGGACAGATGTAAGAAATATAAATTTATTTTAAATCAACTTTATGAGATATAATTATATATAATAAAATTCACACGTTTTAAGTATAGAGGTGAAGACTTTTGACAAAGTTTACACCTATGCAAGCAGCATTTCAATCCAGATATAGAAAATTTCCATCACTCTGGGAAATGACCTTAGGCAGCTGGTGAATCCCCTCCCCCGCTTCCCTCAGGCCATCACCCATCCCCCTTTCTCCACTCTATGTTGGTTTTGACTCCTACAGAAGCTCATATAAATGCAGTCATACAATATGTACTCTTTTGAGTCTGACTTCTTTTGTTCAGGATACTTTTGGGATTCATCCATGATGCTGTGTATATCAGCAAGTCATTCATTTTTATGGCTGAGTACTGCCCCATTGTATGCATGCTCCGTCGCTGATTCGATCTGACTCTTGGGGACCCCATGGACTATAGCCCACCAGGCCCTTCTGTCCATGGGGTTTCCCAGCAAGAATACTGGAGTAGGTTGCCATTTCCTTCTCGAGGGGGTCTTCCTGACGTAGGAATCAAACCCATGTCTCCCGCATCTCCTGCATCACCAGGTGGATTTTTTACCACTGAGCCACCTGAATCCCCTGCTCCAGTGTATAGGTATATTGTAATTACTTATTCATCTTCTTATAGATATGTTTGATTTGCTTCCAATTTGGAGCTATTATGAATAAAGCTATAAATGTCTACACACAAATCTTTTATTGAGCATACACTTTCATATATCTTTAATAAATGCCATTTGCAACCTCATGAATGGACCTAGAGGACTGTCATACAACGTGAAGGAAGCCAGACAGAGAAAGACAAATACCATGTATTATCATGTGTATGTGGAATCTAAAATGTATATAACACAGATGAACATATCCATGAAACAGAAACGGACTCACAGACATAGAGAACAGACTTGTGTTTGGCAAGGGTTGGAGGGAGAGATGGTCTGGGAGTTTGGGATTAGCAGATGCAAACTATTACATATAGAATCAATGAACAACAAGGCACTACTGTATAGCACAGGGAACTATATTCAATATCCTGTAATAAACTGTAACGGAAAAAATATGAAAAAGAATACAAACGTGTAACTGAATCGCTTGGCTGTATATCAGAATCTAACACAACTCTGTAAATCAACTATACTTTAATAAAAAACAAATCAATAAATACACGCCTACGAATAGAATTTCTGGATCATTTGGTAAGTGTATAAAGTTTATAAGAAACTGTCAAAATGTTTCCAAAATAGCTGCTTAACATTCTCAACAAAAGTGTAGGAACATTCCAGCTGCTCCCTATCCCTGCCCACAGTTGATACTATCAGAGCTTTTCATTTTACCTATTATACGCAGCATGAAGTGAAACTTCACAGTGGTTTTAATTTGCATTTATTTTATGAACACTTAGCATGTGCTATTTGTTTTTGTTTTATATATGTTTTATGTTTCGTATGTTTGTTTTATATAAAAACATGTTTTTATGTCTGTTTTTGTGTTTTATATATGTTTTATGTTTTATATCTTTGTTTTATATAAAAAATATGTTTTTGTGTCTGTGTAAACTGTCTTTTTAAGGTTTTGAACCTTTTCTTTTTGATTGATTAAATAATTTGTTAATTTATTCAATAATGTGCCAGCACTGCATTGGGCATGACAGGAAGTAGAAAAAAAAGTTATTTTGTGTGAATCATCAGATCACATGATTCCCTAGCTAAAGCTGATGATGTTAAAATCAAAGACTGACAACAAACACTTGGGAAAAAAGCAATCTTTTTCTTCAATTACATTTGTTTTGACTGGACTATTTTTTAATTGGATTATTTGTCTCATTGATTTGGAAAAGTTCTTTGTACATTCTAGATTCAAATTCTTTGTTAGATATATGTACTGTGAATGTTTTCTCTCAGCCTATGGCTTTACTTTTTTATTTTTTTTTTTAGTGATACTATTTTTAGTTTTCTTAGTGATACTTTCAAAGAACAGAAAGTTTTAATTTCAATGAATTTAATTTCATTACTTTTCTTTATGCATAGTGCATATGTCCTATCAAAAAAAGTTTTCCTCTCCCACAGTCAAAAGACTTTTATGCTATGTTTTTTTCTAGAAGCTGTATAATATTACTCATGTTTTGATGTATGATGCATTTTGAAGAAATTTGTGTGTATGATGTTATGTAGAGTGAAAGGTCTTTATTTTTCCTTTTAGATGCTCATGTTCCAGAAGCATTTGTTAGACTATCTTTCCTACTATCGAATTGTATTGATCCCTTTATCAAAAATCAACTGACCATAGATTTTGGGGTCTATATCTGGACTCTGTTTTGTTTCATTGATCTATCTGTCTTTACATATCCTTACACTGTCTTGATAACTGAGCTTTTACAGTAAATCTTGTTTTTAAATATTTGTTCACTTGGCTTAGCTGGGCCTTAGTTGTGGCGTTGCAGGATCTTCACTTGCAGCACATGGGCACTAGTTCCCTGAGCAGGGATGAAACCTGGGCCCTCTGCATTGGGAGCGCAGTCTTAAACACTGGACCACCAGGAGAGTCCCTTACAGTAAGTGTTGAAATCATTCAGTCTAAATTCTCTGAATTAGGGTTCAACCATAGAGATAGAATCACTTGAAGGTTATACGTAGCTCATAGGAGATTTATCATCAGGATTTGATAGTGTGTGATTGTGGACTTGGCTGAACAGTCCCTGCAAGACTGCTGTCTTGGTGTCAAGTACTAGGGCTTGGAGTCTGTGCAGCAGATACTCAGGGAGGCAAGGCAGAGGTAAAGAAGTGGAGAGCCAGAAAATCTAGAACCCATGAGTGTGAGGCAAAGCCCTGGGCCAGTCCTTATTGCCTACAGTCTCAGGCAATATGTGAAATGTGTGTCCTGTGTCATAGACTGAAACCAACACCTGGCCCAGGACACAGCGACACTGCTTGAGAACCCAGGAGAAGGCGCAGGCCTGGCTGTTGCCATGCCAACCACACACATCAGTAGCAGAAGGACTGGGTGTGTCAGTTAAGCCCACCTTCCCACAAGCCTGCCCATTTATTTCCACCCCGCCCCCATCTCACAGACCAAAAAAAGCGTCTCCAGACCCTGAGACACACAAAGACAGGGATTCTGGGAAACATCGTTCAGCCTAGCCCAGCTGATACATCACGAAATCCCCACCATCCAACTTTGTTTTCTCCCAAAATTGTTTTGGCTATTTTACATCCTTTGTATTTTCATATAAACTTTAGAATAAGCTTGCTATTACCTTTACAAACAAAAACTGCTGGTTTCCAATTGAGATTGCACTGATTCTGTAAAACAGTTTGGGGACACTGGTCTTCCTAGCAATGCTGAGCCTTCCAATTCACAAATAGGGTACCCATCTCAATTTATTTAAATCTTTCTTATTATTTTCAACAATGTTTAGTAGTTTTCAATGTAAATATTTTGCATGTCTTTAAAGAAATTTATCCCTAAGTAATTTATGATTTGATGCTATTACACATATTGTAAATAATATATTTAAAAATTTATTTTCCAACTTTTGGTTTCTTGCATATTGACCTTTTATCCTGAAAGGATATTCAATTGACCTTTTACCCTAAAGCCTTGATAAAGTCACTTAATACTTCCAGTTTTTCTTTAATAACTTGCTTAGGATTTTCTATGTAGATAGTTATGTTGCTTATGAATAGACTTTTTTACTTCTTCTGTTTCAAGCTCATATCTCTAATTTTTAAAATTTCTTGCCTTATTTTTCTGGCTAGAACCTACTATTCTATGTCAACTGGAAATGGTAAGAATGAACAACCTTGCCTCATTTCCAATCTTAAAGGAAAAACATTTACTGTTTCATCATTAAATACATGGCTATAGACTTTTAGCTATAGACTTGTGTGTGTGTGTGTTAGTTGCTCAGTTGTGTCCAACTCTTTGCAACCCCATGGGCTACAGACTGCTAGGGTCCTCTGTCAACAGAATTCTCCAGGCAAGAATACTGGAGTGGATTGCCATTTCCTTCTCCAGGGGATCTTCTCAGCCTAGGGATCGAACCTGGGTCTCCTGCATTGCAGGAAGATTTTAGACTTTTAAATGTACTATTTATTGGATTTAGGAAG
The DNA here is from genome assembly GCF_000754665.1 of Bison bison bison. NCBI lineage: Eukaryota > Metazoa > Chordata > Mammalia > Artiodactyla > Bovidae > Bison > Bison bison. The sequence goes on along the minus strand of NW_011494743.1, from coordinate 1,160,887 downwards.
TTGTCCTTAATTTCCAATTTTATCATAAATAGATATGATTTTTCAGATATTTTTGTGCCAACTCAGCCTTGAATTCTTGGAATAAATCCTACTTGGTGATGGGATATACTGTCATTTTTAAATATTGCTGGATTTGACTTGCTATTTTTTGATGATTTTTACATACATATTCATTAGTGTGTTAGGAATTTTTAATAATATCTTTGTCAGATTTTGATATGAGTTATACTCGTCTATTTGGCCACCTGATGCAAAAAAACCTGACTCATTAGAAAAGACCCTGATGCTGGGAAAGACTGAAGGCAGGAGGAGAAGGGGATGATAGAGGATGAGATGGTTGGATGGCATCACCGACTCAACGGACATGAGTTTGAACAAGTTCCGAGAGTTGGTGACGGACAGGGGAGCCTGGTGTGCTGCAGTCCATGGGGTCACAAAGAGACACGACTGAGCAACTGAACTGATAGTTGTCTAAAAATGGGATGAATGCACTTACTTCTCCTCTACCTTCTAAAAGAGATTGTGTATGTTGATATTATTTCTTCCTTCAGTGTTTGATAGAATTTACTCATGGAGTCATTTGGTCTCGGAGATTCTTTGTGGAAAGACTTTAAAATTTTATATTCAATTGACTTAACACATATAGTGCTATCTAAATTTTCTTTTTCCTTCTTGTTCAGTTTTGATAAGTTAAACTTTTCAATAATCTTGTCTATTTTCATTGTTATTAAATTTCTTGGCATAAGGTTTTTATTAATATTTTCTCATTATCTTGTTGATGTTTGTAGGATATATAAAGATAATTCCCCGCTTCATTCTTAATATTGATAATTTTTGGTTTCTTTTTCTCACTAGGGGTTTATCAGTTGTATTAATCTGTTCAAATAACCAACTTTTAGATTTTATGACTTTTCTTTATATCTATCTCATTGATTTCTGTTCTTTGTACAAAACCTTTGTACTGAAAACTACTAAACATTGGTGAGAAAAAATAAGAAAAATCCAGTGTAGTAAATTGATAAAGAGTAACTTCATTTTTTTGTCTTTCTATATATTTAGTGAATATATAATTTATTTTTCTATATATTTTTCTTAACTTTTTAAGATGAAAATTCAGATAATTGCTTTAAAATTTTCTTTTTAATATTGGCATTTAAAGGTTTACATTATTCCTCTAAACATTGCTTTAACTGCACCCTACAGATTTTGACTTAATGTTTTTCAATTATCATTCTATTGAAAATATTTTCTAATATTCCTTTGTCAATTTTTTGGATACAAAAGTATTTAGAAATCTCATTTTCTAGAACTCTTGTTACTGATATCTAGTTTAATTCTGTTGTTGACAGAAGATACACTCTATAAAATTTCAGTCTTTTGAAATCTAGTACACTTGTTTGTTAACATCCAGCGTATAATCTCACCTCTTTAGATGACCCCTAGTATGACCTCTGCCACCTCAGTGCAGTGGGGTCAGCCCATCCTTCTCCAGCTCTGTGTGGCTGTTCCCCAGGTCAAGATGTTTCCGGAGCTAAGCTGGGCAAAGACAGGGCTACTTCCTGAGCCTTGCTCATCCTCAAGACTCTCAGTCATGCACGGCTTGTTGTCTGACGCCTGGAGACATCCCCTCATGTGCTCAACCCAGTTTTACGAGTATTCCTCATGGAAGGGTCAGCGCAGTTCAAGATGCTCCATCAAAGCCAGAGGCGGAAGTCTCTTCCTTCATTTTTATTTACTTTGTTTTCATCCCCTTTTCATTTCTTTCTCTTAAGATGTTCGGACTTCCCTGGTGGCTCAGACGGTAAAGCGTCTGCCTACAATGCGGGAGACCCAGGTTCGGGAAGATCTTCTGGAGAAGGAAATGGCAACCCACTCCAGTGTTCTTGCCTGGAAAATCCCAAGGACGGAGAAGCCTGGGTAGGCTGCAGTCCCTGGGGTTGCAGAGTCGGACACAACTGAGCGACTTCACTCAAGATATTATTCATTCTGTCTATTCTGTGCTACTTTTAGTTTAGTCTTTATTTATTGAATACTTTTAAAATTTCTAATTCTTTCCTATGTCATGCCACCTTTATTTGTTTGCTTTTTATTTATTTACTTTTTGACCAGACTGCATGGCTTATGGAATCTTGGTTCCCTGACAGAGGTCACACCCATGCCCCCTGTACTTGGAAGTATGGAATCTTAATCACTGGTCTGCCAGGGAAGTTCCTGTCACGTCTCCTTTACTTTTAAATAGCCTTTTTCTCTAATTACATATTTGAGTTCCCTGGTGGCTCAGCTGGTAAAGAATCTGCCCGCAATGCGGGAGACCTGGGTTCGATCCCTGGGTTGGGAAGATCCCCTGGAGAACGGAAAAGATACCCACTCCAGTATTCTGGCCTGGAGAATTCCACGGACTGTATAGTCCATGGGGTCACAAAGAGTCGGACACGACTGAGCGACTTTCACTTTATGAGTTTTTTCAATTCCAATTTATGTTCTTCTTTCATAGTTCTGTTGTTTTCTTCTTTTATTTTAGCTCACTTGTAAATATGAGTTTTCATTTGTTTTGTAGGCATGTTTTTCTGGCATGATTTCTTTGTCCTTAAGGACATTAGTCTGCTCCTTATTCTTTTTTATCTTTAATAACTCTGTAAAAGATTCTACCATGATTTTCTTTTGTGACCTTTTAAGTAGAATAAAGTTTTCTTTCTGTTTAAAAAAGGAAGATGGCCAGGATAGCTGTTCTAGTTACAGGGCTCTAGTGCTCGTCTGTTGTTTTCGCAAAGTGATAAGAAGCATGTGTCTGCGTGTCTGTGTATCCCTCTGTGTCCTCAAGCCTTCCGAGGCCGCTCGTGTCTGAACTGCTTCCTTTCCCCGTAGCATCTGGTCCTTGTTTTGCCTTCGTCCCCTCATCGTTGTCCTGCTCGATTTGGATTCTCATCTGGCACTTTCTTCTCACTGTAGGGCTTTGCCTTCGAAGGAGCTTCCGTCTGTAGTTTCAAGGGTTTTGAGGGTTCTGGTGGCTCCACCACTACCATATCCCATGCTGCATCATCTTCTTTTGGGGGAGGTTGAGGCTTTTATTTACATTTATATAATTATGTATAGGTGATGCATAATATTATATAAGTTTCAGGTGTATAACATAGTGATTCACAATAAGGTTATACTCCATTTATAGGTATTATTACGTATTGGCCGTATTTCCTGTGCTGTACAATATATCCTTGTAACTTATTTATTTTATGCATAGTAGTTGGACCTCTTAATGCCCTGCACTGTCTTCCCCCTTCCCCTTTACCTATCCCCAGTGGTAAGCACTTATTTGTTCTCTATATCTGTGAGTCTGTTTCTTTTTAAAAAATATTCACTGGTTTGCTTTAGTTTTTATTTTCCACAAATAAGTGACTTTACACAATATTCGTCTTTCTCCATACTTATTTCACTAAGCATAATGCCCTCCAAGTCTGTCCATGTTGCTCCAGTTGGAAAATTTCATTCCATTGTATGTATGCACCACATCTTCTTTATCGATTCATCAGTTGATGGACACTTAGGTTGCTTCCATATCTTGGCTATTGTAAATAAAGCTGCTATGAAGACTGGTGAAAAAGTTGGCTTAAAGCTCAACATTCAGAAAACGAAGATCATGGCATCCGGTCCTACCACTTCATGGGAAATAGATGGGGAAACAGTGGAAACAGTGTCAGACTTTATTTTTCTGGGCTCCAAAATCACTACAGATGGTGACTGCAGCCATGAACTTAAAAGACGCTTAATCCTTGGAAGGAAAGTTATGACCAACCTAGATAGCATATTGAAAAGCAGAGACACTGCTTTGCCAACAGGTCCATCTAGTCAAGGCTATGGTTTTTCCTGTGGTCATGTATGGATGTGAGAGTTGGACTGTGAAGAAGGCAGAGCGCCGAAGAATTGATGCTTTTGAACTGTGGTGTTGGAGAAGACTCTTTGAGAGTCCCTTGGACTGCAAGGAGATCCATCCAGTCCATTGTGAAGAAGATCAGCCCTGGGATTTCTTTGGAAGGAATGATGCTAAAGCTGAAACTCCAGTACTTTGGCCACCTCATGCGGAGAGTTGACTCATTGGAAAAGACTCTGATGCTGGGAGGGATTGGGGGCAGGAAGAGAAGGGGACGACAGAGGATGAGATGGCTGGATGGCATCACTGACTCGATGGACATGAGTCTGAGTGAACTCCGGGAGTTGGTGATGGACAGGGAGGCCTGGCGTGCTTCGATTCATGGGGTCGCAAAGAGTCGGACACGACTGAGTGACTGATCTGATCTGATCTGATCTGATGAAGACGGGTGGGTGTATCTTTTTGAATTAATGTTTTTATCTCTTTTGGATGTATATCCAGGAGTGGAAATGCTGGGTCACAAGGTAGTTCTGTTTTTAGTTTTTGAGGGAACTCCATACTGTTTTCTTCAGTGACTGCACCAATTTACATTCCCACCACCAGTGTACTGGGATTCCCTCTTTCCCACATCCTCACCAGCATTTTTTTTTTATAGTCTTTCTGATGATAGGAATTCTGGCAGGTATTAAGTGGTATCTATTGTGGTTTTAATTTGCCTTTCTATGATGATTAACACTATTGAGCATCTTTTTATGTGCCTGTTGGCCATCTGTATGTCTTCTTAAGAAAAATACCTATTCAGATCTTCTGACCATTTTTCATTTAGGTTATTTGGGGTTTTGCTATTGATTTTTGTGAGCTGTTTATATATTTTGGATATGAACCCCTTATTGATTATATTATTTGCAAATATTTTCTGTCACTCAGTAGGTTGTCTTTTTGTTTTGTTCATGATTTCCTTTGCTATTCAAAGGCTTTTAACTCTAACTAGGTCCCATTTGTTTATTTTTGTTATGAGAAAATGTTCTAATTTCATTCTTTTACATGTAGTGCTCCAATTTCCCTGGTATCACATATTGAAGAGACTTTTCTCCACTGCATATTCTTGCCTCCTTTGTCAAAGATTAACTGACCATAAGGGCATGACTTTATTTGTGGGCTCCTTATTCTGTTCCATTGATCTGCTGCTAAGTCACTTCAGTCATGTCTGACTCTGTGCGACCCCATAGATGGCAGCCCACCAGGCTCCTCTGTCCCTGGGATTCTCCAGGCAAGAAGACTGGACTGGGTTGCCATTTCCTTCTCCAATGCATGAAAGTGAAAAGTGAAAGTGAAGTCGCTCAGTCATGTCCAACCCTCAGTGATCCCATGGACTGCAGCCTACCAGGCTCCTCCATCCATGGGGTTTTCCAGGCAAGAGTACTGGAGTGGGGTGCCATTGCCTTCTCCGGTTCCATTGATCAACACATCTTCTTTTGTGCCAGTATCATACTGTTTTGATGATTGTAGCTTTTTAGTATAGTTTGAAGTCAAGGAGCATGACTCTTCCAGTTCTGTTTTTCTTTCTCAAGACTGTTTTGGCTCTTTGGGGTCTTTTGTGTTTCCATACAAATTTCAACATTATTTGTTCCAGTTCTCTGAAAAATGTCACTGGTATTTTTATAGGGATTACATCGAATCTGTAGGTTGCCTTTGGTAGTATGGTCATTTTACATTAATTCTTCCAATCAACAATTTGATGTGTTTTTCCATCTGTTTGAATCATCTTTAATTTCTTTCATCAGTGTCTGATAGCTTTCTGAATACAGGTCTTTTACTTCCTTACATAGATTTATTCCTAGATATTTTGTTCTTTTTGAAGAAGTGGTAAATTGAATTGTTTCCTTGAATTCTCTTTCTGATCTTGCATTGTTTCATTTCATTCATTTCATTTTTCTCTCAAAAGGGGAGAAAATTATGCAGGACATGACACTGGGATCTGTCTACCACAGTTTAAGTCTGCCTTGGAACTTGGTTTACCCTCTTTATTTGTTACGATAAATAGCTTTATATTCATACACTATTAATCATGATTTGTAGCTCAATTCCAGGGCAAATGAAAAAGAAATTCAAATATAAGGATAAACTATCCAGCCTGAATATAAATATCTGACTTTGGGAATTCAAAAATCCCACTACAACTAGCTTATTTTAATTCTCTGATTCTCTGCCCTTCTATGTGAAATGAGTATCTGTATCTCTGCCACTGCCAACAACATGGAGAAAGTACCCAAAAGTGATGTTTTTGGTATCTTTAAGGAAAAGATGATTTCATATACATCAAATGCACTTTAAACCCATTTTGTGTCATCCATGCTCGTGTGTACTTTTGGAGTTCTTTAGAGAACTCATGTTCAAGTATGATACAGTACCAAAAGCAACTGTATCAATACTCCAATAAAGCAGATTACCCGTGTAACCATTTGAAGGAGAATCAAAAGATATATGTAATTCGGAAAGAACATTTTTTGGTACAAATAATGAAGGGAATAGTTTTATCCCTTATGCCAGGCAATTGTAAGACTTTAATGAATGAATTCATTGTTTGAATACAAGGTGGCTGCTGCTGCTGCATCGCTTCAGTCGTGTCCGACTCTGTGCGACCCCATAGACGGCAGCCCACCAGGCTCCCCCGTCCCTGGGATTCTCCAGGCAAGAACACTGGAGTGGGTTGCCATTTCCTTCTCCATGAAAGTGAAGTTGCTCAGTCGTGTCCGACTCTTAGCGACCTCATGGACTGCAGCCTGCCAGGCTCCCTGGTCCATGGGATTTTCCAGGCAAGAGCACTGGAGTGGGGTGCCATTGCCTTCTCTCCAATACAAGGTGCACTGTTTATTATTTCTCCTCTAGTTTGAATAAGCAAGAGCATCCATCACTTTCATCTCTTCCTCCTCACATGCTTGTTCTGTCTTCTCTCTTCTTGATCTCTTCATTTTCCACTGAGCATGAACAGGGTAGGAAAAAGTCTTTCTCCCTGAGAAAGATACACAATTATCTTTTAGTAATGATGTTCTGTAGCTTGGAAGCATTCAGCTGTGAGAGCGAGGGCTCTTCTCATCTGCTTCACTGTAGGGGAGACACTGAACAGTTCCTCCACTGAGGGATGACCCCAGATGCTGTTTGCTATGGTGAAGCTCTTTGTTCCTGGCAACAAGGAGGAGGTAGGGATGGGGAACTCAGGACAGGACATACAATATATGGGTACACATCATGCAGGACACCCTGCCCTGCTGGAACCTAATTCCCTTTCTTGTGAGAACAGCAAGAGTAACAGTCAGAGTTAACTTTTATTGAATGATTAGTACCAGGAGTGAAATACAAAATCTTTAACCACAGAAACAGCATCAGTGTCAACCAATCAGAATATTTCTGATTGAAACAGCAAGCATTCTGATGAGTCCATGCCCTCCCCATTCCAGTTATATATCTTATCAAGAAGCTATGTGGACATATGAGGACTGCCAATGTCAAGCCTACCTTAAGACCTGCCGGGCACTGACCTTTGCTCACTGAATCCTGCCAGCTACCCTGAGAGATGGATGCTCTTATTATTCCAACGTGATATCAGGGAAGGCTGAGGCTTAAAGAGACTGACGTGTCTTGTGTCACACAGCTGAGAGGCAGTGGGACTGGGTTCATACCAGGAGTCCAGGAGTCCAGGCTGTGAACTTCTGCATCCTGATAACTCTTGAGGAAGCTGTGCTCCACAGCTCCTCCTGCCTCTCCTCCTGTACACGGTAGGGATGCGAAGACTGACCCTCATCAACCTGGTCTTAGGGACAAGAAAAGTAGTCTTTGGCTAGTCCACGGAGGAAAGCAATGCAAACAGCTTAGTGAAATGACAGAATTAGGAATAAGCCTTGGGGCCAGGCTCTGCTCCTCTGCTCCAGAGATCATGCTGGAATTGAGCCAGATCCTTGGAGGATGACAGAAGTTTAACATCCAGACTGAGCTTCCAGCCCCAGGGGGCATTTTTCACATAGTTGCCCTAGATCCTAACTCCACATTCCTATAGCTGTCAAGAGAATTGTATCTGGTTGTAGCTTTTTCAAGCTGGGTTTATTTAGAGCTAAGCAAACAACTTGGTTCCAGAGACTGATCAGTCACACTGATCTTAACCTCACTGTCTTTCCTGGTTTATTGGATTTTTTGTTTCTCAGCCAGAAGTGACATGACGTCATCACTGTCGGTGAGTCACTTGAATGATGACACTTCACGTTCCCAGAAATCTTATATTCCAGCCGTGATGCTCAGGACCAATAGTACCCATGTGCCCACTCGCTGCCATTCCCAGCTGTCACCCTCTCGTCTTTCCTTCCCTCTCAAGAACGTGTATGAGAATAAAAAGGATGGAGATGATGTTACTAGAGGTATCCACCTGGACAAGTTCCTTAACCTCTCTGAGCCTCAGTTTCCACATTTGTAAAACGTAATTGAAGTATATGTACCCTGTGTTGGGGAGGGGTCAGGGCATGGAGGAAGAAAGATATGATTTGTCAGAGCAAGTCTTAACCCCAACTTCTTCATCATACTCATGTCCACAGACTAGATCGGACTCTAGTTGTGAAGAATGAGTTACTCACAATAAAATACCAGTATCTGCGTGATCATTGTCATTGCTACTACTATTATCACTATCATCAACAACAACGGTGAAGCTATGTATACATATCAAATATTTATTCTATGCTGAGCAGAGTGCAAAATGAGATATGTCTCATATCTCATTCTTTCCTCAAAACCACGCTCTGAAAGTAGACTTCACCATTGCTCAGGTTTAGATACTAGACCAGTGGGTCCTGGGGTGGAGGAACCAGATCCAGGTGGTCCACACAGAGACCCAGAGTCCTCCAGTGCCCACCAGCCAACACAAGCATTGTCTACTGCTGCCCCCTGGAAACTGTGTAAGTGCTTACTTTCTCGGAGCCTCCAGCTTCCATCCCAGTGAGAAGCATTGCCCATGCTGAGCGGATACACTAATCATCCTGTCTCTGGGTACCCAGGGGAGACAGCCCATCCACAGCAGGCAGAAAGGTTGTTACTGCCTAAAACTATCTGGCAGAAGTGACATCTATCTGGCTTCAATACATATGGTGCTCCTGCGATGTTTTCCACACGAACCATAGCACTCGTAAGCTCCCCTGATCACACCAGGAGAGGCATGGAGCCCTTCTGATGGGCCTGTGCCTCCTCCTTGCAGCCAGAGCAGTGATACAGCACACCCATAGTAGTGTTGTTTGGAGGGATGGAAGATGAGATACATGCTATCGAGCACAGCCCTGGGACGTTATAAATAATAAATAGTGATTGCTATTATTAGTAAATAATACCATAACAGTAAAATAAAGAGTGTGGAAGCATTAGTACAGACAAATTTCAGAGACACTGCAGGCTTCTTTCCAGACCACTACGCTAAAGTGAATACTGCAATAAAGCAAGTCACACATTTTTTTTTTTTTTGGATTTATGGTGCACAGTTCACACCACATTATAGTCTGTTAACTGTTAAATAGCACAGTGCCTAATAAAACAATGCACATCCCTTAAAAAAGTACATTATTAGGACTTTTCTGGTGGTCCAGTAGTTAAGACTTTGCCTTCCCATGCAGACAGAGGGTGTTAGTTCCATCCCTAATTTGGGAACTAAGACCCTGCATGCCTCCCGCCACCCCCCCCACCACCAAAAAAAAACAATAAACAGAAGAAATATTGTAACAAATTCAATAAAGACTTTAACATTTTTTAAAAATACCTTGCCACTATAATTACTAAAAAATGCTAAGCATCACCCAAGTCTTTGTTGTCATTGTTCCGTCATTAAGTTGTGTCCGACTCTTTTTAATACTCTCTCCTTGGAAGAAAAGCTATGATGAACTAGACAGCATATTAAACAGATATTTTAAGCAGAGGCATATTAAGCAGAGGCATTACTTTGCCAACCAAGGTCCATCTAGTCAAAGCTATGGTTTTTCCAGTAGTCATGTATGAATGTGAGAGCTGCACCATAAAGAAAGCTGAGCACTGAAGGACTGATGCTTTTGCACTGTGGTGTTGGAGAAGACTCTTGAGAGTCCCTTGGGCTGTAAGGAGATCAAACTAGTCCATCCTAAAGGAAATCAGTCCTGAATATTCATTCATCAGAAGGACTGATGCTGAAGCTGAAGCTCCAATACTTTGGCCACCTGATGTGAAGAACTGACTCATTGGAAAAGACCCTGATGCTGTGAAAGACTGAAGGCAGGAGGAGAAGGGAACAACAGAGGATGAGATGGTTGGATAGCATCACTGACTCTATGCACCTGAGTTTGAGCAAGCTCCAGGAGTTGGTGAAGGACAGGGAAGCCTGGTGTGCTGCAGTCCATGGGGTTGCAAAGAGCGGACACGACTGAACAACAACAATATGCGGAAGAGAAGGGAGAGAGTCGACCTGCCCGGTGCTGTGGTACGTGGGTCCAGCTTGTCCACCCTTTGCTGGGCACAGGCCCTCTGCCGGGGCAGGAAGGAC
>NW_011494743.1:1140200-1150378 GCF_000754665.1 Bison bison bison | reverse complement strand
AAGACTGAAGGCAGGAGGAGAAGGGAACAACAGAGGATGAGATGGTTGGATAGCATCACTGACTCTATGCACCTGAGTTTGAGCAAGCTCCAGGAGTTGGTGAAGGACAGGGAAGCCTGGTGTGCTGCAGTCCATGGGGTTGCAAAGAGTCAGACATGACTGAGTGACTGAACTGAACTGAATTAGGTTGCCACAGTTTTTCTTCCGAGGAGCAACCGTCTCTTAATTGCATGGCTGCAGTCACTGTCCGCAGTGATTTTGAAGCCCAAGAAAATAAAGTCTGCCACTGTTTGTATTTTTTTCCCCATCTATTTGCCATGGAAGTGATGGGACCAGATGTCATGATATTAGTTTTTTGAATGTTGAGTTTGAAACCAGCTTGTTCATTCTCCTCTTTCACCTTCAGTGGTAAAGAATCTGCCTGCCAATGCAGGAGGCACAGGTTCAATCCCTGGGTTGGGAAGATCCCCTGGAGGAGGGCACGGTAACCCACTCCAGTGTTCTTGCTTGGGAAATTTCATTGACAGAGGAGCCTGGTGGGCTAAAAGCTATGGGGTCGCAAAAGAGGTGAACATGACTGAACAACAACCACAGCAAGATGAGTATTAGTGACACTTTATTTGACATGAAGTAAGCATTTAATAAAAATAATCTTTAAGTGGAATAGCTATAAACATTTATTAGGTTCCTATTTTTCACCAGCCTTCTAAGCAATTTATGTGCAGGAATGATGCTAAAGCTGATACTCCAGTACTTTGGCCACCTCATGCGAAGAGCTGACTCTTTGGAAAAGATTCTGATGCTGGGAGGGATTGGGGGCAAGAGGAGAAGGGGACGACAGAGGATGAGATGGCTGGATGGCATCACTGACTCCATGGACGTGAGTCTGAGTGAACTCCGGGAGTTGGTGATGGAGAGGGAGGCCTGGCGTGCTGCGATTCATGGGATCACAAAAAGTCAGACACGACTGAGTGACTGATCTGATCTGATCCGAACTCATTTCAGTTCCCTGAGGTGAGATTCAAGTGCAAATAGTTTATTAAAGGCAGGGCTCCTTAACACTTGAAGGAGTAGGGGAAGCAGGACAAAAAAGGAAAATCTATGCAATTTCAGGAAAACTGCCCCAGAGGGTAGCTTCCCACAGGGCAGTTCTAGAGCCTAAATCATGCCTCAGGACTTGCTGGCTAAACTTTCTTTCCTGTCCAAAGCCCTGACAGTCATTGGCTGAGGACCAGGACAAAGCAACACCCCCGTGCTTCTGGCCCTCCATCCCCACAGGTGAGCAGCCTCCGCAGATGGAGGAGCCCTGTGGGGATTTGTAGGTGCTGATGAGCAGGGAAATAAAAGCACTGAGAAGCCAAAGAAGGGTGCATAGATGATGTGAAACAGATGCTGAGAGGTTGGGCCAGACACTAACAGTGTTTCCTGCAGTCTTCAGTTCAGATGCTCAGTCACATCCGACTCTTTGTGACCCCATGAACTGCAGCACGCCAGGGTTCCCCGTCCATCACCAACTCCCGGACCTTGCTCAAACTCATGTCCATTGAGCAGTGATGCCATCCAACCATCTCATCCTCTGTCATCCCCTCTCCTGCCTTCAATCTTTCCTAGCATTACAGTCTTTCCTAATGAGTCAATTCTTTGCATCGGATAGCCAAAGTATTGGAACTTCAGCTTCAGCATCAGTCCTTCCAATGAATGTTCAGGACTGATTTCCTTTAGGATTGACTGGTTTGATCTCCTTGCAGCCCAAGGGACTCTCAAGAATCTTTTCCAACACCACAGTTCAAAAGCATCAATTCTTCAGCACTCAGTTTTCCTTATGGTCCGGCTCTCACATCCGTACGTGACTACTGGAAAAACCATAGCTTTGACTAGTGAACCTTTGTCAGCAAAGTAATGTCTCTGCTTTTTAATATGCTGTCTAGGTTGGTCATAGCTTTTCTTCCAAGGAATAAGCTCTTTTCATTTCATGGTTGCAGTCACTGTCTGCAGTGATTTTGAAGCCCAAGAAAATGAAGTCTGTCACTGTTTCCTTTGTTTCCTCATCTCTTTGACATGAAGTGACGGGACTGGATGCCATGATCTTATATTTTTGAATGCTGAGTTGTAAGCCAGCTTTTTCACTCTCCTCTTTCACTTTCATCAAGAGGCTCTCTGGTGCCTCTTTGCTTTTTGTGAAAGGGTGGTGTCATCGCATATATTTTAGCTTATTGATATTTCTCCAGGCAATCTTGATTCCAGCTTGTGCTTCTTCCAGCCCAGCGTTTCTCATGATATACTCTGCATATAAGTTAAATAAGCAGGGTGACAATATACAGCCTTCATGTACTCCTTTCCCAATTTGGAACCAGTCTGTTGTTCCATGTCCGGTTCTAACTGTTGCTTCTTGACCTGCACACAGATTTCTCAGCAGACAGGTCAGGTGGTCTGATATTCCCATCTCTTGAAGAATTTTTCAGCTTGCTGTGATCCACACAGTCAAAGGCTTTGGCATAGTCAATAAAGCAGAAGTAGATGTTTTTCTGAAACTCTCTTGCTTTTTCTATGATCCAACAGATGTTGCCAATTTGATCGCTGGTTCCTCTGCTTTTTCTAAATCCAGCTTGAACATCTGGAAATTATCAGTTCACATACTGTTGAAGCCTGGCTTGGAGAATTTTGAGCATTACTTTGCTATCATGTGAGATGAGTGCAGTTGTGTGGTAGTTTGAACATTCTTTGGCATTGCCTTTCTTTGGGATTGGAATGAAAACTGACTTTTCCAGTCCTGTGGCCACTGCTGAGTTTTCCAAATTTGCTGGCATATTGAGTGCAGCACTTTCCCAGCATCATCTTTTAGGATTTGAAAAAGCTAAGCTGGAATTCCATCACTGCCACTAACTTTGTTCATAGTGATGCTTCCTAAGGCCAACTTGACTTAGCACTCCACGATGTCTGTTTCTAGGTGAGTAATCACACCATCATGATTATCTGGGTCATGGAGGTCTTTTTTGTATAGTTCTCCTGCTTATTCTTACTACCTCTTCTTAACATCTTCTACTTCTGGTAGGTTCATACCATTTCTGTCTTTACAGAAAAGTCTTACAACAGAAAATCCATTTGATAGATGAAGCACAGAAGGTTAAATAATTTGCTCTAGTCTCATAGCTAGTAAGTAAGCTAGTAAGTGGAAAATAAAGATTCAAATCTTTATTTGAGTTGTCCAGTCAACTCTCCTAACTGCACCAGCTACCCTTTCCAGACATGTGTCTGCAGGTAGCTTGTGCTGCAGACACCTGAGGGTGAACTAAATATCCATCTGTGGAGGAGGTCCCGTGTCATCCTGATTCTCCCAATCATCCCTCATCACAATGGAAATGCCTGAGGGTGAACCAAATATCCCTCTGTGGAGGAGGTCCCTTGTCATCCTGATTCTCCCAATCATCCCTCATCACAATGGAAACAGGCCTCTTGTCATCACTGTCAGCTACGAAGACCAGTCATCTGCTCTTTTTTCTACAAGTTTTTATTTTTTTTTAATTTTATTTTATTTTTAAACTTTACATAATTGTATTAGTTTTGCCAAATATCAAAATGAATCCGCCACAGGCATACACATGCTCCCCATCCTGAACCCTCCTCTCTCCTCCCCCCTCATACCATCCCTCTGGGTCATCCCAGTGCACTAGCCCCAAGCATCCAGTATCGTTCTGTCTATGTGTGATGAGTAGTGTCCGAGTCTTTGAGACCCCTTTGAGGCTATAGCCCACCAGGCTCCTCTGTCCATGGAATTCTCCAAGTAAGAATACTAGAGTGGGTTGTCATTTCTTCCTCTAGGGGACCTTCCTAAGCCTGGGATTGAACTCACATCTCCTGCATCTCCTGTACCGACAGGCGAGTTCTTTACCACAGCACAACCTCGGAAGCAAAAATGTTTTCATTTATTACTTTACTATTATCCGTATACACTGACAGTTTAGTTTGTATTGCAAGAAAATAAAATTCTTCAATCAAAATTACATTTCATGAAGGATTATAACTGCTCTTTTTAACTTTGTGCATGTGGGGGGGCCTACATATGTGTAGAGTCTTTACAATAAGTCATCATCTTCTAAAACAAAACAAAACAAAAATAAACAAACTGGAAATTGTAGCTTCCTACTACAGAATAAACAGGCAAAACAATTTGGACATGAAGTCACAACTTCTAGTTTTTATTTTGTGACTTCAAATCCATGTTGAAGTGAAGTGAGTGAAGTCGCTCAGTTGTGTCTGACTCTTTGCAACACCATGGACTGCAGCCTACCAGGCTCCTCAGTCCATGGGATTTTCCAGACAAGAGTACTGGAGTGGGGTGCCACTTCCTTCTCCAGGGGATATTCCTGACCCAGGGATCGAACCCGGGTCTCCCGCATTGTAGGCAGATGCTTTATCGATCCATGTTAGTGGTTAAAATATGTGTATGTTACAACTACATTCTGTTGTATAATACTGGGAAACTTTTTATTATTTTTATAGTAATAAGGTTAAAACTGTATATTATTTAAGAGTATGTAGATACTAGCTGTCTTAGGTCTTTCATGTGAGCCTAGTACAGCAGAGAAAAACATGGCTCATTCCTGTTTTGTGTATATTGAATTCATTGGTGCACAGAACAGAACCTGCAGTCTGCTCTCAGTGGCACTCGGGGTCTCACTGCTGGTGACGTGGCCCTCTCGGCCCTGCAGCGGGCACAGGATGCAGGCTCTCAAGACCCTGCTTATTCATCTGAAACAAGTTTCATTTTATTTCAACATTTCAAAATATGTTGCTTTCTCTTCAACATGTTAAATTATTCTTCCTTGGAAAGAGTTTGGGCTTTCTTGACAGCTCAGTGGGTAGAGAATCTGCCTGAAATGCAGGAAACCCTGGTTCCATTCCTGGGTCAGGAAGATCCGCTGGAGAAGGGATAGGCTCCCCACTCCAGTATTCTCGGGTTTCCCCTGTGGCTCAGCTGGTAAAGAATCCTCCTGCAATGCAGGAGACCTGGGTTCGATCCCTGGGTTGGGAAGATCCCCTGGAGACAGGAAAGGCTACCCACTCCAGTATTCTGAAAAGCGTTTAGCCCCAATTGTATTTTTTCTATAAAAATAATAGCAAAGTATTTCCTGTTGGTTTAAGCGATTAGAGGAAGTACTGACTTCACACAGTACTTGGACTTACACAGCCACCCAGCTTCATTTGGCATGTGACTTCTCAGCCTCTGGTGCCAGGAGTGAAAAAATAGACTGTGAATTGATGGGATGATGATAAAACAGTATTTAATATATTGATGAAGCATTCCTTATTAAATGTGTATTACTTTTTACATGTGACTGATCGCTTTTTATAGAGTGACAGCCACAAACGTGAACAAGCAGTGATGCTCTGGAGCAGAGTGTCTTACCTCTGCCGTTAGTGACATCTCAGGTCAGATGCTGCTTCCTTAGGAAGAGATCCTGTGAGTTGTAGGGCCCACTCGCCAGATGCTAGTAGCAGCGCCCAGTGCTGACAAGTTGGGACAAACAAAAACATTTCTTTCTATGCCCCTTATCCTCTGGGAGGCGAAACTGCTCCTAGTAGAGGACCACGGCTCTAAGGACAGTAACCAGGGAGGGGCTCACCCCACCAGCCGCTCTGACCAACTCCCTCCTTGGTTTCTGCTTTGCTGATACATCTGAGATTGACAGCTTTTGGTTCCTTATATTTTGCGTATCTTCCAAAACTCTCACCTACTATCATCTCTGAGATGTCCACACCAATTCCAGTTCTTAAGTTTTGGTCCAAGGGCTGCATTTTTATGCCTGGGTGGTCCCCACTGCCTTCAAAGCTGTAGCTTGAGCCTTACTTTCTTGCAGATATTAGCTCTGAGAAGACACCAGAAGGAAGCAGAAGGGAGGCTGTCTGTGATGTGCCTGCCCACTGTCAGGGCTTCCCTTTAGTGACTTTGTTTCAACCTCATAAAATAATGGGTAAAGAGAAGTAAGGAGACTTAGAGTGACCCATTTTGATGTCCTGGGCTTCCCAGTTCACTCAGTAGTAAAGAATCCGCCTGCCAATGCAAGAGACACAGGAGACATGAGTTTGATCTTGACTGATCCCTGGGTCAGGAATATCCTCTGGAGAAGGAAATGGCAACCCACTCCAGTATTCTTGCCTGGAGAATCCCGGCAGAGGAGCCTGGTGGACTGTAGTCCACTGTAGTCCACGGTGTTGTGAAGAGTGGCAGATGACTGAGCGATTGAGCATGCACACATGTAATTGACATGTCAGAGAGAACTGGTAATGGAGAAAGCATCCAGGTTTCCTAGGACCTAATGAAGAGAGTGTTTTCTCTTTTTAGTTCGTTGATGTATTTATTTTTGGCTGTGCTGGGTCTTTGTTTCTGCCTGGGCTTACTCTAGTTTCAGCAACTAGGGCCTATGCTCTAATTCTAGTCCACCGGCTCCTCACTGCGGTGGTTTCTCCTGTGGTGGGGCACGGGCTCCAGAGCTCACAGGCTTCAGCAGCTGTGGCCCCTGGACTCAGTTGCTCCTCAGCACGTGTAATCTTCTCAGACCAGGGATCAAGCCCATGTCTTCTGCAGTGGCACACAGATTCTTAACAACTGGACCACTAGGGTAGTCCCAAGACTTCTTCATTTTTTAAAAACACGATCATTCTAGTCAAGAAGTTTTAACAACCTGATTGAAATATTTGTATCCACAGCTACAGATATCTGATGTTGTGTTTTTCTGAAGTTTAGACCAAGTACAGCAAACAAATTTCCTCCGTCAACACTACCATAATGTTGTCTTTTTGACATCGTCTTTTCCCGTAAAGTCTAGAGAGTTGGGCTTTACAAAATAGGCTGACAAAATGACCATGCTTCCAAGAAGCCAAGCAAGGCTTCTGAAGGCATCTGAAGAACTTCAGGATTCCCTTTAAAACTATGCAGCTTCTTGCTTATGAAATATGAGGAAAATTATCCTCTCAGGTTTGAAGCTAATGCCCACTCAGTACTCGCCACCACCCACAAATGGTCAAATTCAATGACTGACTGTTCAAAGGATGGTTTGAATTGACCCCATAAGTCTATTGGGCTTCTCTGGTGGCTTAGATGGTAAAGAAACTGCCTGCAATGCAGGAGATACAGGTTCGATCCCTGGGTCAGGAAGATCCCCTGGAGGGGAACATAGCAAACCACTCCAGTATTCTTACCTGGAGAATTCCATTGACGAGGAGCCTGGTGGGCTATAGTCCACGGGGTCACAAAGAGTTGGACATGACTACCTGAAATTATCCATGATATTCAAAACTCTGGGATCTGATTCTGCTTTGTACCTCTTTGGTCAAAGGTCCCTTTTCCTTCAGGCTCTAATGCCTGCATGAATATCTGCCTTCTTGGAAGGACTTCCCTGGTGGTCCAGGGTTTAAGAATCCACCTTGCAATGCAGTAGATGTGGAGTCAATCCCTGCTTGGGGAAGTAAGATCCCACCTGCCTCATGGCAACTAACCTTGCACGCCGCACCTATTGAGCCCATGGGCACCACAACTAGAGTCTGTGCATTGCAGCAAAAGATCCCATGTGAGGCAACTAAGACCCAACACAGCCGAATACATGAAGATGAAGAGCAAGGACCCGCCCTCTTGAGTGCCAGCATCTTTATGCGCATGCTCTTACTGTTCTCCTTCATACGCAGTCACATGCGATCTCTTTGTTTGTGTCCTCCTTAAACTTCAAGCTTCTTAAGGGCAGATGTCTATTTAGTTCATCCTCATGTGTGTACAGGACCTGTCTCTGTAGAGTAGGAACTCCAAACCCCTTGCATACTTGAACGTAATTTTGGTAGACTTGCCCTAGGTCTTGCAGTGTTGCCTCATGTGTCTTGGCTAAGGATGGGAGGAAGTGTGGGAAGTAGGAAAGAAGGAAGGGGGGAGTTCTATTGTTTGTTTGCTTGTTTGCTTGACTATGTTACATACCAGAACACTTTAGGAGGTGTGAGATGCTCTGTTGACATCACAGAAGCCTGTAGTGACGTGGAGTCATGCTTGACTCATCTGAAGGTACAGGTCATTGTTAATGAGAGCTAAGTAGACACTCTTCTTCTCCTGCCTGAAGCAGTAAAGTGTACAGAGAAAGCAATCTGACTGCTTAGGGCACACAGATAAAGCTGGTTTCCTTGCCTGTGAGCCTCGTTCCCCTTGGATACCTAAGTTTTTGTGTGGCTTTAGAATTATGAAGCATGGGAAATAAAAAAAGCACTGCTTCCTCGTTTGGATACACCATGACTTCATCTGTATGTTCTCTCCTCAGACCAGGAGCTTAGTCATGTGATGGCACTTCCTTCCATCTGCCCAGGTCTGGGTTTTCCATGATCAACTCGATGGTACAGCCTCCGGCAGCTGGTTCCATGGCTCCCACTGTGGGGTGGAGATATACCACAGTCCTTGCTGGCTGCTCATCCTCTGCAGTTATAAAGGCCTGGGGAGGATAATCAAGGTACAAGTCAGGCTGGAAGTGTAGGAAGAGCAGCTGCGCTAACTCTGAGGAAAGTTTCTTGACCAAGCAGATAGAGCCATCACATAGACTTGAAGCCATGTGGTCTCAGTCCCATGGCCTCTGTAAGGCACACAACACAAAAGGCGAGACAGGATTGCTGCTCTAAGATGGTTCTGTGAGATGCTGAAGAAGGCACGATGCACTCTGTCTGTGGGTACCTAACTGATGTGGGAAGTTAGGACCTTCGGGGTTTGTTCTGTGGGGTTTGGAAATCTAACCAAAATGAGTGGGTAGATCTGAGAAGGATGCAGTCTAGAATGCAGAGTGCCTAGTCTGCAGAAATGGATATGACCAGGTCCTAAATATCCCAAGATCCGGGCTTTTCACAAGGTGCTCCATATTCCTAGATGGTAGTAGGCTCCAGGGATTTGAATTATGTGTCAAATTTTCACATTTCTAATAGGATAAGAATCTAATCCTGTAAAGTGAAATTGCTCCATTTTGTCCAACTCTTTGAGACCCCATGGACTGTAGCCTACCAGGCTTCTCTGTCCATAAGATTTTCCAGGCAAGAGTACTGGAGTGGAGTGCCATTTCCTTCTCCAGGAGACCTTCCTGACCCAGGGATTGAACCTGGGTCTCCCGCATTGTAGCCAGACATTGTAGGCTTTACCGTCTGAGCCACCAAGGAAGCCCAATCCTGTAAAGTAAAATTTTAATAATTGACGACCAAGGAATTGGACTTTCCAAGCAAACAAAGGAGAAGGAAACCTGGGGCAAGTCCCATGGAGCTCAAAATGTGAGGATGAGGGACATTTCAGAGGGTCAGGGAGTTAAAACTAACAGCTGTCTCATCTAATGGATTCAGCCCTTCACCTCACAAGGAAGGAGTGAGGGGCACAGTTGCCAGTGTTCATCTCAGCATACCCAGGACGCCAGCTCTGTACATCCTTTTCTAAATATTCTTTTCCTTTATGCTTTATCTTAGCATATTGAATATAGTGCCCTGTGCTGCATAATAGGATCTTGCTGTTTATCAATTCTATATATGTGTGTGTGTGATAAGTTGCTTCAGTTGTATCCGATTCTTTGTGACCTTATGGACCTTAGCCCGCCAGGCTCCTCTGTCCGTGGGACTCTCCAGGCAAGAATACTGGAGTGGGTTGCCATTTCCTCCTCTAGGGGATCATCCCAACCCAGGGACTGAACCCACATCTCTTATGTCTCCTGCTTTGGCAGGTGGGTTTTTTTTTTGTTTTTTTTTACCACTAGCGCCACCAAAAGCTTACATCTACTAACCTCAAACTCCCAGTCCACTCCTCACCTAACCCCCACCTTTGGCACCCACAAGTCTGTTCTCTGATCCAAGTACTAACCAGGCCCAACCCTGCTTAGCTTCCGAGATCAGATGACGCGAGTCTGTTCTCTCTGTGGGTCTGTTTCTGTCTGGTAGACAAGTCCATTTGTGCCATGTTTTAGATTCCAAAGACGCTCACTCCTTGGGAGGAAAGTTATGACCAACCTAGAGAGCATGTTCAAAGGAGAGACATTACTTTGCCAACAAAGGTTCGTCTAGTCAAGGCTATGGTTTTTCCTGTGGTCACGTATGGATGTGAGAGGTGGACTGTGAAGAAGGCTGAGTGCCGAAGAATTGATGCTTTTGAACTGTGGTGTTGGAGAAGACTCTTGAGTGTC
>NW_011494743.1:1085273-1140100 GCF_000754665.1 Bison bison bison | reverse complement strand
GGGCAGGAGGAGAAGGGGACGACAGAGGATGAGATGGCTGGATGGCATCACTGACTCGATGGACGTGAGTCTGAGTGAACTCCAGGAGTTGGTGACGGACAGGGAGGCCTGGCATGCTGCGATTCATGGGGTCACAGAGTCGGACACGACTGAGTGACTGATCTGATCTGATAGGTGATGTCACATGGTATTTGTCTTTCTCTGTCTAACTTCACTTAGTATGCTTATCTCTAGCTGCATCTATTCTACTACAGTAAGT
Organism: Bison bison bison; assembly: GCF_000754665.1. Classification (NCBI taxonomy): domain Eukaryota; kingdom Metazoa; phylum Chordata; class Mammalia; order Artiodactyla; family Bovidae; genus Bison; species Bison bison. The sequence goes on along the minus strand of NW_011494743.1, from coordinate 1,139,841 downwards.
CCCCTACACAGTAATGAATTCCATTTGGAGAGCACATTTGTAAGTCCAATTTCTTTTTTTTTCTATTTTATTTTATTTTTAAACTTTACACTATTGTATTAGTTTTGCCAAATATCAAAATGGATCTGCCACAGGTATACATGTGTTCCCCATCCTGAACCCTCCTCCCTCCTCCCTCCCCATACCATCCCTCTGGGTTGTCCCAGTGCACCAGCCCCAAGCATCCAGTATCGTGCATCAAACCTGAACTGGCAACTCGTTTCATACATGATATTATACATGTTTCAATGCCATTCTCCCAAATCTTCCCACCCTCTCCCTCTCCCACAGAGTCCATAAGACTGTTCTATACATCAGTGTCTCTTTTGCTGTCTCGGACACAGGGTTATTGTTACCATCTTTCTAAATTCCATATATATGCGTTAGTATACTGTACTGGTGTTTTTCTTTCTGGCTTACTTCACTCTGTATAATAGGCTCCAGTTTCATCCACCTCATTAGAACTGATTCAAATGTATTCTTTTGTGTATATGTGTATTTTGTGTATATGTACCACAGCTTTCTTATCCATTCATCTGCTGATGGGCATCTAGGTTGCTTCCATGTCCTGGCTATTATAAACAGTGCTGCGATGAACATTGGGGTACACGTGTCTCTTTCCCTTCTGGTTTCCTCGGTGTGTATGCCCAGCAGTGGGATTTCTGGATCATAAGGCAGTTCTATTTCCAGTTTTTTAAGGAATCTCCACACTGTTCTCCATAGTGGCTGTACTAGTTTGCATTCCCACCAACAGTGTAAGAGGGTTCCCTTTTCTCCACACCCTCTCCAGCATTTATTGCTTGTAGACTTTTGGATCGCAGCCATTCTGACTGGCATGAAATGGTACCTCATAGTGGTTTTGATTTGCATTTCTCTGATAATGAGTGATGTTGAGCATCTTTTCATGTGTTTGTTAGCCATCTGTATGTCTTCTTTGGAGAAATGTCTATTTAGTTCTTTGGCCCATTTTTTGATTGGGTCATTTATCTTTCTGGAGTTGAGCTGTAGGAGTTGATTGTATATTTTTGAGATTAGTTGTTAAGTCCAATTTCTTTGTAAGTTCAACAGAGTTAGCTTAGGTACCCAGCTAACACAAGCAGCTATATAGTTCTGTGCTGTAATAGGTTTATAAAACCTTTCATACAACTAATACATAAAAAAAAACAAATAAAAAACATTACACATCTTACAGTCCAGTGCCTTGAAAAGTACAGTGGGACAGTGCAGCAGCTGGCACACGGGCTGGCCTAGAGAGAGCTGGCAAGCAGAGTTAGTGACCGAAGGAGGGAGAGGAGGCAGGAGACGCCAGAGCTGAAGGGTCGTCAGCAACAGAAGGAAGACAGGCTGCAATTTCACTCATGCTGATGAAACACACATCTGCATCTTTGAAAGTTTGCAGCTTGGAGGATCGTACTTCGCCGGGGACTTCCTGTGTTTATAGTCCCCAGGGTCTCAATAGGGTGGAGATGCCATGGCCTCGCTTCAGATGCTGCCTGAAAGCAGGCCTGGGCTAAGAACAGGGCTGAGCTGTTAGACAAACAACAGAGGTGAGAACGGTAACTGCCCCCACAGTGTGATTTGAGGGGCTTCAAGAACAGCATGGCCCGTTAATTTCCTGTGGGTAGTGTCAGCAGCCCCACCATCATCAGGATCATTGGAATGTGTAGCTCTGTTCCATGGAGACACAACCATCACCAATGCCTTAGTGTGGATCAGGAGGCCCTTTATGTATCAACCGAGAATATGTTGAGAAGGTGCATTTTGTTCTTTGCTTTAAATAAGAGCGAGGAGAGGAAGAAACAGGGTTAGAAGATGAGAGCAGAACTGGAGGTGATCGAGTTGGGAAAGGAAGAGGGGTTTCCATAGAAACCAGCAAAAAGGCGAGGGATGCTTGGATGATGCCAGAGGCACTTGACTGGCCTTATAGACTGGCCCAGGACCTGCTCCCAGAACGAAATGCGACCTTGGTTTCCATATTTGTTCCTCCATTAGATCACCGACATTATTAGGTTTGAGATCAAAGTGCCTTAAACAATGCATGTGATTTCAAGGTTCACTTAAGCAAAGAGTCCGGAGGTAACACAGGCTCTGGAGCTGGTTTTTCTCCGGCATAGCAGTGGCTTCAGGGTCTCAATTTATTTCCATTCTGCCCTGGTGTGTTGGTTGCATTTTGTGCTTCCTCTTTCATTTTCAGGGATAGAAGCAGTTTTTGGTAACTCTTCCATGAAAACCAGGAAATGTATTTCCCTGATACGAGTTCCCAGAAATTTTTTTCTTGTGTATCATCCGTAGTGTTGGCACATGTCCATTCCTGAATCATCTCATGCAGTGAGGCAATGCCACGTTTTGATGGCCATCTGGACCAAGAACCGATCACTGTAGCAAGAAAGACGCAATGGGGTTAAACCAACAAAACCTGGACCTAGAGGTGGTGTCACGACTTCTGCACCAGAGGACACAGCTGCCGCCTGGTGGGAGAGAGACAACAAAGAATGTCCGCTCTGATGCTCTTTCACTGTTCTGGTGTGTGACAGATACAGTGAATGCAGAAAAAGGAGCTCATGTGGATCGAGCGCCCCTTGTTCTTTACATACACTTGCTCGCTCATGCCCTACATCAGGGGTCCCCAACCCCTGGGCCACAGACTGGTACGGATCTATGGTCTGTTAGGAACTGGGCCACACAGCAGGAGGAAGAGGCAGATGATGGAGTGAGCAAAGCTTCATCTGCATTTACAGCTGCTCCCCATCGCTCACATTTCTGCCTGAAGTCCGCCTCCTGTCAGATCAGCGGCAGCATTGGAGTCTCACAGGAGTATGAACCCTAAATGAAATGTGCTTGAATCATCTCCCCGCATCCCATGGAAAAATTGTCTTCCACAATACTGGTTCCTGGTACCAAAAAGGTTGGGGACTGCTGCTATATAACATCCTCTGTGGCAAGCATTATGATGTTCATCTTACTAAAAAGAAAACTGAGACATCAGTTAACTGAACTATATTTACATCAGGGGCTTCCCTAATGGCTCAGACAGCAGAGAATATGCCTGCAATGAGGGAGACTTGGGTTCAATCCTTGGGTCAGGAAGATCCCCAGGAGTAGAAAATGGCAACCCACTCCAGTGTTCCTGCCTGGGAAATCCCATGGACAGAGGAACCTAGCGGACTACAGCCCATGGGTCACAAAGAGTCAGACACAACTGAGCGACTATCACATCATCATCACATCACATATTTACACAGCTGGTAGTGATAGAGTTAAAGCAAAAACCTAAGTCTGCCCATAGCTAATTATTCTTGCTAAGTATTGTCTAATAGATCATTATGAACCTATTTTCTGAAAAATGTTTCCTTGGTTATAAGAAGGACTCAATTTATTTCAACAAACATTTATTTAAGACTTACTCTCTGCCTATGCAGCTCTCTGCTAGCCTTTCTTTTCCCTGGATCAAGTTCATTCTAGAAACTAACACAAGTTTCCAGGCTATTGAAAGGGAGAATGATTAGGTAGTTAAACGTAAAGAGGTATAGGAATGTTTATTCATGTATGCATTCGTTTCATTTAGGAAATCTTTATTGATCCTCTGCTCTGTGCCAATTGTCAGGCAAGGCCCTATTTGCTTAATACAGGGACCACAAACCAAAATGTCTCTAGGCAGGCAGCAACATGTGTGACGGGGAGCTGCTGGCTGTGTAACCTGGGAGTGCAAGCTCCATGCAAAGCCATCCAGAACCCACGCAACACATGTCTGGGCCTCAAGTGCACCACCTCGGGCTTAATATGAGGTTAGGCATGGCTTACATCAGCGATGTGATTTTAGCAAAAAGAGCTGCCTCCGTGAAGGTAGCCAGTCTCTGGCACATGTCCTGCCATTCGACACCCCCGCCGGACACTGGTAACACATGCACTTACCCACCCATGGCAGATCTCACTTACCAACTGCTGCGCTTTTAGTCTCTGTAGCCGAATGCGACCCTAAAATCATCTTTTATTCACTTCTATACTTTCAGCATTTAAAATTGTCCAAGAACATCAAATCACTTAACAAATACCTGTCAAATGAATAATTATAGTGCATTTATGTAGCTTCTAAAATGTGCCCAACACCCTTCTGAACATATCACTACATATTAACTCTTTTATCCCTCATAATCTCTAGAATGTAGATGAGACTATTAATACTATTTTGTATGTGAGTAGATTAAGAAGTGAAGAGGTTAAACAACGTTTCAAGACCACCCAATTTGTAGGGATGGAACTAGAATTCACACTTGGGTGTCCATCTGGGTGTGTGATACACTGACTCTCCCCACACTTTAATAAAAGAGTGGATCCTTCACAACACCAAGCTCCTGGTGACCCTACGCTTTGACCGTATCCAAACGGCTAGCTGATAAAAAGCTAAAATCCTGGGATTTATTTTTTGTTTTCATTTTCTAAAATTTTTTATTGATGCATAGTTGGTTTACAATGTTGTGTTAGTTTTAGGTGTACAGCACAGTGATTCAGCCGTACACATACACGTATTCATTCTTTTTCAGATTCTTTTCTCATCTAGGTCATCACAGAACACTAAGCTTCAAGGATCTATGTTGAGACAACGTCTATCTAATGTGCCCCATCAATGTGGCCTGAGTTTGAGAAAATTATGATTGCATAAGTACTATCCTGGGAGGGACTTCCCAGGTGGCCCAGTGGCTAGGACTCTGTGCTCTCAATGCAGGGGGCCTGGGTTCGCTCCCTGTAGAAGGAACTAGATCCCATAGGCTGCAACGAAAGATCCCACATGCCACTATGAAAAGGCCCTGATGCTGGGAAAGATTGAAGGCAGGAGGAGAAGGGGACGACAGAGGATGAGATGGTTGGATGCATCACAGACTCAATGGACATGAGTTTGAGCTGGCTCCAGGAGATAGTGAAGGACAGGGAAGCCTGGTGTGCTGCAGTCCATGGGGTGGCAAAGAGTCAGACATGACTGACTGAGCAACAGCAATTTCTATCTCAATAAAAATAGGTTCTTGAAAACCTCTCTCACTATAATTCTTGAGGAATGAATGGGATAGACGTTTATGATGATCTAGCTATACCACTAGAAAATTAACTTCTCCCATTAAAACATTTCTCCCACTGAAAAGGGAGAACATGAGAATCCATGTTCATTAAAGCAATCTGATGCTGCTTGTATTTCAGTGAGAAAAGGGAATAAAGAGGTGGAAATAACACAAAACAATAGGAAGTTTCAAAAAATAATTTATTTCGTCTACTTTGGAACAGTCCATTCCATGGCACTTGCAGCAATAAGAGGTGAAATTATCAGTGCAAATGAGGTGATATCAGAGTAAACCACAAAGGTGATAGGAACACTCTGCACCACAAAGAATGAACAACAGTTAAGATCTGAGTCCATTTTGTCCTTTCAAAACTATTTCTATGTATAGTGATCCATTCTATAGCTAAATTTAAAAAGATTGACGTTACTAAGTGTTGGCAAGGATGTGGGGTAATGGGAATTATCCTGTACTGCATGGGGCAGTGGAAAGATGGTATAAAAATTTGAGAAATATGCTAGAAGTTTCTTATAAAGTTAAGACTACACGTATCCTATGGTGCAAAATTCTTCTTCTAGATATTACCCCAAAGAAATAAAAGCATTTCCACAAAAAATCAATATAAGCATGTTCATAGGAGCCTTATTCATAATAACTAAGTACTAGGAACAACCCAGTGTCCATTTACAAGTGAACAGATGAACTGTACAATTGATTATTACTATTGAGCCATAAATATGAGCAGATTAATGTTACACCCAGCAATGCAGATGAATCTCAACAACATTACACTGAGAAAAAGAAGACAAACACAGGAGTATATGTTGGTTGAGACCATTTATAAGAAGACTGGAAATTTGTGATAGAGAGGAATTGACCCTGAGAGGCAAGAGCTTGACTGAAAAGGAGCTTGAGGAAATCGCTGGGCAGAGAACGTTCTTATCATGATGCTGATGATGGCATGTGGATACATGCATTTGTCAAAACTTGTCAAACTGCAAGCTTAAGATCTATGCATTTTACTGAATGTAATTTAGAATTCAATTTAAAAAGTTAAAAGTTAAGTGACCTATTATAGCCATAGAAAGTTAACATTTGACCTTGCTCTCATTGCCTTATCTCAGCTAATGTGGTCTATTTCTTAAATTAATTCATCTTGTGGACTAATTGCAAGCTGTCATCATTTGGGCTAAAAGTACATTTGATAAAACCTTACAGAAAGGTCCACAGTTCATTTCTCTTCTATTAAACCATGCCACTTGTCTTTTTAAAATTGTAATCATAAATTTTGTTCTTATTTTAGTAATGGGAATAGCATTGAATTTGGGGGAGGTCTGTTGAATGTTGATGTCAAGTGATACTTATTTGATCAGCTAGCACTTTGAGTTACTAAAAGTGTTATTGTTCACTTTGGGGTTAAATTTTTCTGCAAGTTGTTAATTTTTTTGTCAAGAAAGCAGAATATTTTCTTTCTGGAGTAGTTGATTTAAGAATGACCCCAGTAGGCACATCAATATCCATGTTGTACATAATGCATCCTTTCTCTCTTGCCCTGGTGGTTCTCCAATTCTTTAATTAAAAATGAAAATGAAAAAAAAAAAAAAGAAGCAGCTTCAGTCTTTAGTCTAAATCCAGTCTTCTCAGAGCCTCGGAGACTGATCCTTTGGTTGTTGGATGTAAGCAAGTTGGCTCCATGGTGACGGATCTGGTATTTGCTGAAATTACCCACATGCAGCAAGCAAGGATCAGTCATTATGATGCAGGCACCATAGGTCATCTGAGCCCTGGCCTGGTTTTCTTGTTGCTACCAGTATGGAGCCTGAGGTCATCAGAGACTAGATCCTTGACATGAAAGATAACAAACTTCTTTTTAATGCAACCTTGAGGCTAGTCACCCACCTGAGATAGGAAAATTCATGGATGGAGAGCTGTTGTTTTCTCTCTTTGTCCCCATAAAAGGAAGAGGCCAGTCCCTTCTTGAAAACACTTTTCAGTTGTGCTGTAGGAATAACTTTGCTCTCCCTTCTGTGCTGATCCTTAACTAACTATATGCAATATTAGATTTGGTAGTCAAGGTGACAGATGGCTTGACGTTTAGCAGGATATCAAATTTATTTTGTGGAAAGTACTGCTGCTTTACTTGAACAATAATCAGCCCAGAAATGGGCAGCCCAGAGAATCATGGTTCATAGTTTTGGCTTTTGGCAGACCTCATTTTCTTTTTGATTCATTGTCTGCTTAACTTCTTTTGCCTTTCTGCTCTGCTGGCTTTGGGTGAGCAGTTTTATTTATAACCCAGAGAAAAAGAGTTTTAGAAGCAGACCCAGAGACCAAGATTTATGTTAAAGCACTTTATTGGGAAGAATTCCTGGGAAGAAAAAATAAGGGAGTGTGTGGTGAGAGGGGGAGATTTGATAAAGAACAGGAGGCTGATCAAGAGGCAGCTCCAAGCACGGGATCAGCGAGGCCTGCTCAGGACACGGGGCACCTGCACGAGGGCATGAGCCCAGACAGGTGAGCAAGTTGGGGTGTTTACGGGTGTGTCCATCACCCGTGCTTAAAGGCTGTCTCCAGAGCTTTCTGCATGTGAAACAAAGGGAGGTCTGGTACTGAGGTCAGTGCTCAGGCAGAGACCTGGGTCCAGCTGTCTGTCTAGTCACAGGCTTCTCTTTTGGGGCCTGTGGAGGGACAAACCCAACCTCTTTCTCTCTCCTCTTCCCTCGTTTCTGCTTTCTTTAACTTCCTCCTTCTGAACAGTGAGCTAATCTGGCTGGGTTTTAGCTCTGCTTTTAAATCCCTTGGCTACTTTCTCATAACGTTCCCACTGGCCCAGTGCAATACTGTTTTTTTTTCCAATTTTATTTTACTCTTAAAAGAACTTCAGATCAAAGTTCTGTGAGGTTCCCTCAGGCACTTTTGAGTTCCTCTCATACCAGACAAGTCTGACAATGGTTGACTTTTTCCTTTCCTCTAAATCCCTCCCTTTCTATGCCGCCCTGACTGTGTATCCACCTTGAGGATCTTGAATTATAGTGTGTTTTAGTGTATGTCTAGGGTGTGTAGCCTTCATATCAATTAGGAATGTTTCTATGGCAGGTAACACAATAACAGCAACCGCAAAACAACCAGGAAGATCATGGAGGCTTAAAAAAATAAGGTTCACTTGTTTTGCAGGGACTTTTGAAAGGAAGCATGATAAAGTGGTTGGATAACATCTAGGACCTGCATCTTTCTTTGTTCTTTTCATGCTCCATCATCTTCAGTGTGTTGCCTTTCATGCTTGGGTTAATCGTACAGGGGCAGGGTGGCGGCTGTATTTCAAAGCATCAAATCCACATTCAAAGAAGAAAACACAGGGATCATGCTTATCTTCTCTGCCACTTCTATTGGAAAAACAAAAGCTTTCCTATGTTTTATCATAGGTTTTTGGCCAGAACATGACCAGCTGCCTCTCCAACAGCAAAGGCAAGCTGAGAAAGCAAATGTTATACCTCAGACAAGGAGGAGTGAGAAAGAGCGCTGGGTTAGCCAGTGAGCCATAGCGACCAGAGTACTGTGGAAACTCTTGAATTGGTAGAAATGTCTATATTTTCCCCAAGTAGCTTTTGTGGCTTAAAAGAAGTGGCTATTCTAGGCTTTTCATTTGGTCAGGCCAAACCGTTTATACATACTATGCGCTCAGATGCTCAGTCGTGTCAGATTCTTTGTGACCCCCGCAGACTGTAGTCTGCCAGGCTGCTCTGCCCATGGGGTTCTCCTGGCAAGGATACCGGAGTGGGGTGCCATTTCCTATTTCAGGGGATCTTCCTGACCCAGGGATTGAGCCTGCATCTCTTATGTCTCCTACATCGACAGTATGTGTATACATATATAAATATAGGAAGCTTCAAGTTTCAAACTTTCAAAGATGAGAATGTTCGTTCACATGTCCAATCACATCCAATTCGTGCACGTGTCTGGCGTGCACTGTCACATGTGTGTGCCCTCTACGAGTGGTTGTGCTTTCGAGGGCTTCACTGTACGGTACCGTAGAGAGTATACTAGGACAGCAGTGATGCAGCTGGTACCGCCGTCCTGTTCAAGGCACTGCACTGTAAGATTAAAAACATTTTCTTTGTTTTTGTGTTTGTTTCTTTTTCATGTGTTATTTGTGTGAAAAGGATTATAAACTTATTACAGTACAGTACTACATGGCCAATTGTGTTAGTTGGATACCCAGACTACATTTGTTGGACTTCCGAATAAACTGTACTTATGAACGTGCTTTTGAACTGTGGTGTTGGAGAAGACTCTTGAGAGTCCCTTGGACTGCAGGGAGATGCAACCAGTCCATTCTGAAGGAGATCAGCCCTGGGATTTCTTTGAAAGAATGATGCTAAAGCTGAAACTCCAGTACTTTGGCCACCTCATGCGAAGAGTTGACTCACTGGAAAAGACTCTGATGCTGGGAGGGATTGGGGGCAGGGGGAAAAGGGGATGACAGAGGATGAGATGGCTGGATGGCATCACCGACTCGATGGACGTGAGTCTGAGTGAACTTTGGGAGTTGGTGATGGACAGGGAGGCCTGGGAAGCTGCAATTCATGGGGTCACAAAGAGTCAGACACGACTGAGCGACTGAACTGAACTGAACTGAACTGATGAACATGCTCTCAGAATGGAACTCATTCATACGTAAGAGACTTATGTATATATATTTCATATTTATATTTAAATATATAATAAAATATATAGTATGCTATGTATTACTATTACTATTTTTGTTTAGTTGCTAAGTCACGTCCGACTCTCTGCAACCCCATAGACTGTAGCCCGTCAGGCTCCTGTGTCCATGGGATTCTCCAGGCAAGAATATTGGAGAGGGTTTTCATTTCCTTCTCCAGGGCATCTTCCCAACCCAGGGGTCGAATCCACATCTCCTGCATTGCAGGTGGATTCTTTACCACTGAGTCACCAGAGAAGCCCCCATATTATGTATTCTACATCAGTAACATACAGCTATACTTTTTGCTGGAGAACTTTAGATTATTAATTAGACATATTAGCTTTTGTCTAACATTTCACTAAGCACATGATCAATACATCTTTGAAATTTGAGTGAATAGCAAATATTTCTGCTAAAGAAAAATGGAAACCATGTTTTTTCAGCATTGTTACAATTATTAGCAAGACAATCAGATAATACTCAGTAACTGCTTCCCAAGTAAGCTAGGCTTCCCAGGTGGCTCAGTGGTAAAGAATTTGCCTGCCACTGCAGGAGATGCAGGAGACATGGGTTTGATCCCTAGGTCAGGAAGATCCCCTGGAGGGGGAAATGGCCTAGCTTTCCAGTGAAGAGACTTGTCCTCACTATTATTTTTATTTGTTTATTTATTCAGGCAAGATTTACTGGGGCCCCTGCTGTAGCAGGGGGAGCAAGAATAAACAAGAGTTTCCCTCACACTAAACTGTGAAAGAACCACATTTAAATGATTATCCTATCAAAATAATCTCACAGAGGTGGTATATTCATTTTCATTTGTGCTATCTTTTTATTATTTGAGATTTATGCTTCTCCTGGGGGTTCCTTACGTGTTCTTATCTCTGAGGGATGCCTCAGAGAAGAAAAACAGCTCAGGCGTTTGGACAAGAATGAGGAAGAATGTGATTTTTAAAAATTGCAAAACCTCAGGGAGCCCAGTGTCACTCATTACATGAATTAATGTAATTAAATGCAATGTAATTTGTAGTGTAATTAAAGAGGGTGTAAATGGCTCTTTTCTTCCAGGGCTGACATTCCACCCAGAAGCCCTTTCTTCTGACATCACTGGGCAATGATTTATGGGTTTCCTTACTTCACCAGACAGTCACAGTGAGGTTCTGAGATCTGAGTGGGCTGTCTGGAAAGTCATGATTCAAAGTTCACAGCTGCAGGGCTTTGTCCTTATGTCTAAGGGACTTGGCCAGATTCTACTCCAGGAGGAGATAAAATAAGAAGTTACTGGAACACTCTGTAAGAGGCAGTCAGTCACGTATTGTTCTTCATCTCCTAAGGGGGATCCTTGCTCAAATGATAGTTGCTCAGTCTCCAGAGTCAAAGTTACTGATAGAGCCCAAAGGCTTTCTCTAGACACTGTGTGTGTGTCTGTGTTTGTGTGTGTGCGTGTGAGACAGAGAGAGAGAAAGAGACAGAACCTTGATTGGAATCGTGAAGGAGGCCTCATGCATGCCAGGTGGCACTGGTGGTAAAGAGCCCACCTGTCAGTTCAGGAGACGTGAGAGATGTGGATTCAGCCCCTGGGTCAGGAAGATCTCCTAGAGAAGGAAGTGGCAATCCACTCCAGTATTCTTGCCTGGAGAGTCCCTTGGACAGAGAAGCCGGGCAGGCTAAAGTCCATAGGGTCCAAAGAGTCAGAAACGGCTGACTTGACTTAGTCTTCCTTCAAAAGCCCACCTCTGCTCAGGTAAAATCTTTTCTTAGACCATGAGCCATTAATATCCTGTCCTTCTCAAGAGTGAAAACAGGACAGCTTAATGCAACATTCCAGGCTGTAAAGAACTGTAGTTAAGATTGAGTTTCGGTGGAAGGTGAGTACAGGCCTGCACAGGAACCATATGCATTGCAATGATTATCTTTTACGGCTCAAGCTTAAGCTATAATATAAACTTAAAGCCTCATCAGAGGCATTCTCTGTTAGTATGGGGTTTGGTGGAGTAGAAAAGAGGAAGGGCACGGAAGGAATAAAGAACAAAGAGTGCAAAAAGTATTCTGAGAGCAACTGAAGCTTGGCAGTGTTGGATTTGCCCTGTTTTTGGGGGTTTTTTTTCCATTTCTTAAATAAATTTTTATATGTAGTTGCATGTTCACAATAGAAAACTGGATTCATTATACAAAAAAATCCCGGTGAGAACTTTGCCAGTTCTGAAAGAAGAGTCATCTTTTTCAACTTAATTCCTTTTGGCAAAATTTCATACACACAGACTGCTGCCTTCCTCCTGGAAACTGCTGATTAGACCCGTCTTTCAGGGAAATGAAAGTGTCCCTGGTCTCTGTGTAAAAGCATTTCTTTATTTCTTCCTCTTGCCATTTACCAACCTAATGCATCTGTGTTAACAGCTGAAGACTGAAGATTAAATTAGAGGAAGGTTCTTACGGCATTTTAAGACTACATTAAACACTTGAACACTTGCAGTTCTCCAAGGTGGATGTGGCTCCTGTGATCTTTCAACACGATTTATGACCAGAGTTTCCGACACTGACCTATCAAAGAGCTGCAGCAGCCAGGGGTTCTCAGACTCTCGGCAGAGCCTATGATTATATCCTCCGGTGGAAGTTGAGACTTCCTGTAGCTTTTTTTTTTTTTTCCCTCTTGTGAAAACAATGGCTTCTGGCTACCCCTAAGTGTCCTGTGGCTTTAGGAAATACCACTTCATAAAACCAGCTCTGCAGTTGTTGAAGGAGACCTAGGAGACAAGGTGAATTTCTCTTCTGGGAGATGGAAGAAAAAATAAGATTCTAGGCCCGCATGTGTTACCGTCCAGGGAGACCTGGGCTTTATCAGAAGTGATGATTGCTTGAATTTAGATCTCTGAGCAGGCAGTTCACCCTTAGCACTGGCTTTTATTTTTCTTGACATAAGATTTATTTCTCCTGCTTCAACCTGGCATTGTACACATGGTCATTGCTAGCAGAACACTTATCAGGATTTCCCAAGAGGGCTTTTGCTACAGAAGGAATCAACCTATCTTGCCTTTATGTTATCAACAGAGAAGGAAAGAAACTTCCTTAGTGGCCCAGGGGCCAAGATTCTAAGATTAATGCAGGGGGCAAGGGTTTGATCCCTGGTTGTGGAACCAAGATCCTGCATGCTGCACAGCGTGGCCGAAAATAAACTGGAAAACAAACAAACAAACAAACAAAACAGAGATGGAAAGAGATGAGAAAGCTGGAAGGATGGAGAGCATTTCTTTCTCTTTCTTGCTCTTTTTCTCTTGTTGGTGTTCATTTCTTTCCTCTACTGTTTTAATTCTTCTGCTGCCTTTTTTTCTTCTTTTTGTTGTCCGACATCTGTTTGTGTTTTCCGTCTCTGTGCTTTCTTCCCCCTCTTCACTTAAAAGGAAATCTTCTCTCCTGGGTAGAGGGGAGGGGTAGGCTAGGGGAAGAGTGAGGAGTAAACGCAGAGGTGTCCGTGACGTGCTGATCCTCTGGTGAGCAGGTTGGCTCTGCCTTCAGCAGACACCCAACATCAGCCAGCCTGCCCGCACCGCTGCCTCAGTCTAATCCACCACCGTATCCTGCCGACATGATTATGTCAGCTTTCCAGCCCATCACTCTCAACCTCTCTTTGCCCCTTGACACTTAACATATCAACCACAGGAACCCAGCTAAGAGTGCAGTCACACTGGCCCATAATTTTTAATGGCTTCAGAATAAATTTTGGATTACTTAGAGTAGTCCATCAACCTCTAGACAATGCAATCCCTGCTGCTTCCCCTCCACCCTCATCCTTGTTCACTGCACCCCAACTGATCCCGAGCAGGACCCTTTAGGCTTCCCGGTCACAAAAGCCTTTCCATGTTCCCCATTTCTGGAGTACAGGAAATAGGCATCATTCAGCCTCCAAGACCTTCCTTGAGCTCCGAGGAGCAGATTCAAGCAGTTGCTAATCAGGGAAGGGAAGGGACGAGGAGACAAATGAGGAACAGTGGTGCAGCCTTGGGGCGGGGCCTGGCTTCCCCTCAGGGGATACACACAGCAATACCTGAGCTGTTTTGCAGATATGGAAACCCCTTCCAGGTGGGAGAAGGTAATTACCTGCCGCCCACAAACATGTGGACCCCAGACCTGATGGAACCAGAAGGTGAATGAAGCTGACTCACTCACTCCCAGCCAATCAGAAGAATGTCCACCATCTGACCACACCCTCTTTGAACCATTCCTATAAGTCTCCTCACCACCCCTCCAGGTGGGAACAGGCAGTTTTGAGGGCATTAACCTGAGGTGATGACACACCACCTGCTGCATCCCCTTCAGCTGGCAGAGGAAGAACGTTATTCTTCTCTACTTCACCCAAAACTCTGCCTCCAAGATCTGATTCAGCGCTGGGGTACAGAGGCCGGATCTGGCTTACAGCTGCTCTGTGCCCCTCACTGCTCAACCCTCAGGAATCCGCAGTCACTCTCCCCTCTGCTTGGACCACTCTGAGTGAGGAGTGAGAGGCTCCTCCTCCCCAACTTTCTTCATGTTTCTGCTCTAATGCCAGCCTCTCATCAAAGCTTTCCAGAAGAATCTATAAAATAGTACCCTTTGTATCTCTGTCCCATTTATTTAGCAATTCTTACCATCCAAGCTGGGCTTCTCTGGTGACTCAGATGGTAAAGAATCTGCCTGCAGAAGGGCATGGCAACCCACTCCAGTGTTCCTGCCTGGAGAAACTCCTCTGTGGTCAGAGGAGCCTGGTGGGCTACAGTCCATGGAGTTGCAAAGGGTCAGACATGACTGAGTGACTAACACACATACCACCTGACTTGATAATTATTTGCTTATTAATTCCTGCTGTTTCCTTAGACTAGAATAAATAACACCGGAACAAGTCTTTATCTCTAACAGAATGTCCAGCACATTTGGCATAAACGTCTGTGCACGGAATAAATAAAAACTCATCACACAGCCTTTGGCCATGCTCCCTTTCTGTGACACCTGAGTGTTCTAGGGCCAGACATGTCTGTGATAGACAGTGATGCTGGCAGGCTGAGACCCTGAGAAGCCAGCTGGTTTCTTCTCGTAGCTGCTCTGAGAGCCCAGGAACCTGCCTGCTTCCTCATCCCCACCCAGCTCATGGTCAGAAAGGGCATGCCCAGTGTTGCATTTGATTTAAACATTTTCTAACTAGAACAGTGTGTACCTGCCCTTCCCAAAGTCCCAGCCCCAGGGACAGTACCTGTGAGCTGCATTTTTAGTTCTTATTCGTAGCCATGAGTCTGCCCCACCTGAGTGTCTTCACGCCTGGGCAGTCTTGGATATAGCAGGTCACCCTTGGATTTTCACAAAATAGTCAGGGAGGAGAGGAAAGTCAATTCCCCTCCCAAGATGACTTGCAGACTAAGCCACAACCCCCCAGACCCTCACAAAAGCGATTAGCTTTCAGAAAGAACGAAGAGCTGAAGCAGAAATGGCATTCAGTTGTGGGTGTGTCTTCTGGTGAAAGTATTCATTGAAAGGACTGTTGCTGAAGCTTCAATACTTTGGCCACCTGATTCAAAGACCCATTTCACTGGAAAAGACTCTGATGCTGAGAAAGATTGAAGGCAAAAGGAGAAGGGGGAGATGAGATGGGTGAGATGGATAGATATCATTACTGATTCAATGGACATGAATTTGAGCAGATTCAGGAAGATAGTGGAGGACAGAGGAGCCTGGCAGGCTGTAGTCCTTGGGGTCACAAAGAGTCAGACATAACTTAGCAACTCAAAAACAACAAAAACATTTGAGTAGGAAAGTATTTAAGTCCTCGGATACAGTGATATTTAGTGTGTTTACAAGACCAATGATGCTCTTTCTTCAAGCAAACTCTCCTCTGGAAGTCTAGTATGTCAGACAAACCAAACTGGACCTAAGGCAGGGATCAGAGTCTTCTGAACTCTATCCAGCCCCTCCCAGATGGGGTCCTGAGGAATTCTGCAGAGCAGAGAGTTTCCACAGGAATGAGTGTGGAAACCCCAGGTACCATCCTATGCCATTTTTTTTTAAAAATAAATAAACAAGGGTTCAGAGGGCTTGCCAGGTGATGTAAGTGGTTATGAATCTGCTTGCTGATGAGGAGTCATAAGAGATGCAGGTTCCATCCATGTGTCACGAAGTTCCTGGAGGAGGATCTACCCACTCCAGTATTCTTGCCTGGAGAATCCCATGGACAGAGGAGCCTGGCGGGCTACAGTCCAGTCCTTAGGGTCACAAAGAGTCGGACGTGACTAATCAACTTAGCATGCATACACACAAAGGTTCAGAGGAGTGGAGGGATTTCCCCAAGACTGCACGGGGAGCAGCCTCCTAATTTCCGGTTTACACCACTTCCCACCTATACACCATACTCTGCCCACAGTCTTCCACTGATTAAGTACCTACTTATATGCAGAGTACATCATGAGAAACGCTGGGCTGGAAGAAGCACAAGCTGGAATCAAGATTGCCGGGAGAAATATCAATAACCTCAGATATGCACATGACACCACCTTTACGCAGAAAGTGAAGAGGAATTAAAAAGCCTCTTGATGAAAGTGAAAGAGGAGAGTGAAAAAGTTGGCTTAAAGCTCAACATTCAGAAAACGAAGATCATGGCATCCGGTCCCATCACTTCATGGCAAATAGATGGGGAAACAGTGGAAACAGTGTCAGACTTTGTGTTTTTGGGCTCCAAAATCACTGCAGATGGAGATTGCAGCCATGAAATTAAAAGATGCTTATTCCTTGGAAGGAAAGTTATGACCAACCCAGATAGCATATTCAAAAGCAGAGATATTACTTTGCCAACAAAGGTTCGTCTAGTCAAGATTATGGTTTTTCCTGTGGTCATGTATGGATGTGAAAGTTGGACTGTGAAGACGGCTGAGTGCCGAAGAATTGATGCTTTTGAACTGCGGTGTTGGAGAAGACTCTTGAGAGTCCCTTGGACTGCAAGGAGATCCAACCAGTCCATTCTGAAGGAGCTCAGCCCTGGGATTTCTTTGAAAGGAATGATGCTAAAGCTGAAACTCCAGTACTTTGGCCACCTCATGAGAAGAGTTGACTCATTGGAAAAGATTCTGATTCTGGGAGGGATTGGGGGCAGGAGGAGAAGGGTACGACAGAGGATGAGATGGTTGGATGGCATCATCAACTTGATGGACATGGGTTTGAGTGAACTCCGGGAGTTGGTGATGGACAGGGAGGCCTGGCGTGCAGTGATTCATGGGGTCGCAAAGAGTTGGGCATGACAGAGCGACTGAACTGAACTGAACTGATATGCTACTTACTAAGTGTTTTGCTTTTATCATTTCATTTAATCCTTCTGTTTACATTTAGTGATAGATATTATTAATCTCATTTTTATAAAACAGAGACTAAGAAATGGCTCCCAGGAAAAATATAGTGGAGTGTGTGTTTGAACTCAAGCCTGTCTCATTCTATGGAGAAGGAAATGGCAACCCACTCCAGTGTTCTTGCCTGGAGAATCCCAGGGACAGGGGCACCTGGTGGGCTGCTGTCTACGGGGTCGCACAGAGTCGGACACAACTGAAGCGACTTAGCATCAGCGGTGGCAGCAGCATCGGTCTCATTCTAAAGGCTGTGTTTACTCTATGTCTCAGAATAAACAGAGAAACAAGCTAAATAAATGCCTTGGTAACAAATGGATCTATCCATGTATAATGACCCAAATGCCCTAACAAATATCATTTCTTGATCTTGTAAAATCATTGTGCAGGTTTAGGGGTCAAATGTCAGAGGGTCTGCTATGTGTAATAAGATAGCTTCCAAAGTCACTTTGGATATCATTTTCATTCCAGACAGCCAGAGAGGGACATGGTATGCACAGTCACTAAAGGGAAAAATGTTATAAGCTCAGTGTGGAAGTGGCACATTTCCTCGCACATGGCACCGACTAGACCCTGGCCACGTGGGGCACCTCAGTGCAGAGAGCTGGGAATGACTGGCAGCAGTTCCCAGACCAGAAGGTACTGCTCTTTGAGAAGTTCATACTAAGAAAGGAAGGGTACAGATTTGAGGGGGCATCTAAGCTTAGCAACCAGAGGCTGGGGCACATGCAAAATTCCAGGTCCGTTGTTCTTATGAATGGCACAACTTTCAAGTGTCCATGGTTACGATCACAGCTGTCGTGAGGGACTTTCCCGGGGGACCAGTGGTTAAGAATCTGCCCACCAATGCAGGGAACGTGGGGTTCAATCCCTGGTCCTGGAAGATCCCACAAGCCTTGGAATCACTAAGCTGGTGTGCCGCAATTATGGAGCCCACACTCTAGAGCCTGTGCTCTGCAAGAGAAACCGCCGCGATGAGAAGCCCGTGCGCTGCAACTAGAGAATAGCCCCCGCTCACGGCAGCTAACTAGAGAAAGCCCGGGTGCAGCGGTGTAGACCCAGTGCAGCTAGAAACAGAGAGATACATAGACAGAATTGTTTAAAAAGGAACTGTGGTGGACATTTACTGATTTTTTTAAAACCTTCCTACATTCAGTCTTCCTTCTTTTGGAAGAATCTACCCATATACTGGTTATTATGGGACACCCTGGTGGCTCAGACGGTAAAGCGTCTGTCTGCAGTGCAGGAGACCCAGGTTCAATTCCTGGTTTGGGAAGATCCCCTGGAGAAGGAAATGGCAGCCCACTCCAGTATACTTGCCTGGAAAATCCCATGGATAGAGGAGCCTGGTAGGCTACCGTCCATGGGGTCGCAAAGAGTTGGACACGACTGAGCGACTGAGTGACTTCACTTTCACTTTCGTGCATGGGTGCTAAGTCACATCAGTCGTGTCGGACTCTTTGTCAGGCTCCTCTGTCCATGGGATTCTCCAGGCAAGAATACTGGAATGGGTTACTATCTCCTCCTCCAGGGGATCTTCCCGACCCAGGGATTGAATCCCCATTTCTTGTGTCTCCTGCACTGGCAGGCAGGTTCTTTGCCTGCCGAAGACTGATTCACCTGCCAAAGACTGATGGGTTCACCACCAGTCAACCGTGGTTGACTAACACTGCCTGGGAAGCCCCATTATGGGACACAGCTTCCCTCAACTTCCCAAAACAACTTCCCTTGTTTCTAGCAGTGAGGACTCAAGCAAGATTTCAGCAGTGGATCAACTGGTCCCTTTGGATCCACTGAGTATTGTGCAGAAGGCTGGTGATGCCAGGCTTCACTGGCAGAGTTTCAACAGAGATTGTGGGTGTCCACTTTTTGTGGTTGTGTCCAACCATGGGCTGGCATTCAGCCAGAGAATGAGAAGCCATCAACCCCTCCTGTGACAACTTCTGAAGCCCTTCAGTTCCCACTCATTTTCCAAGATTTCCCCGCCTGCCGCCCAAACCCCTGCTGCCAGTAGGGGCTCCTGTGATACCACCTCCTGATACCTTTCAAGGAAGTTTTCTTTTTGCTCAAGTTATCTAGGACTGGTTTCTGTCACCTGGACCAACAGCCCCGATTGATACAGAGCTTTTTCAGAGCATGTTGTCTAAATCTGCCTCTGCAGAGTCCGCAGCTTGTTTAGTTCTGACTCGCCTGGTAACCACTGGAAACACCATGGTTATTGACAAATCTGGATTCCTGCCTCCTTAAGAACTTCTGGCATGAGCTGTGCTCTTTTCTTTCTTTCTTTTTGTGAAGATGGGGAGAGTCTACTAGTGATAAAACACTCATACTTGCTGTGGGAAGAAGGGTGCATGGAGAGAAGAAAAGAGGCTGGTGGTCCAGCTTCTGCCTGCTGTTTGCAGCCACTACTCCAAGCAGAATGGCACAAAGAATGATTTCTGAAGAATCCTGCATGGTCCTCTGTGAGGCAAGGTATCTGGCTGGAAGAGTGGATACTGAGAGTGTGACAGAAAGCTTGTGTGTATGTGTGTGTGAGTCAGAAAGTGAGTGTGCATGCACGTGTATCAGAGGAAGGAGTCAGGACGCTGTGCCAGACACTCCTGAGAAGGGAGTGGGAGAACGAAACAAACAAGCAGTTTGTCCTCCAGTGGACTTTTCAAAACCGAACACCTTGTGGTTTTTTCCAGGTACTCACATCTTTGACACAGTTTTCACTGTAAGATAAGAGTGAACTTTGGGGTCAGAGAAAGGACCCAGGCTTAGTATTTTCAGGCCATTAACAGAGGACAAGATGGTTGGATGGCATCCCTGACTCAATAGACATGAGTTTGAGCAAACTCAGGGACATAGTGAAGGACAGGGAAGCCTGGCCTGTTGCATTCCCTGGGATCACAAAGAGCTGGACATGACTGAGCAGCTGAACAACAACAACTACAACTCTTAACACAAATAAATATGATCGCTGTGCTTTTAAAGGGAACTTGACCCCCTAGTGTTGTGGGCCTTGGTTTTTTATATTGATGGAATCCAGATTCCATACTAAAAAGAGTATTCAATATTTATTTCCAATCTTTCTCAGGAACTGCTAACTCTGTACTTTGAATTTGTCGAGGCCCCAAAGCTCATAATACGGGCTTCCCTGGTGAGTCAGCGGTAAAGCATCTGCCTGCAATGCAGGAGACACAGGAGACATGAGTTTGATCCCTGGGTTGGGAAGATCCCCTGGAGGAGGGCACGGCAACCCACTCCAGTGTTCTTGCTGGAAGACTCCCATGGACAGAGGAGCCTGGTGCACTACAGTCCATGCGGTCACAAAGAGTCAGACACAACTGAGCTACTGAGCACACACACAGAGAATAAAGCTTGTAAGTACAGTCCTACTAACATCTTACCTGAATCACCCGGGTCCTTGCCCCCTCACCCCACATCACCTGAGGATCAGATCCTCTGGTGTGTGCTCATGCTGGTCCTCTGATGCTCTCAGCTCCAGGAGTTCCACAGCTACTCCAGCAATGTCTCATGGGCTGAAATACTGAAACCTTCAAATTCATCTATTGAACCCCTAAACCCGGTACATCAGAATATGACTGTATTTGGAGATAAGGCTTTTAAAATTTTACTTATTTATTTATTGGACTGAACTGGGTCTTAGTTGAGGCATTCGGGATCTAGATCCCCGACTAGGGATCAACCCCAGGGCCCTGCACTGGGAATGTGGAGTCTTAGCCACTGGACCACCAGGGAAGTCCCAGGGCCTTTAAAGAGATGATTCATTTAAAATGAGGGCCCCAATCCAACCTGACTGCTGTCCTTAGAAGAACAGGAAGTTTCAATACATGAAGGGACACCAGGGACACACGTGCACAGAGAAGAGACCTCTGCGGACGTGGTGAGAAGGCGGCTGTCTGCAAGCCGAGGAGGGAGGCCTCAGAGTTGACTTCAACCCTGCTGACTACCCTTGGTCGTGGACTTGTGGCCTCCAGAATTAGGAGACAGTAAGTTTCTGTTGTTTAAGCTGCCCAGTCTGTGCTGTTCTGTTATAGCCACCCTGGCCAGCTAACATGGCCCCTCAGTGGGACCACGATTGTTGAGACTTGTGTTAACCTGTGGCTCTGACGCCCTGACACCCGAGGGGACAGCCCCACCCAGCCAGTTCCTAGAGACAGTACAGGCTTTACCCACCAGGACAAGTGTGCAAACAAGCCTCTCCAGAGGCCATGCCCACCCCCCCGTAGGGGACTATCACATTCAGCCCCATGGTCCCTCTGCGCTAAGTGCCCAGGCAGGTGCCAGACAACTGGAGACAGCCCGGGACCCCAGGACTACCTACAACTATTTCAACTGTCTGCTCACCTGCCTCTGCCGTTCCTTCCCCGGGAAGCCTAGTGTCCTCACGTTCCCTTCCCCACCTCCGCCCCCCGCCACCTCCCCCCTTGCTTCCTGCTGTGGCCTCAGTGACGCACAGTGGCCCTGCTCCTAGGGCCTGTGATGAACAAGCTGTCTTTCCAGTGGACACTGTCTCCTGATCTGTCGGCCTGATCATATTCAAATAGACTGAAGTTTACATTTTAGAACGAGGCTTTTGGTGAAAAGCCAAGCCCTGGGTGAAAGTGCTGTCCACCAGTTCTGCCACAGCCAAAACCCTGCAGAAGGTGAAACAGCGGTGGTCCTGCTTACTAAGAAGCATGCAGCAGTCATGCAGAGATGGAGAGGAGCCCGACCCCAAGCCACATCATCTCCCGGCCCCTAAGCAGTACTGCTAACACCCCGTGAGCCACAAACCCCCTGAAGAACCCACTCCTGCCACTGCAACCGCTCCTTCCGTACCCGGAGCCCAGATGAATCCCCTGGCCCAGCTTAAGTAGCTACCCTAGGCTCCCCTCTCCAGCTTCATGCACTAAACTTCCTCTTGGAACATCCCTCCCACTTCGTGCAGAGCAGCAACCTGCAGCTGGATCCTTGTAGGTGCGGCTCTTCCACAGGTACATCAGGCTGTGTTTGTGTTGGAGTCACCCAGGACCCATCCACCTCGACAACTTCCTCTACTAAGGACTCAGATAATGGAGCTGGTGTGACAGACAGCGTGAGACACGGCACCTCCCTTCAGCTCAGATGACCCATCAGGGGAGATGGCTGCACGGTGGAGCCATCTCTGGGCCCTTTAGGAAACACGAGCCAGGCCCCGGGCAGGGTTCAGGGAGGGAGAGACGCCTTCTGACATCAGGAAAGACAGTTGTGAAGGAAGGATTGGGGGCCTAAGAGGAAAAGTTAGCACCATTTTAATAAAGAGCTTCACCAGGAGTGAAGTTCTCTCCCTTCTGGCAAAGGCCAGAAGACTGACCAATGAACCTAGACTGGAAAATCCACTGGGCCCTCAGGGAAGTTCCCCTCTATTCTTTTTATGCTTATATTTGTTGAGTACTCTGCTGAGTGTCTGGTGATGTGATGAAGCACAAGTCCCAACGGCTCTCTGAGGATTCTTCACCATTTACACACACACACACACCATCCTAGGACCAGATAAAAGAGTTTGTACTCATGCAAAAAATCTAGCTAATGTCTCGAAGTTCCACCCTACCACGCATGTAATCCTGTGAAGTCAGCACTGTTGTTATTATTCCCATTTAACTGAGGATGAGGAGCCCGAGTCTCAAAAAGGCTCACTACTTGCCTGAGTTCATGTAGTAGGTAACTGAGGAGCAAGCTGGAATTAGAACTCAGATGACCCGACCCACAGCCAACTGAGTGTAGGCCTGGGCAGGTCCATTACTATGCTCAACACCAGCAGATTCCTAGAGAAGACATTTCGTCATAAGGCAAAAGACCATTCCTTATAGAAAGCTAGCTGACCATAGAAGTCAGCACAGAGGTAGGCCCTGGACGGTGAAATGAGTCATGACACCCCCAGATCTCACATCAGCCAAGTGATTCTCAGGTCAAATAAGGCAACCCTGGGCCATGTTCGTTTCCAGGGAAGACAAAATGATCGTGGGTCCCAGGGGCTGGATACAGAGGCAAGACACAAGAACCAGAGTCCCTGAGATCAGAAGCAAGTCAGGAGGAAGAAGAAGAGACAGGAGAGGCAGAAAGCATCAAAGTGTAGACCAGGCCTGAACCTTTTTGGCACCAGCGACCAGTTTCCTGGAAGGCAATTTTTCCACACATAGGGTGGGGGGCTGAGGTGGGGAATAGTGTTGGGATGACTCTCATAAGGAGCTTGCAACCTAGAGTCCACGCATGCACAGCTCACAGTAGAGTTTGAGCTCCTATGAGAATCTAATGCCCCTGCTGATCTGAGAGGAGGCAGAGCTCAGGTGGTAATGCAAGCAACGGGGAGCGGCTGTAAATACAGATGAAGCTTTGTGCACTTGCCCACTGCTCACATCCTGCTGTGCAGCCCAGGGGTTAGGGACCCTGGTGTAGACCAAGAGCAAGGCTGGAGACTCGGGACTTTGGATTGGATTCTGCTTGCAAAGGAAGTAGGAGTACAGCTTAAAACCACATGCTGTGGCCAGACAGAAATCACTGTGAATGTTGTCATAGGAGTGGTGACAAAGGGGTCTGATCTGGTCCTTAGGGGATTGATAGGGTTGGATTAGGCCAAAGAGTTATCTGGCGAAACCTAAACAAATGTGGATCTGCTATGTCGCTTCAGTCGTGTCTGACTCTGTGCGACCCCATAGACGGCAGCCCACCAGGCTCCCCTGTCCCTGGGATTCTCCAGGCAAGAACACCAGAGCGGGTTGCCATTTCCTTCTCCAATGCATGAAAGTGAAAAGTGAAAGTGAAATCGCTCAGTCGTGTCCAACTCCTAGTGACCCCATGGACTGCAGCCCACCTGGCTCCTTAACCCATGGGATTCTCCAGGCAAGAGTACTGGAGTGGAGTGCATGCCTCATCAAATGTGGGAATAGCAAGCTGGTATTGTGGTTACCTGAAATGGAATGAGTTAAATTGGACAGTTGCTTTGGACCCAGCTGGTCCATGAGTACTCTTGGTCTTTACCACTTCATGGGTCCAAGAATGAAGCATCCGATGCCCATGTTAGATGGCCCTGCTTCTAATCAGAGGATCTGAGCTTAGGATGTAGGGCATGGCTTCTGCAGATGGACACCGGGACCCAGGCATCCTTCTTATACCCCCAGGGTTTTATAGCTACAGCTTATGAACTCTTGGTGACTTTTCTTAGCTTGTGCAGCAGGGGATCTATCTTAAAAAGCTCTTTGTTCTAGATGTATTAAAATGTGCATCTCGCTCCAGATTTAGAGCTGTCATCAAGATTCTGAAGCATCAATAGTAGGTCAATCTGAAAACCCCTGACTCCTCAGAAAGTACGAATTACACCAAGGGTCTTTCTTCCTTCACACAAAGGACCATGGCCCAGCTTATTATCAACAATGAATTGAGGTTTTGTTGCTGCTTTTCTGCCTCTTTACCCCTCTGAACTCAACCCACCCTCCCACCCCAAAAAAGGTTCAAGGTCCCAACTGGTGAAAACTAATTCTGAATTCAGGAAAGACATCTGGGACGCGAAAGGGTACTCACGTGGCTGTGTAATATTAACTTTCCAGAGAGCAGGGTACAGAACATGAGCTGACTTGTCAGGACAAAATGTCTCTTTCAGATAAAGAGCCTGTGAACAGGGTTGAGAGGAAAGACCCGCATGGGAGCAGGCAGGGCCCTTTGATCGTCCTTGAGGGTCATTGGGAAGGACTGTGTTGAGGTTCAGCAAAGCAGAGCAAAGCAAACAGCCGTTGGGACTCCATTCCTTGTAGAAATCTTTTTAAAAAAAACTGCCTCCAGGAAGAAGAAAAGTCTAAGAGTGATTCAGAGAATCTGCAAAGCAAGTGAAGGCCTTGGAGGGGCCCACATCAGATGGGCACTCTGAGTGGATTTAAGATTTTCATCAATCCATTAGTGTGTGGCCACACTGCTCCTCAAATCTGAGGTCTTGCGAGCCCCCAGGCCCATCAGGGAGTGCACATGCATGGCCTGGGAGCTCTATCAGAGCCTTAATTCACACTTAAGATCTGGCAGGAGAAAAACAAATATCATATGTTATCACATATGTGTGGAATCTAGAAAAATGGTACAGATGAACTTATTTCCAAGGCAGGAATAGAGATGCAGACATAGAGAAGAGACATGTGGATGGGGGTCGGGGTGGAGGGGAGGGCCGGACAAACTGCGAGAGCAGCCTTGACATCGACACACACCATGTGCACAACAGCTCTCTGCTGGGAAGCTGCTGTACAGCACCGGGAGCTCTGCTCTGTGCTTTGTGATGACCTAGAGGGGTGGGACGAGCAGGGGGGTCATGAGGGAGGCACAAGAGCTGAGCATATATGTATACAGATAGCTGATTCACTTCGTTGTACAGTAGAAACCAACACAGCATTGTAAAGCTGTTAGACTCCAATAAAAATTCAACCAAAAGAAAAAAAAAAAAGGAGCCTTGGCAGGGGTGGGCAGGCTTCTTAGCTCCCCCAACTCCACTTCCCAGGACAAAGCTACTGTGACTCAGGGCCGTGCAAAGCCTGTTTTATTTAATTTCATTTGAGGGCTGAAAGGCAAAAAGATTCTAGCACACAGCACTTTTTCTAAGCAGGAAAAGAGCAGATGGGATACAGGGCTTGTACACAATTATTTTATTACTCAAGTGATTACTAGTGTTTGCTCCATCTCAGAACAGAACCATGGGAAACCTCAGTGTTATTAGACAGCTGTGTGCTGAGTCTCTGATCGATGGGACGTTCTCCCAGTAGGGTTGTTTATTTAGAGCCAACACAGTTTGATCCTTGGTCTGGGAAGATCTCTTGGAGAAGGAAATGGCAACCCACTTCAGTATTCTTGCCTGGGAAATCCCACGGACAGAGGAGCCTGTGGGTTACAGTCTATGGGGTCGCAAAGAGTCGGACGCCACTGAGTGACTGAACGGCGCACCAGTTTCAGGCATATTTACAAAGCAAAATCACAGGCCACGAGGACGCGAGTTTGGGGAGGCCCTTAGAAGTCACAGTTGTCAGACCCCTCATATTACAACAGATGGGAATTTGAGGCCCAGAGAGGTGAACTTATTTGGAAGATCACTCTGCTTGCTGATAGCCAAGACAGGTCAAGAACCCAGGACTGCAGCAAGACACAGTGGAAAGCACACGGGCCTATGACCCGTCAGGTCCGCCACTCACTGGCTGGCTCAGATAAGTCACCTGGCCTCTCTGAGTTTCAGTTTCCTTATTTATAAAAATGTCTGTAGAGATGTGATACTTATCTGTCTTCTCTCAGAAGGTTGTCAGAGCAAATGAGTGTGAAGGCTCTTTACAAAGTGCTTTACAAAAATGATTGTGCGTGTGTGTGTGTATGGCAAAATGTAGCCTATATAGTATCATGGGAAGAACTTGGGAGAAGAGTCCACATTGGTTAGGATTCTTTTGCTCATTCTATGGCAAATAATAAATTCCAACATAAACTCACTAGAAAGGAAGAAGGCAAGAAGAGTGGGAAGGACAGAGAGAGAGAATGAAGGTGGTGGAGACACTGAGATTAACATATTGTTCCTGTAACTGAAAAGTGCAGAGAGAATAGACATCAGGTTCAGCTGGATCCAGGGGCTTGGCTGGTATCTTGTGGCTCCTCTTCTCTCCTCTATGCCTGTTGTCCTCTTTGGCAGGATCTTCACAGTGGCTCCTGGTGGTCTCAAGCTCACACCACCCTTACAACTACTAGTCCCAGTGAAAAGAGGGGCTTCTTGCTTTTTTTTCATCTCATTGAAATGGGGGCCTGACTTGTGTCCATCTTCAAACCAACAACGGCCAAGGGGCAGAACATATAGTGGCTAGTTGAGCCCGAGTCAAGTGAGCTCCTTAGAAAAGGGGGTGGAGATATCTTCCCCAGAATAACAAAGATTGAGGGCAGAGGAATGGCTTCCAAAAAATGTGATACCATTACCAGAAATATCAATAACCTCAGATATGCAGATGATACCACCCTAATGGCAGAAAGCAAAGAGGAACTAAAGAGCTTCTTGATGAAGGTGAAAGAGGAGAGTGGAGAAGCTGACTTAAAACTCAACATTCAAAAAATGAAGATCATAGCATCTGATCCCATAATATCATGGCAAATAGATGGGGAAACAATGGAAACAGTGCCAGACTTTATTTTCTTGGGCTCCAAAATCACTGCGGACAGGGACTGCAGCCATGAAATTAAAAGACACTTGCTCCTTGAAAGAAAAGCTGTGACAAACCTAGACAGCATATTAAAAAGCAGAGACATCACTTTGCTGACAAAGGACCATCTAGTCAAAGCCATGGTTTTTCCAGTGGTCATGTACAGATGTGAGAGTTGAACCATAAAGAAGGCTGAGCACTGAAGAATTGATGCTTTTGAACTGTGGTGTTGAAGAAGACTTTTGAGAGTCCCTTGGACTGCAAGGAGATCCAATCAGTCCATCCTAAATGAAATCAACACTCATATTCATTGGAAGGATTGGTGCTGAAGCTGAATCTCCAATACTTTGGCCATCTGATATGAAGAGCTGATCCATTGAAAAAGAACCTAATGCTGGGAAACACTGAGGGCAGGAGGAGAAGCAGATGACAGGATGAAATGGTTGGATGGCATCACTGACTCAATGGGCATGAGTTTGAGCAAACTCCAGGAGATAGTGAAGGACAAGGAAGCCTGGCATGCTCCAGTCTGCTGTGGCAGAGAGTCAGGCACTACTGAGTGACTGAAGAACAACAACCATTAACAGAAGAAGGGGAACAGATACCAGGCAGAGGAAACAGAATGGGAATAGCTGAGAGCCAGGTGGTCTCAGGCTCCATCCACACTTGTGGAGACTTGAGCACACTCCTTCACTTCCCAGAATCTCAGTTCTCCTTCTGTGGCATAAAGAGGATGTCACTGTTCCCACAGGGAGCAGAGAGAGGTACATAGGGTACCCTGAACACGGGCAGGAAAGCTGAGCAACTGCTGGAGAGGAGCATCAGCTCTGAAGGCATCAGTGAGATGATGCCAGAGGGAAAAACCCATCTTCTCCCCAGTAGTTTACTCTCAGGAAAGTACTACAAGTGATTGGAAGTAAGAGGCTCATAAACAGTCTGGGGTGGAGGCGATGGCAGCCCAAGCCCCTCATCTGCCTCTTGGAGAAAGTACAATTACCTACACAGCTTGCATTATGTTGTGGGGACTTCTGAGTGTGGCTTTCTAGCTGAACTGTGCCAGACCGAGCAGGAGGCTGGTCACTGCACCCCTCCTCACCCACCTCCCTTTGGGAACCCTCACTTATCTCTTAAATGTGGTTACAACATTTTTTTTTCTAATTTCATTAATTTGACTGACTCAGTGGACATGAGTTTGAGTAAACTCATGTGATGGACTCCCTGGTGATGGACAGGGAGGCCAGGCATGCTGCAGTCCATGGGGTCGCAGAGTTGGACACGACTGGGCGACTGAACTGAACTGAACTGATGTCTTTATTTGGGGCTGTGCTGGAATTTGCTGCAGCTCAGTCTTTTCTCTACCTGTAGGACTCTGGCTTCTCACTGTGGCTGCTTCTCTTCCCGTGGAGCATGGACTCTAGGATGCTTCAGTAGTTGTGGACAGGGTGCCACATGTAAAAGTAACTTTGCACGCAGTCCTTAGTAGATAATTTGTGTTCCTTTTTTTCTTTAATTTTACTTAAGTGACAGTGTGAGGGATGGCTGGGGACTCAAAGCCACATCATGAAAGGAAGAGGATGAAAGAATTGGAGATGATTAAAAGAGAGGGACCCCTTCACAGATCATTCCCTTGTCATGGCAAAGGGTCTTGCATAACTCAATGAAGCTATGAGCCGTGCTTGCCTTGGAAACTAACTGCATTCTGTCATTTTTGAGATTGCACCCAAATACTGTATTTCGTACTCTTTTGTTGATTATGAGGTCTACTGCATTTCTTCTCCAGGATTCTTGTCCACAGTAGTAGATATAATCGTCATCTAAATTAAATTCACCCATTCGCATCCATTTAACTCACTGATTCCTAAGATGTTGATGTTTATTCTTACCATCTCCTGCTTGACCACGTCCAATTACCTTGATTCATGGGCCCACCATCCCAGGTTCTTATGCAATACTGTTCTTTGCAGCACCAGATGTTACTTTCAGCATCAGATACATCTATAACAGTGTCGTTTCCGCTTTCGTCCAGCCGCTTCATTCTTTCTGGGGCTATTGGTAATTCTCCTCCATGCTTCCTCAGTAGCATACTGGACACCTTCAGACCTGGGGAATGCATCTTTTGGGGTCATACCTTTTTGTCCTTTTACACTGCTCATGATGTTGTCACGGCAAGTATACTGGGGTGGTTTGCCATTCCCTTCTCCAGTGGATCACGTTTTGTCAAATCTCTCTGCTATGACCCATCTGTCTTGGGTGGTCCTACATGGCATGGGCGACTGAACGAGAACAAAAGAGAGGGAATCCTGGCTGTGCACAGGGGTTATTGTAACTCTTTCTGGATAATTGAGGGGCTGATACAGGGAACAGGCAGTAGGTGTTCCAAGTCACTCGTGGGGCTTCACCAGCAGCCCAGCAGAATTTAGAGATGAGATTTAGGGGGATGCATCCTGGGGAAGCACTTCTAACTCCTAGGTTTGCCAACAGTGAAGTCGCTTGTGCTGGAATGACTAATTTTCCCATCACTTCAGTGTGCGGGCAGCATGGGGACACGGATTGTCACAGCCCACAGAGAGAATCCAGGTCTCTCGTGAATATTTTCCCTGGAGGGCATCCTAGCAAATGTTCCCCTCAGCCTCAGCCCTCAGACTTTGCTAGGTTAAGTCTTATGCTCAGGGACTTCCCTGGCAGTCCCATGGTTAAGACTTTGCCTTCTGATGCAGGGGTACAGATTTGATTCCTGATGAGGGAGCTGAGATCCCACATGGCCTTGTGGCTAAAAACACTGTAACAAAACAGAAACAATGCTATAGCAAATTCAATAAAGACTTTTTAAATGGTTCACATTAGGAAAAAAAGCTTAAAAAAAAGCCTTGCTCTCGGCCTTAGCACTATCTTTTGAGAAACCTCTGCACCATGAGAGTGAAGTGGAGGAAAAAGCTGAAGCTTCTTTGTGCTGAAGCACAAAAGAAGAAAGATGAGGCAGATGTCCCAGTAAACTTGTACACCCGTGGAAGTCACAGAAGCGGAAACAAGGGGAGCCAGAGGCTGGGACAAATCGTGGACTGCATGCCTATTATCTAGAACTTCTCAGTGGAGCTGGAACATCTATGGCCACTCTGACCGCCTCGACCACCTTTGAGAGACCCACCTTGCTCGCCTCAAAGCTGTCCCTTTTGGTCTTTTGCCCTGGACCTGTGATACTATGGACTAGCTCTGTTCTCAGTTGTGGCTGAATGTAATGTGTACAATAAATCATCTCTTTTGCTGCCTTAGCTGAAGAAGAAAAAAAGTCTTAAACTCTGACTGACTCCCACCTTCCAGCCTCCACCTCTCAGAGCCTGAGGGAATTTTCTGGAACCAATGAAGGTCACGCTGTCATCCCGTGTATGGCTGGCTTGAAGGGCTGGGAATTATTATTAGACCCCAGGAGCAGCCCTCAACCAGTGGCTCTCAGGAGCTAGGGAATAAATATCTCTGCCCTGGGGCAGGACGATTCCCAAGACCAGTCTGCACTTTTTCCCAGAGCTTTCCTGGGAGCCTGGGCTGCAGTTACCCACAGAGATGACTTGATAATCACACACCTTATCTTCCCTATCTCAATGCCCCTTCCCCTCTGGGGGTCACTGGGGTCACTTCCCAAACTTTATCTGGAAGCTTTCTTTCAGGTTCTGCACTGCAGGAGCCCAGATTAAGAGAGGGAGCTTCCAACACTGCTGGTTCATGTTTAGTGACTACTCTTGGGGTGTCTCTGGCTAGGAGGGGCTCCAGGAGGAACTAAGGTGGCTGTGATGCAGCTCCTGAGGATGAGGACAGCCGGTGGGGACGGGAAGGTGGCTGCACCGGGACACGTTCTGCACCCGAGGGGCTAAGACACTCTCCGAGATGCAGCCCCAGCAGCAGCCAGGCAATCAGCCTCGGAGTCCTTGGCATCTCCTTGGTTTCCTCAAGCAAAGAATATTTTTGGAACAAGAGCTCCTAGAGGCCGGGCCTCCTTGCCTTTTTTGGCCAGGGCCTGCGTGGGAGTCATCCCATGCATGGCCATCAGAGTTCTTAGGAAGCTCTGTTTACCAGTAACTCAGTCTTCACACACTGAAGCCAGGCAGGTGGGGAGGTGTCCAGGCCCTGGACTGCTTAGGACTAGCAGGCCAAGGCTTCTTCTTTATTTCAGATACAGAAGGAGCACATCTCCCCATCCTTGTGACCCCCACCCCCACCATCAATTTCAAGTCCATCTCCTGTGAGGGATTTAAGTCTGTGTTGGCCGCCCAGCCTCTGCCCTCTTCCCACTCCTCTGCCATCACTTCCAGACCCTTCTCCTTTTTTAAAGAACAGAACAGGTATATTTCTATTGGACTTCTTGATACAGAGGCTAGTGTGGCGTGGATGGATTGCATGAATGACAAATAATACAAATATATTTTATTTGAAACAAACAAAAATGCTCACACAGCTCAACGGTTCACTTAGAAACAAACTCTTGCTTGATAGTATTACTGAGCAAAAGCAAACCTGAAACACAGACATGCTTCTTTGTTGACATGTATTTGGAGGCACACGCTACTTGGTTTTTAAAACCTGACCCCTCCTTAAGGTCTGGCCACAGAAGTGTAAGCAATGTGAATGAGTCTGCCATTACCCTTTGTCACATCATATTTTTGTCACCTGTTTATTCTGAGGGCACATCTGTATCTGCCAATAAACCTGGGATGTGGGATCCTTCCCTCTTCTTGCTTTAAGTTACCACCACCCTTGTCTTGTGTATTGTTCTTCTTTGTGGACAGAAGCAAGGCTGTTTATTGACACCATGTTTTATGGGTAAGGATTACAAAGTTTAGTGTGTGACAAAGAGATGTACATAGACAATCAGAAACCTGGAAAAAACTTAAGTGTCCATCCAGGAAGAAAATGGATAGAGATGTGTACAGTCATTCTATAAAGGACTCGTGTAGCTGTTAAAAGAGTTAAAGGTAGATCTATACGTCAAGATATGGGAAAACTTTGCTGTCAGTTTTTTTTTTTTAATTAATTATAGCCATGAGAAGACACAGAGGAGGCTTAAGCTTTTGTGCTTCTAAGTGAAAGATGTCAGGCTGAAAAGGATACGGACTGTGTGGTTCCAACAATATGACATTCTGAAAAAGGTAGAAGTGCAAAGACAGTAAAAAGACCAGTAGGCTTCCCGTCCAAGATGTCTGAGTAGAATGACATGTGCTCATTTCCTCCTTTGAGAGCACCAAAATTGCAACCAGCTGTTGAACAACCACTGACAGCTAAAAGATACTCCACGTCCAAAGAAAAAGAAGAAGCCGCAGTGAGACAGTAGGAGGGGTGCAATTAGGATAAAATCAAATCCCATACCGGTGCAGAAGATGACTCAAAATCTGGAGAAAAATAATACTGAAGAAGTTCTCCCACTGTTGTGAAGGTTCTGAATCCCACGTCAGGCTTCCCAGCCTGGGGATCTGAAAAGGGACTGGGAATCCCTAGGGAATCCAGCCCTGAAGGTCACCAGGATTGCATTACAGGACTTCCACAGGACTGGGGAAAACAGGGACTCCAGCCTTGGAGGGCACAATCAAAATCTTGCGCACACCAAGAGCCAGAGGAAAGGGGCAGTGACTCCACAGGAGACTGAAGCAAAGCTACCTGCTAGTGTTGGAGGGTGTCCTATAGAGATGGGGTCCACAGGGGCCCCCACAGGGATGCGCACACTGGCGGCAGCAGTCCTGGAAGGTACCCCTTGGGGTAAGCCTTCTTGGAGGTCACCATTAACCCCACCATAGAGCCTATAGACCGCAGGGCGGGGTCCCCTCAGGCCAAACAACTACCTGGGAGGGAGTGCAGTCCCATCCATCGGCAGATAATTGGATTAAAGCTTTACTGAGCAATGTCCTGCCCCCAGAGCAAGACCTAATTTCTCCCATCCCCAGCCCCTCCCATCTGGAAGCTTACACAAGTCTCTTATCTTCCTCCATCAGAGGGCAGACTGAAGAAGCCAGAAGAACCACAGTCCCACAGTAGCTAAAACAGAAACCACACCACAGAAAGCTAATCAGGATGAAAAGGCAGAAAGCTATGTGCCAGAGGGAGGGACAAAATAAAACCCCAGAAAAACAGCTAAATGAAGTGGAGATTGGCAACCTTCCAGAAAAAGAATTAGAATAATGATAGAATAATAATAAAGATGATTCAGGATCTCAGGAAGACAATGGAGAAGATGCAAGAAATGTTTACCAAAGACCTAGAAGAACTAAGAACAAACAAACAGAGATGAATAATACACTAGAAGGAATCCATAGCAGAATAACTAAGGCAGAAGAATGGATAAACGACCTGGAAGATAGAATGATGGAAACCACTGCCATGGAACAGAATATAGAAAAAAGAATGAAAAGAAGTGAAGACAGCCTAAGAGAGTTCTGGGATGACATTAAGCACATCCATGTCCCCATTATAGGTGCTGCAGGAGAAAGAGAGAGAGCAAGGACCTGAGAAAGTATTTGAAGAGATTATAGCTGAAAACTTCCTTAACATGGGAAAGGAAATAGTCAACCAAGTTCAGGAAGCACAGAGAGGCCCAGTTAGGATAAACCCAAGGACGCCCACACTGAGACACATAGTAATCAAGCTGACAAAAATTAAAGACAAAAATAAAATATTAAAAACAACAAAGTGAAAAAGACAAATGACACACAAGGGAACTCCCATCAGGCTATCAACTGATTTCTCAACAGAAACTCCCCAAGTCAGAAGGGAATGGCATGATACAGTTTAGGTGATGAACGAGAAGAACCTACAACCCAGCATACTCTACCCAGCAAGACTCTCATTCAGATTTGATGGAGAAATCAAAAATTTTCCTGACAAGCAAAAGTTAAGAGAATTCAGTACCACCAAACCACCTTTACAACAAATGCTAAAGGAACTTCTCTAGGCAGGAAACACAAGAGAAGAAAAATACCTACAAAAAAATAAACCAAAAACAATTAAGAAAATGGTAACAGGATCAAATGCACCAATCAAAAGACAGAGAGACTAGCTGGGCAGATGAAAACACAAGTGTGTGTGCACTTCCACTGACCACATCACTCTGCTTGACTCCCCGAATCATATATAATTATTTTATTCTGTCAAGTTAATCATGTTCCCATTATGGCTTGCAACTGTCTTCTTTTTTTTTCTTTTTGGTCTGTATGTTGATTGTGAAAACTGATAAACATTTTACTACTGTGATTATGTAACTATTACTTAATATCATTGTATCACGGTTAGTCAACAGAAAAATAATAGAAGTCTGTATCATCAAAACTATGATTTAATAGAAAAACCTGTGATCACTTTTAAAAATCCAGATGCATATCAGAATTATCTTCAAATTTTTTGAAAAATACAAATGCTCCAGTATTGCTTTTTTCCCCCCCAGAGCTCCAGATATTTTTCTAATGAGCCTCCATGTTTAAAAACAACAAGACTAAATGATGATCTTTTACTTTTATCAAGTTTCTTTCACTTTCTCTATTTCATATTCAGTGCTCCCATTTCATTTAGTTTATGTTTTCCAATTTCTCCATCTCCTTTTTTTTTATGTTCTTTCTCAAGACTTTATCAAGCATAGTAGAAAAGCTTTTATATAGATGTATACTTAAATAACATGTATAATATACATATTTTAAAAAAATGTATGAGTTTTTGCCTAACTAAAAAATTAATGACATTTTGATTCCACTTGTTTGATTTAGTATACATAGAATGCTAGATTTCTAATTAAAAACATATATGCAATAAGCAACAGAGGTTTAATATATAGCACCGGGAACTATAGTCCTTATCTTGTAATAATCTATAATGGAAAATAATTTCAAAAATAATATATGTGTATATGTATAACTGAATCACTCTGCCGTGCACCTGAAGCATTGCCAATCAACTATACTTCAATAGAATATATATATATATATATACTAAAAAAAAAAGACCAGTGGTTGCCAGGAGTTGAGGTGGGGTGGTGAAAGGGTGGAGCACAGGAGGTTCAGAGAGGTGGCTGTGTCCTCTGTGACACTGTCATGGTCGACACATGACATTGCATATCTGGCAGATGCACAGAGCCAGAACCATACGGCAGAGTGAACCTAAGGTTAACTGTGGACTTTAGTTAATAATAGTGCATCCATATTGACTCACTAGTATAACAAAGAAAGGAACCCAGATGTGCATAGCAAGGGGAAATTGCGTGGAGGGGAGTTGGTGGGAACCCTCTCCACCATCTGCCCAGTTTACTCTAAACCTAAAACTGTCCTGAGAAACAAAGTCTACGTTTGTTTTGTTGTAATTATGGAAAAATAAGTATAGTATGAGTCCATTTGAACAAAAATAATTGCATGTGTGTATGTGTGTATTTACACGATTGGAAGCAGTACAAGGAAGGTCTGCTGCTACATTGCTTCAGTCGTGTCCGACTCTGTGCGACCCCACAGACAGCAGCCCACCAGGCTGTTCTGTCCCTGGGATTCTCCAGGCAAGAATATTGGAGTGGGTTGCCATTTCCTTCTCCAGGAAGGTCTAGAAAAGTAAATACATAATAAGCTGTTAACAGGTTTTTTTCTGGCAAAGAGGATCAATAGCAGAGTGTCACCTTCATGAAATAGTTTTGATACAAGAAGGTACAGAGTGATATAATGAACAGCTGGCTATGTACTTCTCCTGCTCAACCAACTTTTTTTGTATTTTTTGTTTTATTATTCTTATTATTTTGAAGTATGGTTGATTTACAATATTATGCTAATTTTTGCTGAACATCAAAGTGGCTCAGTTATATACACATACATTCTTTTTCAAATTATCTTCCACTATGGTTTATATTGGAGAAGGCAATGGCACCCCACTCCAGTACTCTTGCCTGGAAAATCCCATGGACGGAGGAGCCTGGTAGGCTACAGTCCATGGGGTCGCTGAGGGTCGGACACGACTGAGCGACTTCACTTTCACTTTTCACTTTAATGCATTGGAGAAGGAAATGGCAACCCACTCCAGTGTTCTTGCCTGGAGAATCCCAGAGACGGGGGAGCCTGGTACGCTGCCGTCTATGGGGTCGCACAGAGTCCGACACGACTGAAGCGACTTAGAAGCAGCAGCAGCATGGTTTATATTGCTTATGGTTTCTTGTGTACACAGTGGGGCCTTGTTGTCCATCCATTCTCTATGTAATAGTCTGCATCTACTATCCACAGACTCCCACTCCACCCCTCCCCTCTGCTCCAACAATCACAAACCTGTTCTCCATGCCTGTGATCCTGTTTCTGTTTCATCGATAAGTTCATCTGTGTTACATCTTAGATTCCCCATGTAAGTGATAGCACATAGTGTTTGTCTGTCTTTCTGACTTCACTTAGTATGATCATCTCCAGTTGTATCCACCATCAACCAACTTCTGGATCAAAATATGAGTGAAGGGATTCATATCTGCCACTCTATGTACTGTGACATCTTATGACATGAATACATGCTTTTGTATACATATTACAATTTTTTAAAAGTAAAGAAAAAAGCTGGATGTGATAAAATAAGATTCTGCATGAGAACAAAAGTAAAAACAATGAATTACATCTGTGGTGGGGGAGAGGCAAAGCTAGGGCAGCATTAGAAGAGGGAAAAGGGAATCAGCAAATGCAAAAACAAAACACTGGGAAGGCTTGAGCTTCTTTAAGGAGCAGAAAGTGATTCTGAAAGACAGGGCCAGGAAGGAAAGAGACTTGAACTTGGACCACTTGGTTGTGGTTGGATTGTGAAGGGCATTCGACACTGTGGTGAGGAATTTGGTCTTTATATTAGCAGCAAAAGGCCTCAGAAGCAATTTCTCCTCCGGTTCGAGATGTGTTTGGTTTTGTCTTGCACGGAAATGGTAACAGAGGCAAGGACAGAAGGGGCCCCATCACCCGCCTTCATGGGGCGACTCCTCCATCCACTTCTTAAGAAGGCATGCATCCTAGGTTTTAGTCTCTAAATGTTGTGTTCATTTGTATTGGAAAAATAAACCTAAACATTTTCTCCCATTGTACTGAAACAATCCAGAGGTATGCATAAAAGCCTGTGACAACAACCACCCCTTTCACCCCTCCTTGCCCCAGTTAGACTCCACTGACCCACATTGTTTTGGATGTCAAGGTTCAGAGAAGACCACAGCCTTCCCAGAATCCTCATAAAGGGGCAGGAACTACCTTCAGGAGATCTCAGTTAAAAGCATATATGAACATAGAGCAGTGGCAAGCTTGCAGAACAAGCCCTCAGCATCTTTAATTAATTTAACACCTGCTTCGAGAAGGAAATGGCAACCCACTCCAGTACTCTTGCCTAGAAAATTCCATGGATGGAGGAGCTTGGTGGACAGTCCATGGGGTCGCAAAGAGTCGGACACGACTTTTCTTTTTCACTTCACTTTTCGTGCATTTCTAACATGTGGCAGACACTGTTTTCGATGCTAAAGCATCGCAACAATGAGTAAGCACAATAGTTATTACCTTCTAGAGGTGATGGATACGGATACGGATGAGACACGAGAACTGACAAGAGGGCATAGTTTGTGAGAAGGCAAGGGTCACTGTGGTGCAGGAAAGGAGAACAGGGGTCCAGCTGGGGTGTGAGTGGGGTGAGGATTTCTAAGCAGATGAAACTGGAAGAGCAAAGGCCCTGTGGTGAGTCTGGGAGGTTTAAGGCCAGTGGGGCTGGAGGAAAATAAAAGAGGCAGAGAATACCTGCAGGAGAGGTGCAGAAGGTGACCAGAGACGTTGGGGGAGGGCCTTGGGTCTTAAAGAGTCTTGTGGATCATTGGGAGGTCTTAGCTCTTCCTCTGAATGAGATAAGGAGCGAGGGGAAGGTTCTGAGCATGGAGAGGTGACGCGATGTGACTGACAAGGGCCCTGTTGAGGAAAGACTGTGGGAGGAGGATTAGATGGAGGGAGGCCACTCAGTAGCCCCCAAGGGGATGGTGGCTGGGAGCAGGGGCTGCTGGTGAGCAGTGATGGCACACCGAACGGTGTAAGGGTGAGGGCCACAGTGCTTTCCGAGAAATCCACCTGAGTAATGAGAAACAGGGATGTGTCAGGATGACTGCAGTGTTTGTCCGGCGACAACTCAGGAGGTGCTGTTCCCATTAACCAAGTCAGGAGATTCAAGGGCAGGGCAGGAACTGGAGCTGAGTCACAGACTTGCTAAGTTTCAAAAGGCTTCCACTCGTTGCCCAGTTTTCATTAGCTACTCAGCTTTTCTGTAGAGGGACTACTTTCTCATTTAATTTCAATTTTTTAAATTGAATTATAGTTGATTTACAATGTTTCAGGTGTAAAGCAAAGTGATTCAGTTACACATATTCATACATATTCTTTTTCAGATCCTTTTCCATTATAGGTTATTATTCGTCACTCAGATGTGTCCGACTCTTTGCGACCCCGAGGGCTGTTGCCCAACAGGCTCCTCTGTCCATGGGATCTCCAGCAAGGATACTGGAGTAAGGTTGCCATTCCCTTCTCCAGGGGAGGAATCTTCCCCGCCCAGGGACTAACGCCAGGTTTTGCAAATTGCAGGCAGATTGTTTACTGTCCGAGCCACCAGGGAAGATTTGATACTGAATATGGTTCCCATGCTATACAGTAGGTTCTTGTTTTTAATCTATTTTATATTTACAGTAGCGTGTATCAGTCTCAAATTCTAAATTTGTCCCTTCCCCACCTTTCCCCTATGGTAACCATAAGTTTATTTTCTAAGTCTGTGAGGGGCTATTTTCTGGAGTAGGATCCGTGTCTGCCAAACTAGATCATTTTCATGGAATATGACTTCTTCACATCCTGTGCTTTTCTTTCAGAGCACGTGGCAGTTTACAATGATATATACATGACTCTTTCGTTAATTTCTGTCTCCCAAACAAACTTGCAGTTTCCACAAGGACAGGGAAGCCTGTTTCACTGTCTGGTCCCCAACTTTCAGATCAGTTTCTGCTGTACTCAGTTATCCTGAATGAATAAACTGAAACAAATTTTTGCAGAGATGGAAAACTCTTTCCCTTTTTTTTTTTTTTGGTAAAAGCTAACAAAATCAACTAAGAGCAGCTCTACTTCTCACATCTTTAGCCATTAGTCAGTCTCCACACTTCCTCCAGAGTTATTGTCCAAACCCTGCTCGGGTGGCAAAAAGTGTGGAACTTGCGGATTCAAAATCTGTGTAACTTGAGCAAGTTTATTAACATTTCTATGTCTTGGGGGGGTTTCCTAGTGGCTCAGTGGTAAAGAATCTGTCTGCAATGCAGGAGCCACAGGGAGAAGCAGGTCAGAAAGATCCCCTGGAGAAGGGCATGGCAACCCACTCCAGTATTCTTGCCTAGAAAATCCCATGCATAGAAGAGCCTGGCGAGCTACAGTACATGGGGTCACAAAGAGCTGAACAGGACTGGAGCTACTTCACACACATATACACACAAGCCTTGGGGAGTAGTAACGGTATCCTTTTCATAGGTTATGATTAGGATTAAATAAAATGATTTATGAAAGATGCTTTGTGCAAAGTTTAGCACATAAAAAGTGCTTAATAAGCATCAGTTATTATCACCACTAAAAACATCAGTTATTATTAGTATCAATAACCTCAGATATGCAGATGACAACCCTAATGGCAGAAAGCAAAGAGGAACTAAAGAGTCTTTTGATTAAGGTAAAAAAGGTGAGTGAAAAAGCTGGCTTAAAACTCAACATTCACAAAACTAAGATCATGGCATGTGGTCCCATCACATCATGGCAAACAGATGCAGAAACAATGGAAACAGTGACAGGCTTTATTTTCTTGGATTCCAAAATCACTGTGGACAGTGAAATTAAAAGCCATGAAATTAAAAGACATTTGCTCCTTGGAAGAAAAGCTATGATAAACCTAGACTGTGTATTAAAAACCAGAGACATTACTTTGCCGACAAAGTTCTGTCTAGTCAAAGCCATGGTTTTTCTAGTAATCATGTATGGATATGAGAGTTGGACCACAAGGAAGGCTGAGCACTGAAGAATTGATGCTTTTAAACTGTGGTGTTGGAGAAGATTCTTGAGAGTCCCTTAGACTGCAAGGAGATCCAACCAGTCAATCCTAAAGGAAATGAGTCTTGAATATTCATTGGAAGGACTGATGCTGAAGCTGAAGCTCCAATACTTTGGCCATCTGATTGGAAGAGATGACTCACTGGAAAAGACCCTGATGCTGAGAAAGATTGAGGGCAGGAGAAGTGGGCAACAGAGGATGAGATGGTTGGATGGCATCATCGGCTCAATGGACATGAACTTGAACAAACTCCAAGAGATAGTGAAGGACAGGGAATCCTGGTGTGCTGCAGTCCATGGGGTAGCAGAGTCAGACACAACCAAGTGGCTGAACAACAATGACAGCAATTACCAGGACCAGGTGGCGCTAGTAGTAAAGAACCTGCCTGCCAATGCAGCAGACATAAGAGACAGGGGTTCGATCCCTGGGTCAGGAATATCCTCTGGAGAAGGACACGGTAACTGGCAATCCACTCCCATGGACAGAGGAGTCTAGCAGACTACAGTCCATAGGGTCATAAAGAGTTGGACACGACTGAAGCAACTTAACATGCACGAACTCTCATCATCATCACTATCATTATTATTTTATTCATCCAACCTCAGAAAGTTCTCATGACTCACATTTGTGCCTGCAGAACGATGCCTAAACTCTACAACAGGCATCCAGGTCCGGCATCCTCTGTCACATTTCAATTTCATCACATATTTGTCTTTAAAGGTTATGATTCGTGAGGTCAAAGACAAATATATGGGTGTAAAGTGAAAGAAAAGAATAGAATAGATCTCAAAACAGCCTTCAGGAAAGGACTGGAAAGAGGGATAGACAGAAATTCTGAGAGTTTTAAAGAGGGGAAAATATACTGGAAGTGAAGAGAAATAAATATCTCCCCAAGGGAAGGGACTTTATGGAGCCTTGATAATCTGAAGTATTGATATAAAAGACAAAGCTCTCTTTCCCAAAGCTTGTGACTCTGGGAAAACAGCTGAATTATATCTTGGCCTCCCTTGCTGAGATGAGAGTCTGGGGGACAGAACCCGGGTGGAAGGGCTGTGCCACGCCAGCAGGCCTGGGCCATAAAACCCCCTCCTGGGTGATCTACCATCTTTCCCATCCTCTGGGGACTTTGCAAGCCACATGCAGAGGATGATGATGCACAGGTGAAATGAACATGAATCCCTGCATGACTATATGGAGCAGAATCCCCAGCCCCACCATCTATACTGCTGTAACAAGCACAAGAAAAAACTTTACTAAAACCTGAAGGCTCTTGGTTTCAGCGGCTGCCACAACCTGGCCCCTCTGGTGCCCAGTTAAAACTGAAG
Source organism: Bison bison bison (assembly GCF_000754665.1). NCBI lineage: Eukaryota > Metazoa > Chordata > Mammalia > Artiodactyla > Bovidae > Bison > Bison bison. Next base: position 1,098,141 of record NW_011494743.1, on the reverse strand, counting down.
CCTGGATTCAGAAGACCTGTGTTTATATCCCAGCTCTGCCATTTCATTACAGATGAGCCAGGACAAGTCACTTCATCTGGGAACTGCTGTGAGAATTAAATGGAAAAAGACTCTGTAAACTGTGAACCTGTTGTAAACACTGGATATTATTAGTATTAGTCCGTTCTTTCTAAATTGGCCAAATAACATAGTCTAAGAATAGTATACAGGGATTAGTCATTCTTTCCAAACTAAGAAAAAGAAGAGCACAGTCTGGGATCTCATGATACTGGTATTAACTCAAGTGTTGGAAAAGGAGTTTGGGGGATCTGTGGAAGGCCAGTGATTCACTTCAGGACTCCTGGAGTTACTCTTCTGCTTTGCTATTATGGGGTAAAATTTTTGTGAGTATTTCAGTATTTATAAGTAACCACAACATTTGGATCTCTTAATAATTCAACTTTTGGTTGGGGAAGGCAACCAGAAAGAAAGAGAGGAGAATTAATTCTAGACAAGGGGCTCCCCTGGTGGCTCAGATGGTAAACAATATGCTTGCAATGAGGAGACCTTGATTTGATCCCTGGGTTGGGAAGATCCCTTGGAGAAGGGAATGGCATACCCACTCCAGTATTCTTGTCTGGAGAATTCCAGGAACAGAGGAGCCTGGTGGGCTACAGTTCACGCAGTCACAAAGAGTTGGACATGACTGAGTGACTATATCAATTTCGTCAGAGTCAATGTATTCTAAGTATTCTTCTTGACCAACACGTCGTTTGGTACTTTTTTTTATTTCTCACAAATGTTAACAATTCTTTTCTGTATCTATACAATCTAGAAATTATATTCCAATGTGGTTTGCATTTTAAAGTAAATGATGGAGACTTCCTTGGAGGTCTAGTGGTTAAGATATCACCTTCCAATACAGGGGGTGTGGGTTCGGTCCCTGGTTGGGGATGCTAAGAACCCACATGATTGGAGGACAAAAAACCAGAACATAAACCAAAGAAGCAACACTGTAACAAATTCAACAAAGATGTTACAAAAAAAAAAAAAGATGGAAAAGACCAAAAGAGACTTCCAAGGTTGAGAATTATTTATCTTATAAATTCTACCACCTTTCTGAGTACTGGCTAGACCTGCAAGTGGTGAGCAGGCTTCTTGGTGTGAAGTTTGGGGTATGAGGTTTGGTTCCAAGCTCAGTGAAGAACATTTGAGGCCCCGTAGAGGCCTGGGAGGCAGATCCCTGATGGAACACAGCTCTTGCCTATTGACAGTCCCTGCTACCGCCAGAGGAAAGGCAGGAGGCAAAGTCTGGTTATGAAAACCATGTGGGCTCTTTATTCCTGTGGACCCACCCACTCAGAGGAGGTGATTGCTTAAACCAGCCTCTGCTCGTTTTTTATTTCCTTCTGCCTCCCCCTCCCATGTGAATCCCAAGCCCATCTCCTCCCCAGCCTTCTTAAGCTTTTCTTGTTCACTCAAATTTGGGGGTGAGGGATGATTCTGGAAAATGAAGGCACATCCTCCTCCTTTTCTGGATCTTTTCCCCCTGTGGGTATATTCCCTTCCTCCCTTGCTGACCACTTCTTCCTGGATTCGGGGCATTGGAATGGGAATCCAAAGACTGAGCTCCTGCTCATCAGCACATGAACAAAGTGACTACTCTGTCTGGACTCAGTATCTCAGCTGTAAAAAGAAAAGAAGGGTAAACTAGCCTCTCTCCATCTATTAACCTTAGGTTTTGCACAAAATCAGGTTCGCATCGACAGCTGAAGAAGGAGGTCTTCAAAATTTTCTTGCTAACTTCTAAAGCTCTGCAGTGATGCAAATGCTCCTTCTATTTGCTGGGTTAGGCAGCTTGATGTATTTCCAAAAGAAGCAGGTTGAAACCCTGGAATGTGAGTAAATTAGGAGTCAGTGGAGACTAGCCTGGAGACATGGCCTCAAGCTTTGTTAGGGGGTACCCTTTACGTATATGTTAGATTTGGAAATTTATTCTATGGGTAATGGAGAACCTTGCAAGGATGACCGGATTTGTGTTTTAGAAAGTTCATTCGTGATGGAGGATGAAGACAGAAGTCAGTGCCACCAGCTAAAACTACCACTAATTTTTTAGGCAAAAAAATGGGGAGAATCTGTATTATAAAAGTATAATATATTTGGGGAAAAAAAGGGAGGAGGCCAATTTGATACATTTGGGGATTTTGTGACTGAGGGAGCTCTGAGCCAGGACGAGCCTCACTGACATGAGTGGGTGGATGATCACAGTGGACACCTATTACTTTGTTTACCTAGCATTCTGTGTTTTTACTGAAAACAATAAATAACACTTTCTTTTCCCCCCAAACTGCTTAACAATTTACTTTGAGGCAGATGCCATTGTTTTCCCCACAATTTTGCTCCCATAGACTTAACTGATTGGCCCAGAAAGACCTCACCTGTACCATCATAGAACCCCTATAACCCTTAGCAGCAGGTAATGGATCCAGAGGAGTATAGCTGACCCAAGCCAATCAGAACTTCCTTGTCCAGATGTTGAATTTGGAACCAAAGCAAGCTTCACTTGGTCCCTTTTTATAGATAGAAAGTTGCTATGAGCTGAATGTTTGTGATCCCCCAAATTCACATGCTGAAGTCTAATTCTCAATTCCATGGTTTTTGGGGGTGAGGATGGAGCCATCACAAATGGGATTCATGCCCTTACAAGCAGTGACACAAGATGACCTCTCCCCTCCATGTGAAGACATAGTGAGAAGCTGGCTGTCTACCAGCTACCAGGTCTGACAGAGTCTTGATTGTAGACATCCCAGCTTCCAGATCTGTGAGATACTTTTCACTGTTTGTTATTTAAGCCACCCAGTCTGTGGTACCTTTATTATAGCAGTTTAAACTGAGACAAAGTTTCGAGATAAGAGATGGCAGCTGTGTTTTCCACCGTGTACAATAGTCTGTGCTGTACTTAGTCACTCAGTCATGTCTGACTCTTTGCAACCTCGTGGACGGTACCCTGCTAGGCTCTTCTGTCCATGGGATTCTCCAGATAAGAATACTAGAGTGGGTTGCCATGCCCTTCTCCAGGGGATCTTCCCAACCCAGGGATCAAACCCAGGTCTCCTGCATTGCAGGCAGATTCTTTACCATCTGAGCCACCAGAGAAGCCCAAGAATACTGGAGTGGGCAGCCTATCCCTTCTCCAGGGCATCTTCTAGACCCAGGAAGTGAACCATGGTCTCCTGCATTGCAGGCAGATTCTTTACCAGCTGAGCTACCAGGGAAGCCCTACAATAGTACAATAGTCTGTCTGAAGCAAGAGAAAATGAAACCAACAGCAAGGAAAAGCAGAGAAGAAAGTCCTGATAATGTTTGAGACTCTGGTTCCAGTTTTTCCTGGGGCCCATTTGCATCTCTGCTTCTCCTACAATTTGATTATAAAACCTTCCTTAGATTCCCTGAAATGATACTTCCTCTTTGTTGCCTAAGCTAGTTCAAATTGAGGTCAGGCACTTGCAGATAAGAATTTAATGCTGCAGTCTGTGACTGAGCTGGGGAGAAGTAGAGAGAGGCAATCTGAGAGAGCGGAGAATGAGGTCTTGGACATTTTTAGGTTGAGTTGCTTTGGACATCCACATGAAGATTTCCAGTGGTTATTTTATGATAAAGCTGAAGATTAGAAGATAGATTATAGGGACTTCCCTCATGGTCCGGTGGCTAACCCTTCATGCTCCCAGTACAGGGTTGGATCCCTGGTCGGGAAACTAGATCCCACATGCCACAACTAAGACCCACTACAGCCTAATTAATTAATTAAATATTTAAAAGAGAAGATAGATCACATTCTCCAAGTCATCAAAAATATATTGAAAAATACAAGTCTAAGTCTGATGTCCTATAATCACTACATATACCCAAATCAACAATGATCCTTTTAGAATGACATTAAGTAGCTACACTTCTGTTCAATTGAACTAGCATTCAGTTTACCATTCTCACACTGGTTCACAGTGATATCATAAGTTGTTTTCCTAAGAAGCTTTATGAAATCAGGATTATCTCTCTGGCATCCCCCTAATATCCTAGTTCAGGAGGATCACATAGAAATAAGCTGAACATAGCATTAGCCTGACATGACCCCATCTTGGTGAACATAGCTCCCAACACTGGCTCCAAATCAATGTTGCTGTTGTCTAAATATTCATAAATCAATCATCAATAATTATTTTTTTGGCTAAATCAGCTGTCTTCTAAATCAGTAGAACTAGGAAGTAGTAGGTGGATATGAAGTGTAAAAGTATTAGTCCTCAGTCATGTCCGACTCTTTGTGACCCAATGGAATGTAGCACTCCGGGCTCCTCTGTCCATAGAATTCTCCAGGCAAGAATACTGGAGTGGGTAGCCATTCCTTTCTTCAGGGGAATCTTCCTGACCCAAGGATTGAACCCCAGGTCTCCTGCATTACAGGAAGATTCTTTACGATCTGAGCCACTAGGGAAGCCCCAGTAGATGGGTATGTGTGCTAACTCACTTCAGTTTTGTCCTACTTTTATGACCCTATGAACTGTAGCCGTCTAGGCACCTCTGTCCATGGGATTCTTCAGGTAGGAATAGTGGAGTAGGCTGCCATTTCCTCCTCCAGGATATCTTCCCCATGCAGGGATCGAACCCATATCTTTTGGCATCTCCCACATTGCAGGCAGGTTCTTCATCCACTGAGCCACCTGGGAAGCCCTTGCTTAAATATACTGAGCCACAATTTTCCTCATCTGGAAAGTATTTAGGTTGGTGAAAAGTAATTGCTGTTTTGGCATTGTTGAAATTTGCTATTTGCTATTGGAATACATTCTTAAATAAATGTGGTTGTTATACATCATATAAATGCTCATTTCTCACTTTGTGTTTTTTTGCTAATGACTTATTACTTGCTGTGTATTTTATATATATTTTAGACTAGGGAAATGATGTTAGACAAAAAGCAAATTCAAGTGATTTTCTTATTTGAGATCAAAATGAGTTGGAAAGCCAGGGAGACAACTCACAACATCAGCAACACATCTGGCTCAGGAACTGCTAACAGATGTACAGTGCAGTGGTGGTTCAAGAAGTTTTTCAAAGGAGAGGAGAGCCTTGAAGATGAGGAGCTCAGTGGCAAGCCATCAGAAGTTGACAATGGCCAACTGAGAGCTTCATTGAAGCTGATCCTATTAAAACTACACATGAAGTTGCCAAAGAAATCAATGTCGACCATTCTGTGGTCCTTCAGCCTTTGAAGCAAATTGAAAAGGTTAGAAAGTTCAGTAAGTGGGTGCCTCATGAGCTGACCACAAATCAAAAGAATTGTCACCTTGAAATGTCATTTTCTCTTATTCTATGCAATAACAATGAACCATTTATTGGTTGGATTGTGATATGCAACAAAAAAGTGGATTTTATATGACAACCAATAATGATCAGCTCAGTGACTGGACTGAGAAGCTCCAAGGCACTTCCCAAAGCCAGACTTGTCCCCAGAAAAGGTCATGGTCACTGTTTGGTGGTCTGCTTCGCATCTGATACACTATAGCTTTCTGAATCCTCATGAAACTGTTACATCTAAGTATGCTCTGCAAATTGTTGAGATACACCAAAAACTTCAACGCCTGCAGCTGGCATTGGTCAACAGAAGGGCCCAACTCTTCTCCATGACAACACCCGATCACATGTCATGCTTCAAAAGTTGAATGAATACGGACTATGAAGTTTTGCCTCATCCACCATATTCACCTGACCTCTCTACTCCAAGCATCCGACTACCAGCTTCTTCTAGCATCTTGACAACTTTTGCAAGGAAAATGCCTCCACAACCAGCAGGATGCAGAAAATTCTTTCCAAGAGTTCAGCGAATTTGAAAGCACAGATTTTTATACTACGGGAACAGAGATATTTCTTGTTGGCAGAAGTGTGCTGATTGTAATGGTTCCTATTTTGATTAATAAAGATGTATTTAAGCCTGGTTATAATGATTTAAAATACATGGTCCAAAACCACAATCACTTTTGCCCAAACAGTGCAAATAGTGATTAATTCCTTAGTACATGTGTGAGAATTAAATGAGATAAGGTGCATGCTGCTGCTGCTGCTGCTAAGTTGCTTCAGTCGTGTCTGACTCTGTGCGACCCCATAGACGGCAGCCCACCCATCCCTGGGATTCTCCAGGCAAAAACACTGGAGTGGGTTGCCATTTCCTTCTCCAATGCATGAAAGTGAAAAGTGAAAGTGAAGTCGCTCAGTCGTGTCTGACTCTTAGCCACCCCATGGACTGCAGTCTACCAGGCTCCTCCATCCATGGGGTTTTCCAGGCAAGAGTACTGGAGTGGGGTGCCATTGCCTTCTCCGGATAAGGTGCATACTATACTAAAACAGTTCCTAGCACACAGCTGGCTTTCCGTAAAAGGTAGGTGTGACTGTGTTTGTTTTTTTTATCTGATAACATTCGCTTCTTCCCCTTCCCATTTACTCATGCGTATCAGTGGTCTCAATTCCTTTGCATATCCTTTCTTTCCGGCTTCCTATTTGAATTACTTCTTTCATTTTGATTGGCACTAGTTCATCTCCTTGAAAGCGAAACACACTCCTCTACTGATAAGTGTTGTTCATATAGATGGTTTCCATAATTGGCAACCTTCTTAAGCAGCTAGTAAAAAGAAGTCTGTGGTCATTTCTGTCCACACATCTGGCAAAGTGTTCATTTCTGGGCCGATTCTCCAGTAAGTCCAGAGCAATTAAAGTCACACTATGTAAATTATGTGCCAAATGTGTTCATGTAAGAAATTACACCGTTCTCGTCTCCTCTTGCCTAACGAGGTGTTCATTTCTTTCTAGTGGAGCTGGCATGATAGCATGGGCTGAAACAGAACTGCCCAGCAAAACTCAGGCCTCAAGGCCTTGCCGGGTGATGCGCACCATCAAAGCACGGCAGGGATTCTGCGTCCACCAAGCACAAGCCTCTGTGGAGTGACCTCCTGAACAGTCCTCGCATCCATCTCCTTCCCCTGCACCCCTCCATTCCCACAAGAACACTGTCCTCACTGCCAGAGAGAGCTCCCTAACTTATGAATGTGACTATGCTGCTTTGGTGCGTGGGCTGTTCAGGAGGCTTGCGAGGGCTCCTGGTGACCTGGACGTGGCATGCCTCCCGGGTCGTGTTTCTCACCATGCACAGCGCTCCTCTGGTTTGCAGTCTCACCACACCAGAAAGTGGAGCTTCCAGGTTCTCAAGCACCACTGACACCTCTCCCTCAAAGCGGTGCCCCCGATGAGAACCTCCTTCCACTTCCCCAACATTTCTGCTTTTGGCCTAATCTAGACATCACTTCTTCTGGGAGTCTTTTTCTGAACCAAGGCTGGGTCCCTCTGTGAATAAACACACTGTGAATAGTGGCATTTATCGCACTGTACGGGGATTGCTTTGTCTGCTGTTGCTGCTGCTGCTGCTGCTAAGTTGCTTCAGTCACATCCGACTCTGTGTGACCGCATAGACAGAAGCCCACCAGGCTCCCCTGTCCCTGGGATTCTCCAGGAAAGAACACTGGAGTGGGCTTGCTTTGTCTAGATCAGTCTATTAAACTGTAGGGACTACAGGGAAAGATTTGCCCATCACTGTGTTGTCGGGGCCACACACAGCACAGTCCCGACTAGCCCTCAGAAACTCAGCCTTAAAACCAGTGAATGAATAAATGAAGGGTGACCTTAAAAGGTGACAGGAATCGGAGCTAACATACCAATCGTAACAATATGAAATGTTTGCGACACATTTACACTAAGAAGTTGCTATCTGAAATTAAAATTTAACTTGGCATCTTACTTGCTAATGAAATGCCTCTTTCTGTATGTTTAAGAAGTAAATGCACTAATTTCAACAAAGAGAAGTCTTAGACTACTGACTACCTGACTGTTATATAGTGAATAATCATGTTGCTGGTGATGAATAAATTGATTCTCTTTCTTTAAACCATGGGCATTTCTCATTTCAATGTTCTGGCTTAATGTGGACCAATATAACATGCATTCCCTTACATACTTTATTATTCTGAACACCATGGTTGATTAAATTCCTAGGAACAGCTGTGACCCTTTAAAACTGCTAAATTCTAATTCTTTACACATTCCGCTGACAGTCTAAATTGCTGACTTGATTTGGAGTCTCCCAATTTTAAATTTTACTTTCAGTATTGCACAATCAGTAGCTCCTGCTGTTGAGTAAGTAATGAGTAATCTGATTTCCTTTTTTTAATAAGCACAATATGCTTTTCTCATTCAGTTTCATCAATAACTTATCAGTGATCCTTTTTAAAATAGAATTTATTTTCTCAGTGAATTAATAAGGAAACAAATCAAGTTAAGGGCACAAATATTTATAACACAAACTATGTCATAACAAGATTTAGGTAATAAAGAAGGGGAAAACCTTTAATACACAGTTGGTTACAGAATTTAATATATTTGTTAAGCATCTACTAGAAAATACAAAAATTACCAGATCACTAGGCATTTTAACCTAAAATGCCATAAAGAAAGAAAGTGAAAGTGTTAGTTGCTCAGTTGTGTCCTATTCTTCGTGACCCCATAGACTGTAGCCCATCAGGCTCCTCTGTCCATGGAATTCTCCAGGCGAGAATACTGGAATGGGTTGCCATGCCCTTCTCCAGGAGCCTGTCCCAGCCCAGGCATCGAACCCGGATCTCCTGCATTGCAGGCAGATTCTTTACTGTCTGAGCCACCAGGATCTCTTGTTAATTCTAAAATTATTTATTTATTAAGAATATAATTACTTATTTCCATTTAAGATTTTAACCTAGGAGAATTGCAGATATAAAAATGAGTGCCTTCCAGAAAGAACAGCCTTATTTAGGGTTATGATATAATTTGACAAGATAAAAAGAAACTAACATATGTAAGAGGTACAGAAAAAATTCAGGAAGAACTGAAAGGATGTGAGGGAGTTCCTTTCCAGCTGGAGAACCCTGGTAAGAAAGTCTTTGTTCCTGGTTTTTATAGATTCAGTGACATCAGTCCCGGACCTTCCAGGGTAGGTAAGATTTTAAGATGGCTGAGAAGGCCCTGCCTCGCAGAAGGGTCCCTAGGGGCAAAACCCTTCTCTACAACTTTTTTTGTTGTTAGACTTTTTGTGTGTGTGTGATCTGGACTATTTTTAAAGTCGTTATTGAATTTGTCACAGTACTGCTTCTGTTTTATGTTTTGGTTTTTCAGCCCCAAGGCATGTGGAATCTCAGCTCCCTGGCCAGAGGGTGAACCCACATCCCCTGCATTGGAAGGCGAAGTCTTAACCGCTGGACCTCCAGAGAAGCGCCCACCACTTTCAAGTGCTTAAAAACGACATCCTCTAAAGAAGACCAGGAATAAGGATCGTGCGGTGGCCACAGGTCTCCTGAAGCTGTCTTCCTACATGTGAGTACAACCAGCCTCTCAGTCAACAGACACCAATGTGCCTGAAAGAGGCGGTTGCCTTTCCCAGTTCAGGGCCCCGAGGGCTTGCAGCCCCATCAGGACGCCTTAGAGGGACTTTCCGTGGGCGTGCTGTGGTGTGTGAAGAGACAAGTCCGGGAGAGCTTCTGGGGACTTCAGGGTCTGATTCATTTTCTAGGATCACGTAACTCTCAGCTCCCTGGGCCAAAGGGTGTGGAAGGCAACGGCAGGGTCCAACCCTGAGCCTTCCGTGGCTTCTCCTCCAGGCACCAGATGCTCCTCCAGGCAAGCTCTCCCCGCTCGCTGGTTCTCCTGTGTTCACTCAGGAGTGTGAGCGTGAGTGGCTGGGAGACCAACCATGGAAACAGCAACTGCAAGGCTGCTCACCCCAGAAAGCTCCACAAACTGAGTTTTTATAGCTCATCTGGCAGTAAAATCTGACCTCACCTGAACTCACTTGAAAACAGAACCTCACCTGGACTGACATGAGGCTATTTAGCATCTTTGGCCACATGCTTTACAGAAGAAATGTCAGTGCATTTTATACAGAGTGCTATCCTGCAGTCTGCCAGGAATGTAAATAATTACAATACTTGCACTGTATTATTTTTTAAAATCCAAGATATTTCTGAATTCTGACATCAGGCCCCCGGATTTTGGGTAAGTCCTGGTGGCCCCACAGGACAAAATGAACCACTGATCATGAACAGGGTAAAGAGATGAACTAACTATACTAAGGATGGACCAGGGTTCACTTATTATTTCTAAAGTCTCACCCTTTGGCAAATGAAAGTGATATTTTTCTGGATCAATAGATTTTAATAAGTGATCTTGGGACCCTGGAAATTTGTAAGCTGTCTTATGGGGTCTATTCTTTCATTGCTATACAGCAAAAAATATATTTTTGCTTTATAATGACAGGAAAGACATTACTGATAGCTCATTATGTACCTATTTGCAGGGCAGGAATACTGACACAGATGCAGACAATCAACTTGTGGACGCAGAGGGGGAAGAGGAGGGTGGGACAAATTGGGAGGTTGGACTGACATGTAAACACTACTATGTGGAAAACAGATAGCAAGTGGGAAGCTGCCATATAGCCCAGGGAGCTCAGCTCAGTGTTCTGTGGTGACCTAGAGAGGAGGGATGCGAAGGGTGTTGAGGGACGTTCAGGAAGGACGGGATACATGTATATGTATACCTGATCACTTCAATGCACACCAGAAACTAACAGTACATTGTAAAGGAATTATATTCCAATAAAAAAGTTAATTTCTTCTTCCTACTAGCTTCTCTCTTTCCCCACCCCCCACTTTCTCCTGTGTGTGTGTGTGTGTGTATGAGAGAGAGAGGGAGAGAGAGGGAGGTGGGAAGTGGAAAAAAATATCTCCATGGATACTCCCAGTGTAGTACAAGGCGTGCACTCATAAAGTGTATTAAGCAGGGTTTACCAGAGAAAGACTCCACAGAATGCACAGAGAGAGAGAGAGAGAATTTATTATAAGAAATCAGTTCATGTGATAATGGAGGCTGGCAAATCTGAAGATCTTCGGGGTGAACCAGAAAGCTGGAGACCCAGTGGGCTGATTCTGTCTGAGTCCAAAGGCCTGAGAACTGTAAGAGCCCATCATGTAGCTCCAGGCCAGGAACCAGCAGGAGCAAGACCCACACAGAGCTACGGTTTCGGTTTGAGTCTGAAGGCAGGAAAAACTCTCTTACTCAGAAGAGGATCAGCCTTTCCATTTCACTCATCTCACTGAGTGAGGCCGGTCCATATTAAGGAAAGAAATCTGCTCTACTCATTCTGTTGTTTTAATTGTCAGCTTCCTTCAAAAACACCCTTACAGAAATTCACAGAATACTGTTTGATTAAATAAATGGACAACTTTTATTTGACATCACCTGGTCAACTTGATGCATAAAATTAAGCATCACAGAAGGGGACCGCATGCTTGGAGTTTAATACTCTGTGGTCCCCATTTGGAAATTTTCAACACTTTATTTTGTATTTACAGTATCTAACTGAAGTTCAACAGACATTAAAAAATGTGCCAGGGGCTTCCCTGGTGGCTCAGTGGTAAGCCACCTGCCAGTGCAGGAGATGTAGGTTCCACCCCTGATCTCAGAAGACCCCACACGCCACAGAGCAACTAAGCCTGTGTGCTACAACTACTGAGCTTGTGCTCTTGAGCTCGGGAGCCCCACCTGCTGACGCCCTCAGGCCCTAGAGTCCATGTTCCACAACAAGAGAAGCCATGGCAATGAGAAGCCTACGCACTGCAAGTAGAGAGTAGTCCCCACTCGCCACAACTAGAGATAAGCTCATGCAGCAATGAAGACTCGTGCATGCATGCATGCTAAGTCCCTTCAGTTGTGGCCAACTCTTTGCGACCTTATAGACTGCAGCCTCCCAAGCTCCTCCATCCATGGGATTCTCCAGGTGAGAATACTGGAGTAGGTTGCCATGCTCACCTCCAGGGGATCTTCCCCACCCAGACCCCCATCCATATCATGTCTCCTGCATTGGCAGGCGGGTTCTTTACCACTAGAACTACCTACAAAGACCCAGCACAGCCAAAAATAAATATAATAAATAAATGAAAAATTTAAAAGTTGTGCCAGGGTCTCGGAGGCTAAATGGACACTCAAAGTTCCACACCACCACCTCCCAGCCTCCAGGGACCTGACAGAAGCCTCCAGGGACCTTCTCATCTGCTGGTTCCCTCATCCCTGCCCAGTGGCGGCTGCAGCCTCAGCTCCTGCATGAGACCTGAGTGTGGGAAGGACCAGCACCGGGCACCTGGAGGGTCCTATGAGTGTCCCAGTGCCGGAGGTCACGTGACATTAAGTAGCAGAAACCAACAGCAAAAGCAAAGGCACACTGTTTTCCTGACTTTCTGGACAGAGGGCCTAAATTTCCCTATGGCACAAGATGCTGTGAAGCCTGAAGCTGGTGCTTGGTCAGGAGCATCCTCGAGGCCCTGGACCTGGTGTTTTCCACTGTTGTTGGGTTTTCCATTTTTGGTTGTGTGGGTGCAAAAGAAAGAAAAGTTCCAGAATCAGTTAATTCGCCGGATATTTGTACCTTGGATCATAACCGGCTCGCCTTTCCTCTCTTCCTTTAGCAAGGCAACGGGTCCCGCTGATGATGGCCAGCGGCTCCACGCCCGTCCTTCTGACTCACTTCCGGCCCCACCCACCTGGTCCAGGAAGCGCCCTCCCCCCTCCTCCTTTTCCTCTGCCTCCTCCTTCTCCATCCTCTTTTGTCACCATGACTGCCGCCCCTGTCATTCTGAGGAGCTGTCATGCTGGTCATGTGCCAGACCTTGTATCAGGCACACTGAGTGTTATTGAACCTCTTCCTTGCAGCCACCCAGCAGGATACGTGGAGTCACCCCCACTCTGCAGATGGGGGACACACGGTGGC
>NW_011494743.1:1081444-1085173 GCF_000754665.1 Bison bison bison | reverse complement strand
TGGGATCTGTGGCCAGGAGGTGGTGAGGCTGGAAGCCACCCCTGGGCCGGCTGTTTGTACGGAGCAACCGTGTAACAACCTCCCAATGTTAATGACTCATCCTGTCATCTTCCAAAAGAAGTCCAAACCTTTTAGTCTAGCAGTTACTGCTGCTGCTGCTAGGTCGCTTCAGTCCTGTCCGACTCTTAGCGATCCCATGGACTGCAGCCCACCAGGCTCCTCTGTCCATGGGATTTTCCAGGCAAGAGTACTGGAGTGGGGTGCCATTGCCTTCTCCAGTCTAGCAGTTAGGGCCTCTATAACACAGCTGTATCGGCATTCTAAGCTTATTCTCTCTTATTCCCACATTAGTCAGATCTCTTTCAATTGCAAGGGACAGAAGCCCAACATAGCAGTAACCCAAGAGCAATTGATTGATTCCTGTAACTGGAGAGTCCAAGGTGGCACAGCGGGTTTGCTCCAGGCTCAGTTGGCTCTGAGAGTCAGACTAGACTCTGTCCTTAGGATCTCCTTTCTTCCCTCCTGGCTCGTTATCCTTCCCAGGTGGCTTAATTCTTAGGTAACCTTCTTCTCTTTAATGGCAGAGATGCCCATGGCAGAGCTCAATTTACACCGTATTCATAACTAGTAATCACAGAAAAAATAATCCCTTCTCTTCTTGTGTCCTTATTAATCTCCCCCAAAGGACTCTGCTCCAGAGATGTTCCACATGTCCTGATTCGAGAGACTGAGTCCCACATCTATTCCCTTGGGGGAAGGTAGGACCCTGAGATTGACAAGAGCGGTGAACAAGCAGTTCCTGAAATCAAAGGCAGTCCAACAGCTAACTAAATATGTCCATTAGACTTCCTGCTTGAACTGGCAGTTCTGACTGAGCACGGCACATTTTTCCTGACCCTAGAGCAGCAGTTCCCAATCTTTTTGGCACCAGGGAACAGTTTGGTGGAAGACAATTTTTACACCAACAGGGAGCAGGTGTGGTTTCAGGATGATTCCCATAAGGAGTGAGCAACCTAATCCTTCGCACGCACAGTTCACCATAGAGTTTCCAGTTCCTATGAGAATCTAATGCTGCGGCTCATCTGACAGGAGGCAGAGCTCAGGAGGTAAAGTGAGTGATGGGGAGCAGCTGTAAATACAGATGAACCTTCCCTCACTCACCCACTGCTCACCTCCTGCTGTGCAGCCTGCTTTCTAACAGACCACAGACCAGTACCAGCCCATGGCCGGGGGATTGCGGACCCCAGCTCTACACTACAGTTCATGCTGCCCATCTTCCCTGCACACCTTAAGGCTCCAGAACGCTCTCCGTTTCTAATGTTTATCCTTAACTTAGGATCTGAATTAAGTCTCCTCTTCTATGAAGCCATATCCAGCTTTCCATCCCAAAGGGATCTTAACTTGCTTACTACCTGGATTTATCTGCTTATAGGTGCTCCCCATGCTTCAGAGTTCTGGGCATGAACCAGTCAAAAGATCAGTGCAGCTTCAGCCTCCCTCTCTGATGAGGTTTAAGTTCTAGGGCCAGTTCAATCTACCGTGTTGTGCCAGTAACAAGCTTGCCTGCTGCCCCAAACACTGAGTATAATGTCTTGTCCTTCAACTTGTCTTGCATTCCCTTGGTGGCAAGTTTCAGTTTAGGAATTTGGGATAGGGTTTTTAGCCCCACAGAATATTCTCTCATGCCTCTTTCCTTTCTGTGAGAATTTGCTGTCTGGCATGAAGACCTCTAGACTAGGGGCCAGATCCTGCTGAGCTAGATCCTCTCCCTCCCACGACTTTCCTTGATGCCCTGCCTTCTGACACTCATCTGTCACTTAGCATGGACCACCTTGTCCTATTGGGTGTCTCGGCATATTAATATTGACCTATGATTATGATGGACTATGTGTTAGTCGCTCAGTCATGTCGGACTCTTTGCAACCCTGTGCACTGTAGCCCTCTAGGTGCTCTGTCCATGGAATTCTCCAGGCAAGAATACTGGAGTGGGTGGCCATTTCCTCCTCCAGAGGATCTTCTTGACCCAGGGATCAAACCCAGGTCTTCTGCATTGCAGACAGATTCCTTACTGTCTGAGCCACCAGGGATATCACCAAAATAATAACTAGCGATACTCCCTGGTGGTCCAATGACTAAAACTCCGCTCTCCCAACGCAGGGGGCTCGGGTTCTATCCCTTGTCAGGGAACTAGATCCCACATGCTGCGCCTAAATACCCTGCATGCCACAACTAAGACCTGGTACAGTCAAATGCTACGCTATGCTAAGTCGCTTCAGTCGTGTCCGACTCTGTGCGACCCCAGAGCCGACCCCAGGACGGCTCCCCCGTCCCTGGGATTCTCCAGGCAAGAACACTGGAGTGGGTTGCCATTTCCTTCTCCCGTGCATGAAAGTGAAAAGTGAAAGTGAAGTCGCTCAGTCATGTCCGACTCCTAGCGACCCCATGGACTGCAACCTACCAGGCTCCTCCGTCCATGGGATTTTCCAGGCAAGAGTACTGGAGTGGGGTCAAATAGACAAATAAATAAATGGTAATAATAATAATAACTAGGATCTGTAGTAGGAAGTCCCAGATAAACTGTGAAGATAGTTATAGAAGTTTTAGGGTATTTGTGAAGCACTTAGTAATTGTTCCACCCTGTACTAAGCACTGACTGGGTGCCATTTGGAAATCTGGAAGACAAGGTCTCTTTCCACAAGTCTGTGTCATCCTGCTGCAGAGACTAAAGAGGACAAGTGCATGCCACACTCCATGCTGTTGATCCTGAGAATGACTGAGCAACAGGTTTACAGGACTCAAGCAACCTGTTCTGGTCACTCCAACTATATTTTGAAGCCTAGCAATCCTCAGGAATCTACAACAGGAATGAGAACCAGGGATTCCTCACATAGGCTGCATGCATGAATGAAAATAAGGATCCAGTGCATAGGAGAAATTTGTCAAGAACCTGAAGGACCTAGGTGTGATGAAAGCCTATGGAAGATAGGAAAAGTTCCAGGGCAGATTACTTTTGATTGTGTCAATGTATTAGTTACTACATAGCTTCTGCTATAATAACAAAGGTCTTCCTTAGTGGCTCAGTTGGTAAAGAATCTGCCTGCAATGCGGGAGATCTGGGTTTGATCCCTAGGTTGGGAAGATCCCCTAGAGGAGGGCATGGCAACCCATTCCAGTATTCTTGCCTGGAGAATCCTATGGACAGAGGAGCCTGGTGGACTATAGTCTATGGGGTTACAAAGAGTTGGACACAACTGAGTGACTAACACAGATGATAACAAAGACCCAAATGTAACTGTGTCTGAAATAAAGTAGACAATTATTTTTCCTTCATGTTAACTGTCCAAATGTGAGCTGCCCAGAGTTAGTATGGCAGCTGCTTGGTATCACAAACCTTAACTCCTTCTGTGTTCCTGTTCTGTCATCCTCAGCCTGCAGCTTCCATATGACAGTCTAAGATGGCTAGTCCAGGTTCTGCCATCAATTTTGCATCACAGTGCTGCTACGGCATGGAGAAGGCGATGACACCCCACTCCAATACTCTCGCCTGGAAAACCCCATGGATGGAGGAGCCTGGTGGGCTGTAGTCCATGGGATCGATAAGAGTCGGACACGACTGAGCGACTTCACTTTCACTTTCATGCATTGGAGAAGGAAATGGCAACCCACTCCAGTGTTCTTGCCTGGAGACTCCCAGGGACGGGGGAGCCTGTTGGGCTGCCGTCTACG
Source organism: Bison bison bison (assembly GCF_000754665.1). Taxonomy (NCBI): domain Eukaryota; kingdom Metazoa; phylum Chordata; class Mammalia; order Artiodactyla; family Bovidae; genus Bison; species Bison bison. Next base: position 1,081,447 of record NW_011494743.1, on the reverse strand, counting down.
GGG
>NW_011494743.1:1072094-1081344 GCF_000754665.1 Bison bison bison | reverse complement strand
CTGCTGCTGCTAAGTCGCTTCAGTTCTGTCCAACTCTGTACAACCCCATAGACGGCAGCCCACCACAGCCTACCAGGCTCCTCCATCCATGGGATTTGCCAGGCAAGAGTCTACACAGTAAATGGGAAGAAGAGTTCATCACAGTAAATGGGAAGAAAACAGGGGCTAAAAGTGAGTACACACATACCATTTGAAGGCAGGATTTAGAAGTGAAACACATCATTTCCACTAACATTCTATGGGTCAAAACAAGCACATGGTCTTACTTAGATGCAAGGGAGGCTGGAAAACGTGGTTTTTGGTTGGGCTGCTGTTTGCTTAGCTAAAACTGAAAGGATCCTATGACTGAAGGAAGGAAAAATGTTTAATAGCATAACCAGCAGTAAGTAAAATTGAATTGAAGTGGAATGGAGAGAAATGTATTTGCTTCATCTGTTGATCACTTGCTACAACAGAAGTGCTTCTCTTTAAGCTTCTTTGTGTCCCAAGTACCTTCCTGTCCATCTTCTGTTCTTTTGATTTCATTGTTCCCTCCATCCCTAATTCTGGCTCCCTTGAGGAACTAACACACCAAACAGGATTGGGACACAGACAAAGGTTAGTTCATTCATTTAGTACATTTTTGTTCAGTGCCCACCGTATATGAAGCATGGTTGCAGGTGCTTCGACACATTAATGAACAAAACCGATGTCCTGCCTTGTGTGGCTCCTGTTCTGATAGGGGGCAGGGAATACAAAGAAAAGAAGAAACTTTAGTTTCCATGGAAACAAAGCTACTTGTATCTCAGACAAGACTATAAACTCCTAGAAGCTCAGATATACATCCCCTGGTCTATAGCCTTGTAAAGATGGTACATGCTTCATGTCTGCTATTAGACATTTGTAGAAAGATTCTTAACAGTGTAAATAAACATCTCTCTGTAGTCCCTTGGATCAAATTTTCTTTGAGAAAAAAATTGGCAAGCTTCATTGATTTCTTTTCACAATCAACTGGATCCATGTTTACTGTAGGACTCTTTTTTTTTTTTTTTTGGTGTATTAGAAATTTAAGTAGGTTAGGCAAAAATAGGGGGTGGCAGTGATACTTTTTGGAGAGGACAATGGCACCCCCCTCCAGTACTCTTGCCTGGAGAATCCCATGGACGGAGGAGCCTGGTAGGCTGCAGTCCGTGGGGTCGCTAAGAGTCAGCCACGACTAAGCGACTTCACTTTCACTTTTCACTTTCATGCACTGGAGAAGGAAATGGCAACCCATTCCAGTATTCTTGCCTGGAGAATCCCAGGGACAGAGGAGCCTAGTGGGCTGCCGTCTATGGGGTTGCACGGAGTCGGACATGACTGAAGTGACTTAGCAGCAGCGATACTTTTTAAAAAGGATTCTGGGATATCTTATGCATTAAAGGCAACTGAATGATCTTAGAGACAAACGGAACTAAAAATTCAAATGTAACCAGTACTTTCTCTGTTGTACCTCTCTTGCTGTGAGCTCATTTTTTTCTCTGTGGGGTAAGGAATGCTGCTGCTGCTGCTGCATCGCTTCAGTCGTGTCCGACTCTGTGTGACCCCACAGACAGCAGCCCACCAGGCTCCCCTGTCCCTGGGATTCTCCAGGCAAGAACACTGGAGTGGGTTGCCATTTCCTTCTCCAATGCATGAAAGTGAAAAGTGAAAGTGAAGTCGCTCAGTCGTGTCCGACTCTAGCGACCCCATGGCCTGCAGCCTCCAGGCTCCTCCGTCCATGGGATTTTACACCTCCAAATTTGAAACCCCACACTCTCAGACAAGGGAACATGCGGTTCTTTGCCACACTCCAGTGTGAACACTCCGAAGCAGCACTCCAGCTGGCCTCTCTTGGGCCCAGTGTCTAACCCTATATCACTAATCCATGGCTAAAGAGTCAGGGTAACAGAAAAGACGTGATCCTGGAAAATGGATCAGATCTGTGGTTACCATGGGTGAGGATGAGGGAAGGGGATCGGATGAAGGTGGTCACAAGGTACAAACTTCCACTTGTAGGATAGATAAGTTCTAGGGATGTGATGTACAACATGATTAATATAATTATTACTGCTGGATGTTAAATATAAAAGTTGTCAAGGAAGTAAATCCCAAGAGTTCTCATCACAGGATTTTGTATCTGTTTGAGATGATGGATCTTCACTAAATTTACTGTGGTTATTATTTCATGATGTATGTAAACCAAATCATTATGCTAAACACTTTAAACTTATTCAATGCCGTGTGTCCATTAGGGGCTTCCCTGGTGGCTCAATGGTAAAGAACCTGCCTACCAATGCAGGAGACTTGGGTTCGATTCCCTGGGTCAGGAAGGCCCCCTGGAGAAAGAAATGGCAACCCACTCCACTATTCTTGCCTGGGAAATCCCATGGACAGAGAAGCCTGGTGGGCTACAGTCCATGGGTCCGCAAAAGAGTCAGACATGACTGAGAGACTAAACAAAAACAACATATGTCAGTCATATCTCAGTAAAACTGGAAAAAATAAATGTGAAATAGAAAAGAAAATACATGATCCACTCCCTGGTTATGCCAACTCAGTTTTAGCATAGAAGCCAATTGATGGATTGTCATAAGATATGAGAGTGTCTTATCCGTCACTTTTCCAAGAAATGGACCCCAAGACTGAGCAGATGAAGAGCAGAATTATTTTGAAAAAGTAAAACAGTTCCATCTGCCACAGTCAGATTCCAGCTCTTCACTGTTTTGAGAGAATGGCATGTTAGTTAAGCAAAAACTCACAATCAGAAGTATGTGTTAGTTGATTTGGGTTTGTTTTATTTTGGAATAAGCCTCAGTGTATACATCTTTCTGGTGTATATGAGCCTATAGCAAATGAGTGTTCAGGAAGCTCTGCAATATCCTCAGTTATCTTTAAAACATAAAACCTTAATGTAAAAAGTATTCTGCAAGCAATGAAACTTCTTATTTAAAAATGTCAAGGTCCCAGGAAAACGGCTCCAAGTTTTTAATTTTTGTTTTCCATTTGGTGGTGATATGCATTATAATTTTTCTTCCCCAAATGAAAATGTTTTGAATCATAATACTTCTTCCTTCTTTTATGACTCATCATGGAGTGACATCAGAGTTAGCTTTTATTATCTTTCCAGCCAAGGATTTGTGTAGCTTGACTAACATTTGAAATGTTAGGGCAGGGGCTCTGTTTTTCTGAGCTTTGTAAAAGTCCTTAACATAGTGACAGTGTGTGGGCCTCGAGAAATCTTTTAGTTATATATACAAGAAACGAAACATAGTATCCAGCCTCCTGCTGCATACAAAAGGTCCAGCTTTGACTTCCACATTCAAAGCAATTGAAAAGTTGAAGCTCTTTTTCCTTGCACTCTCTGCTTTCTTCCTGGGTCAAACGCAGTTCAGCTGTCCACAGATCAAAACCTGTTTGTTTGGTGATCACCTTCTTTTTTTCAGCCGTTTTAAGTGGCTTGATTTGTTAGTCGATGCCATGTTTAGGGAGTGGCTCAGTGATAAAAAATCCTCTTGCAGTGCAGGAGATGCAGAAGACTGGGGTTTCAATCCCTGGGTAGGGAAGATCCCTTGGAGTAGGAAATGGCAACCTGCTCCAGTATTCTTGCCTGGGAAATCCCACGGACAGGAGCCTGGTGGGGTTGCAAAGAGTTGGACACAACTGAGCACGTGTGTGCGCGCGCACACACACACACAGCACATCCCCGAAATAGAAAGTAGCTGTTGGAGGAGCCCAAACGGTCAGGTCACTGTTTTTCAAGCTGGTATGGTTTGGTACTGGTCTCTGTGTAACATTGGGACCTGGTAGAATGCTGGGTGGTCTTGAAGTGCTTTACAGGAATCAATGGTGCCAAGCACAGCACAGCTGGAGGGGCGTCCGGAAGATGTGCTTTCAAAGCCAAGGTGGTCTTTCAGGTGCCAGAACTGTCGGGTGGCCTTGGCAGCCCCCTCACCCACACCACATTGCCAGGCCAGCGAGGAGCAGCACGCAGGGCGCCCGGCCACACTGGCCACGCTGACAAACAGGCGGTTGTCTATTTTTATACCTGGACTAGACTCTACTTCCGCAATCACATCCTCTATAGACTTATTTCCCCTCCTTCCTCCTGCTTCCTCTTTCTCACTGTTATTTATAAATGCTGTATACTTGTTTCCAGAGAAAACAACTGCCGCTGCAACTGCCAACTGAACTGTCAGGCGCTCTTACGTTTCGTTTGATTGTATTGGACTGTATTTGATTTACAGTGAGTGTTGGTTTCAGGTATACAGCAAAGTGATTCAGTTATACATGTATATGTATTCTTTTTCAGATTCTTTTCTCAGATAGGCTATCACAGAATAACGAGTAGCGTTCCTCGTGCTGTACACTAGATCCTTGTTGGTTATCTGTCTTATACATAGTACTGTGTGTGTTCATCCCAAGCTCCTAATTTCTCTCTCCCCAACCACGTGCTTTTTAAGCATTCACAGACATTTGTATTCATCTCTTTTTAGTCATTACCTCTGGACTGAGAAGACCAACAGCAGGAAGGTAGTGACTCAAACCCAGAACCCAGAATACAAACACCCACTCCTGACTCACAGGCTGGAAATGGGGAGATTCTGAGATTTTCCTTTGCCTAAAAACGCATATGCAAACAGCGCTTCCCATTCCCATCTCCTGAAGGCCAAACTGGCTCTTCCTGCTGAGGTGGGAGGGAGTCAGGAATGTGTCACTGACTCTGACACGGAGTTTACTGGGTCAGGAGATGGAGGGCGACTGGGACTCGTATTTCTTTCCTTTTTTCCAAATGCCTGTTGGAGAAAACCTGATGTGTCCTGTGTGAGTCAGTCATGAGTGTTTCTGCTTCTGGGTAAGGGTGTTGAGTCACACCCTCCCTGCTGGTTTTAATTGTGCATTTAATTAGCAGGCTCATCGTCTGATCAGAGGTGTGGCCTTTCATCAGAAGGAGAGTTTTCTGGCTGTGTGGTCCTTGGTTGGCCACTTGGATCTTATAATAACAAAATAGTCGTTTCTCTTTAGTACTTTTCAGAAGTTCAAAGGGTTTTACTCAACTTTAGCTCTTGGGGCTTTTGGTTTATATTTAGATGTAAAAATGAGCAAAGACGGGGAGTTTTTGTGGCAAAGTGCTTTGAAACCCTGAGATGAAAGAGGACCCCTAAAGAAAAATTACCCTCATTTATTTTTCAGCAGAATTTTCCATGCATGTGTGGACAAATGTAATTTGAGGCAACTTGAATTAACAGCCTCTTCTTCACTCTGTTACCCTCCCTGACTCCAGCTGAACCAAAGAACCTCTTTTTCTTCTCACTTCTGTTTCCAAAGCCAAGGCCTGTCTGAGGGAAGGATAGTTCAGGCTTACAATTAACTCTGGACCCTAACTCCTCTGTGGCTAGGCCTCCCCAGGAGGAGGAATCCACATACAGTACAGGAAGGGGTGTGTGGTGGGGGCCCCAGCTTCGATTTGCTTCTGTATCTGTTGTAGGAAGGGGGACCCTTTCCAGGGCCAGAGAACGGGCTCTTGTCTAACACTCAGAAATGAATTGTCGAAGGAGACACACGTGCTGGCAAAGCAAGAGGCTTTATTGGGCAGCGAGCAGCAGAGTAAAGGGAGAAATGCTCACGGTCTCAGGTTACGTGGTGATGGGGTTAGTTTCGAGGTTGTCTCTGGTCAGTCATTTTGCTTGGCCCATATTTAGTCTGACTCACCATCCTTCTTGGTGGTGCCGGCATCTCTGAGCCAAGATGGATTCCAGCATGAAGGATTCTGGGAGGTTGGTAGGACATATTATGGGCTAGTATCTCCTCCCTCTTTTGACCCCTCCCACATTCTGCTGGTTAGTTTTTGGCAGCAGCACCATATTCCTTATCAGGACCTCTTACTGCAAGACCACTCAGCCAGTGGTTTCCTGACATACCGTTTGTGTTCTCCGTTGGATTCCCGAATCCAAGGGCACACCTGGCAGAGCGCTCTTCAGCTCTTTGGGGCAAGGCTAATATTAGCTGAAGTGCACTGGTATTACTGTTCATGTTGCTAAAACAGGGCAGTAGTCCTATGTTGGTTTGAAAATACAGTTGGTCTTTGAACAACACTGCACTGGTCCACTTACACTCGAATTTTTTTCACCATTAAATACCATGGGACTACCTGGTCTGTCATTGGTTCAATCAGAGGACATCAATCTGAGGATACAATTGGAAGGCGATTGTAAGTTTATAAATGGATTTTTGACTGTTGTGAAGGTTAGGGCCCCTCCCCCCAAGTTGTTCAAGGTCAGCTGTCGTCATTGTCCACCGCTCCCATTGTGAAATATTTTGAATTTCACTCCTGCTTTGTGAGCTAGGAGAGTGTCTTCCTTCTTAGCTCCATACAGTGCTTAGCCTAGCATCTTGCTTTCTACGTGAAATGCAGACACACTGATTGATTGGGAGGAGAATGGAAAATTTCAGTTGCTTTTTCAGGCCATCAGGGTAGTGGAGGGCCAGTATGGAGTTTCCCTACAAACTGTATTTGAGTGTTTCTAGAAGAAGATTTAGAACTCACATTCTCCCGTCCATTCTCTCTGGGGCACTGAGCTGAGGGAGGGCAGGCCAAATAGCAGTGACTGGATAGGAAACAGACGTCCTCCAGTCATGGAGAGATGACCCAAAGCCTGCCGTCCTCTGGAAGACCCTGCTGGAGGCAAGAGTTAATGCTGGAATCCCCCACCCCCTAATTCCTGTGTTAAAGCCCTAACTTAGGATTTGTCTGGTGGTCCAGTGGGTAAGAATCTGCCTGTCGGTGGGCACATGGGCTTGATCTCTGGTCTAGGAAGTCTCCACATGCCTTGGGGCAACTGAGCCCGGGTGCCCACTGAGCCTGTGCTCTAGGGGCCGTAAGCCACACCGACTGAGCCTGCCCGCTGCAGCAAGGAGGAGCCCCGACTCCCCACAACTAGAGAAAGCTCAGGCACAGCAGTGAAGACCCAAAGCAGCCAAAAGTAAAAACTGAACAAATAAATAAAACTGAAAAATAGACAAAATAAAGCCCTAATTCGCAATGTGATGGTGAGGTCTTTGGAAGAAATTAGGTGTATGTAAGGTTATAAGAGAGTGGCCTTCATGATGAGATTAGAGCGCTTATAGGAGGACACCAGGCAGACCTCTCTCCCCTTCCCTGCTCTGTGCCTCTCTGTACCTCTGTCCCTGCCTCTTGTCCCCCTTCCTCATTCCCTACTTGCACACAAAACGTCTTGTGAGGACACAGCAGGAAGGTGGCCTTTTGAAGCTAAGAAAAGCGCGCTCACCAGAACCCAAGTGTATCGGCACCTTCACCTGAGACTTCCAGCTTCTAGATCTATGAACAAGTACATTTCTGTTGTTTGTGCCACCAGGCTGTGGTATGTTTGTTGTGACAGCTGGAACTGACCTTGACACTGGTCTATCCCCCACGCACTGGATTTTCATGAGAGACCCCAGCCCCATATGCACAGACGTTGAAAGGAGGGACCAGAGCGCCTGAGCCTCCTTCGTGAAAGCTGCCTGTGTGTGCACCAAGTTGCTTCAGTCGTGCGACTCTTTGGACTGCAGCCCACCAGGCTCCTCTGTCCATGGGATTCTCCAGGCAAGAATACTGGGGCGGGTTCATCCAGTGAAGGCTAGTGGCCTAGAAACAGAAAAATGATCTACTTCCCCAGATACTAGGACTAAAAGGGGAAGGGGTGGAACCTGGTCTCTGCCTTCAAGCACACTGCCCATCATTGTCTCAGGTTTTGATTAAGCAGAACTCCTATCCTCATGAGTGAGAATGAGAAGAATGGAAGATGCCCTAGGATTACCCAGGAGACATGTTCATACAGCTGTACCAAAGGAGGTGGGTTGGCCTAGAAGTGCCATTTGCATTTGACATGGGGGGTGGGGATACCCACCTTCTCTCCTCATTGGGTGTGCATGTCTCCACCTCTCCTGGGCTCTGATGAAATTTGGGAATGGCAACTGCAAGCCCAGTCTCATGAACTCACCCCTTAGGGCTGTGGTTCTTCACCTCACGGCACACTGGAATCGCTTGAGGGACTTGGGAGAAGATTCTGATTTAATTGGTCTAGGATGTGGTGGGCATCAGGATTTTTCAAAGCTTCCCAGATGAATCTAGTATACAGTCAAGGTTGGGAGCAGCTCCAGATGAACTCTAAGTGAGCCCCTGATCCATTTCACAGGTCTATCTCAGTAACTTGTTTCAGGATTCTGACCTGTTTCATATCTGCCTCTGGGCCAAGTGAATGGCATGTAAGTAAGGTCTTTGCTCAAATTGCTTTATTGACTTGTGTTCAACAGACTTGCTGGATAAATAACAAATTGTTCCCTTCCTGTGCCTAAGTTACTACCCAGTAAAGTCCACATAACTTCAAAAGATGTGATTTTGTCATACATTCTTGGACAATGTGCTCCTAGATTCTATTTTCTGGATCACTTCCTTCTTCCTGTGTGAAAGGACTACAGCAAACACCTAACTTTTCTATCTTATTTAAAAGCTAACATATCTATCAGCCGTTTACTACAAACCAGGTACTCTGATAGGTGATTTTGAGCACAGTATGTTTTTCAATCATCTTTTTTTGATGTTTTAATTTTTTGGTTTTTATTTATTCATTTATATTAATTAATTAACTTCATCTCATTAGGTCTTAGTTGCAGCACGTAGAATCTTCACTGTGGCTTGTAAGCTCAGTAGTCGTGGCATGAGGGCTTAGCTGCCCCTCAGCATGAGGGGTCTTAGTTCCCTGACCAGAGATTGAACTCACAACCCCTGCATTGCAAGACGGATTCTTAACCACTGGACCACTAAGGAAGTCTCTTTGTGTTTTAATTTTTATGAAAGTTGTATGTGAACATTGTTTTAAAAGTTAAGTAAACTTTCCTATGAAAACAGCAATCCTTCTTTTTTATCCCTTCTCCAGTCCTCACCCCCTCAAAGGCAATTATGTTTCAGCTGTTCTAATATTTTCCACTATATGTTCAGGTAACAGGCTTACCCTGCTGTTATTTGATTTTCCGCTTCCAGTTCTAATCTGTTTATTTTTTAATATGAAAGATGAGGAGTAATTCTCTCACTCTGCCTCTACAACAATCACAAATACTTCCTCTCTAGCCTCCAAATTAAGACATCAGATCAGATCAGATCAGATCAGTCGCTCAGACGTGTCCGACTCTTTGCGACCCCATGAATCACAGCACGCCAGGCCTCCCTGTCCATCACCAACTCCCGGAGTTC
>NW_011494743.1:1070022-1071613 GCF_000754665.1 Bison bison bison | reverse complement strand
ATTTCATGGCTGCAGTCACCATCTGTAGTGATTTTGGAGCCCAGAAAAATAAAGTCTGACACTGTTTCCACTGTTTCCCCATCTATTTCCCATGAAGTGATGGGACCAGATGCCATGATCTTCATTTTCTGAATGTTGAGCTTTAAGCCAACTTTTTCACTCTCCACTTTCACTTTCATCAAGAGGCTTTTGAGTTCCTCTTCACTTTCTGCCATAAGGGTGGTGTCATCTGCATATCTGAGGTTATTGATATTTCTCCTGGCAATCTTGATTCCAGCTTGTGTTTCTTCCGGTCCAGCGTTTCTCATGATGTGCTCTGCATATAAGTTAAATAAGCAGGGTGACAATATACCTCCTTGACTTACTCCTTTTCCTATTTGGAACCAGTCTGTTGTTCCATGTCCAGTTCTAAGTGTTGCTTCCTGACCTGCATACAAATTTCTCAAGAGGCAGATAAGGTGGTCTGGTATTCCCATCTCTTTCAGAATTTTCCAGTTTATTGTGATCCACATAGTCAAAGGCTTTGGCATAGTCAATAAAGCAGAAATAGATGTTTTTCTGCAACCCTCTTGCTTTTTCCATGATCCAGCAGATGTTGGCAACTTGATCTCTGGTTCCTCTGCCTTTTCTAAAGCCAGCTTGAACATCAGGAATTTCACGGTTCACATATTGCTGAAGCCTGGCTTGGAGAATTTTGATGTAGACTTTGGTAAATTTGATCAACGCTCGGTTAAGTATGCAATATTACCCACAGCTGAGCCATGTCATATACTGATGAGATTTTCGTGGTTGAAGAACTTCTTGCTTTCTCTGGATTTAATCATTATCTCACTTTTTTTTTATTGTCTTAGTTTTCTGTGTAACACATTAATTTATCTTCAAACTCTCTTCCAGAAGAATACATTTATGACTGTGTTCAATTGTATCAGGTAATCTAGCACATTCAATGTCATCTTTTTTAAAAACAATTAAAAAAAAACAATTGTTTATTTATTTTTGGCAGTGTTGGGTCTTAGTTGTGGCACGTGGGGTCTGGGTCTTTCATTGCAGCCTGAGGGCTTCTCTCTGGTTGCAGTGAGAAAGCGTAGTTGTGCTGCAGCATGTGGGATCTTAGTTCCCTGACTAGGGGTTGAACCCTCATCCCCTGCATTGGACAATGGGTTCTTAACTGCTGGACCACCAAGGAATTCCCCAACGTCACCTTTCTTTTTAGGATGATTCCTGGTGGTGCCCTGTTGATGTTGCTCCCATCTGGACTTGCTGAGCACTAGACTTGAGAGGTGGTGACTGAGGACTTCCTTCATCAGCCTCTTGGGGATTACCTTTCTCTCTCCTGAGTGGGGGCTCTGGTTTCTTAAAACTCATCTACTCCTATTTCTTGGTTTACTGTCTTATTTTACTGCAGTATGGCCTCCACTAGTTTCCCTAGGAAAGTAATATAGGAGGAAAATCATTTGAGGATTTGCACATTCTAGCTTTACAGTTGATTCATAGTTTGCCTAGATATAGAATTCTTGATTGGAAATAATTATCTTTCAGAATTTTGAAGACATTTGTTCATTATTTTCTAAGTTCTAGGGTTCTATTTATG
>NW_011494743.1:1063261-1069922 GCF_000754665.1 Bison bison bison | reverse complement strand
TGGAGAAGGCAATGGCAACCCACTCCAGTACTCTTGCCTGGAAAATCCCATGGACGGAGGAACCTGGTGGGCTGCAATCCATGGGGTTTCTAAGAGTCAGACACGACTGAGCGACTTCACTTTCACTTTTCACTTTCCTGCATTGGAGAAGGAAGTGGCAACCCACTCCAGTGTTCTTGCCTGGAGAATCCCAGGGACGGGAGAGCCTGGTGGGCTGCCGTCTGTGGGGTCGCACAGAGTTGGACATGACTGAAGTGACTTAGCAGCAGCAGGGTTCTATTGAAAAATCCACAGACATTCTGAAAATGAATCCCTTTGTATACTACTTATTTTTACATTCTGATGGATTTTAGTGTCTTCTTTTTCTTCTCATTATTATGAATTTTCATAACAGTATGCCTTGGCATGAAGTTTGTTCTCTTTTATTGTCTTGGCTTTTATCAGGATCTCTCAGTCTGGAAGTTAGTGTCCTTTAGCTCTAGGATATATTTTTGAATTATTCTTTGACAATTTCTTCTGCTCTTTTTTCCATGTTCTCACTTTATGATACTCTAATTAATTAATTGTTGGGTGTTCATGAGGTATCCTGTCTTTAATATGTTTTTTATTTTCTATCTTCCTTCTCTGTATTTTAGTTCTAACTTCTGGCAGTTTTCCTTAATTTTATCTTTCAGTTCTTCTACTGAGGTTTTAGTTTCCACTATAATGTTATTATTTTTTCAAAGCCTCTTTTTATTCTGTTTGCTTTATCCCCTAAATAGCATTTCACTTATGTTTCATGGATACAGTATGTTCCTGTATGTCTAAGGATATTAATAATATTAATTTGAAGTTTACTCCTTCCTGTGCAGCTCTGCCTCCTCTGAGAGGCTTTTCCCACCATGTGGTGGTGTTTTATGTACTCTTCATATTAAGGATTTTCCTTGAATGTTGATAATATTGGTATCATTAATTTTTCTATTTATGTATAATAATGGGAGACTCTAAAGCTGATGGAACCCCTGAATGTGTGTGATAACCAGCCTGGGCTCTGGGTTAGAGGATCCCTGGGGTCAGATATATTTGGGTATTTTCTGTCAAGTTGATCAGATTTCTCTGAAACAGGCCCTTTCAGTCTCCTGTCCAGAGTGTCCAGAGGTGGATTGTCAACATTCCTGGGGTAGAGAGTTGAACAGGTAAGTGAAGAACCTCTTAGAATACTGTTAATGCCTTCACTTAATCTTTTTTTTTTTTTTTTATCATGGACCCTATCTGCTGAACTGTGCCTAATATTCAGATAAAGAGACCCTGCATTTTACCCTCTCCAGAAAATAAACTTGCAGCCCTCTGTGAGGGCGGGGGATGGGCAGCATGCCCACGTGCATGGCACGGGAGCGGGTACAGGGACAGGACTGCTTTCACACACCTTCCGACCACTCTCCTGTGCCAGGGTTCTCTTCACCCTCCACTTTCAGAAGCTTTTGTCAATTCCAGGACGTTCTGATGAGTCTTAACCAAGCTTTCTCCACTGTGGGCTTAAGATTCAGCTTCCTCGAATCTGCAAATCTGATTGCCTCTTGTCTCCAAATTCTGTTTTTAAACGTCCTTTTCTGCTTTATCATTGTGGACTTATGCCTTATGATTTTACTTTTATTGATGCTATAGTCAGATTTTAAGAGGAATGTGTCCAATCCACTAGTTTTATATGGAAGTCATTAGATTCTCACTACATATTAGTGAGAATATATATTATATATGTATACTGTACATATTAGATTTTTCACCATGTCTTGATAAGAAGATAATCCAATCCCCGTTTTACAGATGAGAAAACAAAGGCATGATATCACCCAGTTTGTGCAAGAATCAAACCTAGATCTTCTAAGTTCAAAACCATTGCTCTTTCCATCACCCCATTCCGTCTATATTAAACTTAACATGTGAGAGAAAATAAAGTTGGTCATATTTCAGTGACAGTGGAACAAAATATGGAGTAGCAAGATGAGAATAAAACAAAGCAGAATTAATGAAGTAATATAGAAGTATTGCCACCCAGTACTTCTATAATAATTACTTCTAAACTTCAATAAGTTCATTTGGGATTTCCCATAACTTCTTATGGAAAACTCGAATGAACTTTTTGACCAACCCAATAAGACTTCATTTTACTCTGAAAATATAAAACTCTGTATCTCTAAAGAGTTTCCCTAAGTAAAATGGAAGCTAGGTTAACTAGCCAAAAGAATATATGAGTAAATTCCTGTCAAAGTGTAGCATCATTTAAAAAAGGTGAAATCAGAAAATTGGTTTGCTGGGGAATTTAAAAATCATAAAAATTTTAAATTTGATAGTTATTAAATGCAAACAAAGTATTAGGGTCATTATGTTTCATTTCCTGTCTAGAAGATCAACATAAAAACAATTTTCTAAATATCCTCTTCCTGTGTAGGAAAATCACAGAAATACCTGTGCAGATTTTAGCATAATTCACTTGTTTGAATCATGCTGGGTTGCTAATTTACATAGCTGGATTTTTTAAGAATCTTCATCTGGAAATTATATGAATTTCTCCAAAAGAAAAGTCATGCATATTTTCTGGCTCTGAAATATGGTTTTGTAACCACTGACAAATAGTTCTTTATGTATTGATTTTTTCCCCCTATTTCATAAGAATGCACATTTTACTTCATTTTATGATTACATTTTCATTTATTTATTCAGCAATTGTTTATTTAGCAAGGACTATGTGCCAGGTATTGCGCTAACCAATGGGAATAAAGTGAGTAAAAAATATAGAAAGGCCTAGTACTGTTTTTTTAAACATCTATTTTATTTATTTATTTGGCTGTGCTGGGTCTCAGTTGTGGCACATGGGAGCTTTGTTGTGGCATACGAGATCATTGTTTTCTTTTTTTTAAAGTCGCATGCCGAATATTTAGTTGCGGCATGCAAACTCTTAGTTGTGGCACATGGGATCTAGTTCCCTGACCAGGGATGAAACCCAGGCCCTCTGCATTGAGAGCACAAAACCTTAGTCATGGGACCACGAGGGAAGTCCTCAGAAGCTTGTTTATTTTAAATGGCATTCTGCATGCCTCTGAATGGTGTACTCTCCTAGTAGTCACTGATAGAGCTAAGAGGGGCTTAGTGAATATTCTAAATGTGCTTTCCAAAAATAGATTCCAGTTTTTATCCATTTTTAGCAATAACAGTTGTTTGAATGTTTATAAGGTAATATAGGTGCTTCCCTGGTGTCTCAGTGGTAAAGAATCTGCCTGCACTGCAGAAGATACACATTTGATCCCTAGGTTGGAAAGATGCCCTGAAGAAGAAAACGGCAACCCACCCCAGCATTCTTGCCTGGGAAATCCCAGAGACAAGAGGAGCCCGGCAGACTACAGTCCGTGGGGTCACAAAGAGTCAGACATGACTTGGTGAGTAAACAACAGCAAAGATGACATAGACCAAATTTTGAGACTGACCATCTGATGGCGTCTCTCGTACAGCTTCAACTCAAACTGGTAAATGTATGTCAGTATCAATCGATATTCCATCCTTATCTGAGAACTAAGTTAAGATTAAGTAACGTTTTGAGCAGCCTAGCTTTGTTCTGTTTCTGGATTTTGTCTATAGAAAGTCCCTCCTGCTGTGTTCAGGCCTGGCTTTCTTCTGAGTCTGGTATTTCCACTTTGGTCACAATCTGCGAATTACTCTAACTAATGTAATGTGCTGCTTTGGGCATCAGTTTTTAAAAGTTGAGATAACTCTGGTTTATAACACTGTATCAGTTTCACCTCTACAACACTGTATTTCAACTTCTGAATATGCTTCAGTGTTAAACACTATTTTGTCTGGAGAGTCAGAAACTCCATCATGCTCCAGACCATAAGTCTTGTTGCCAAGAAGTTTCTCACACTACAGCAATCACACATTTGTGACTTATTGGAGAGTTTGGGTGTCTCAGAATGGTAAGAGTAGGAAAATGAACACTTTAAGGCCCATGGTGAGCTGACTCGGAGGCGCTCCTGTGATCCTCTCGGGTTACTTGCCCTCTTAGGTGTAACGGTGTGTGTGTGCGTGTGTGTTTGTGTATCTGTTTTCTGGAATTAGAGAAACTATGGGCATTGGTCTATCAGGTTCAGTATTGAACCTCTGATCCCCAAGTAAAATGGGCAACATTGCTGTGCTCAGAACAGTTAAAGACCTTAAACAATAGTCAAAGTCTTTGATCTGAGACATTTTTATGAGTAGGCACAGGGCTTTTGAATGCATCACAGAACTGGACTGAAGCCTGGAAAGTTAGCCCGGTGTGTTTGAACAAACCATAGCCCACAAATACCATATTTTTATATTGGAACATTCCTTTCCTTTTAAAAAGAGACCCAATCTATCTTATTCTTTTTGCACATTCTTGAGTGGTCCAATAATTAGCCTCAAAAGTCCTTTCAAAAATGTCACTTTTATCCTTTTACAAGTCTAGGAAACAATAGATTGAGAAGGTAAATGCTGGCTCTTCAATCCAAATTGGATTAAACGTGTTTTTTAAGCTTATAAAATCTTTTGTCTGACTGTCTCTCTTACACACACAAAACACATGTAAACAAGCACATGCCTACATACACAGCACTTATAATATGAGTAATAACATTATTTATGGAGTTAACACTGTCAAATGATTACTGTATGGTCTATTTATTACACACACTCATATATACAGATAATATATGAGTACACATTTTTCCTGTTTTAGTTGATCATATAGTGAGATGAACGATGTTGATATGGGAGGACAGAATCAGGTAAAACACAGTTGAATAGTTGTAGTTATTCATTCATCAAACTTTTGAATATCTTCTAGATGTCCCAGACTCTGTTCTAGGCTTTTGGAATATAAAGATGAAAACCATCTGCCTTGCGTAGGAGACAGAGGCACAGACGTGAGTCACAGTTCATGAGACAAATGCTGTAAGAGGTTTTTGAGAAATGCACCAGGGGACTGCTGCAGACTGAATGTTTGTGTCCCCAGAATTCATATGTAGAGATCGAATCTCCAGTCTGGTATGTTTTGGGGGTGAAGTGTTTGGGAGGTGATTAGGTCATGAGAATGGTGTCCTCGTGAACGGGACTAGCGCCCTCATAAAAGAGACCTCATGGAGTTCTTTTGCCCCTCCTGCTATGAGAGGACACCGCAAGAAAACAGCTATCTGTAGACCAGACATTGAATCTGTCAATGTCTTGACCTTGGAGTTCCCAGCTCTAGACAGTGAGAAATAGATTTCCGTTGTTTGTAAGCCACCTGTTCTATGGGATTCTGTTATAGCAGCAGAAACTGGCTAAGACGGGAGCAAAAACTTAAGCCACTATCATACATGATGGCACTTTCACAGAAGGGACACATTTCAGTTGAAACGTGAAGCGTGAGCAGAACTAGCCTGCCTTAGAAAAGGGTCAAATACGTTCCTGGAAGAGGTGCTACAGCACCCCAACAGGGTTTGAGCAGGATTTACTTACAAGATGGGCAACATAGAAATCAACTGATCCTTGTAAGCTGGATATTTGCATTTATGGAGCCGTTCTTGGAGTCATCTTGGACTCCTCTCTTCTCCATATGCCACATCCAAGCGACTGGCAAATGTTATTGGCAGAATCTCTGTGTTCAAAACATCCCACGTCAGACCACTTCTCCCCATCTCCATGACTACTAGCTCTCATCTCTTGCCTGGACTATGACTAAAGCATCTGAATTGGTTGTGTTGTTTTTCTGTTGCTGGGTGACCAATTATCACAAACCCTGCACATGTCTTATCCCACAGTCTCCCAGGTCTAGAAGGAGCCTGGAAATATCTTAACAAACTCTGCTCAGCATCTGACACTCTGTAATCAAGATGTTGGCAGGCTGCATTCTCATCTGGAGGCTCGACTAAGGAAGGATCCACCTCCTACTTAACTCAAATTACTGGCAAAATTCAGTGTTTTTTGTTATAGAATAGAGGGCCCAGCTCTGAGTCTGGGGACTGCCCATGGGTCCTGGAGGTCTCTGACACATGGCCCACTCCAACAGAACCATGACAGGATCTCATATCTCAGTCTTCCAAGATGAAGTCTCATGTAATGTCATATAACTGTGACAGTGAATCCTACCACCTGTGCCATGTTCTGTCCATTAGAAGTAAGTCATAGGTTCTGCCTGAATCTGTGGCTTACTGGAGCATGGTTTATTAGAAATCACCTTAAGGAGGGTCCACCTTGTTGTTCTTCTGACTTCACTCATACCCTCCGACAGTTTATTCTGCATACAGTAGCCAGAATGATCCTTTAAAAAATGAAAACTAACACCATTCTTTTGCTCGTGACCCTCTGCTGGCTTACCAGAAGGCCTATGAGCTCATGACACGTGAACACTGACCGCCTAACTTGCCGCATTTTTCACCAGGTTTGCCCTCATTGTTTCTCTTTAGCCACGTGGGAACCTTTGCTGATCCTCAACCATGCCAAGCTCACTTCTGGCTGAGGTTATTGGCAGCTGTTTTCTGTACCTCAAACACTATCCCAACAGACCACGGCAACTTGAACCGTCTCTTCCTTGAGGTGCTTGCCCAAAAGTCACTTTCTCAAGGAGCACTTCTCAGAATCCTCCAAACTAAAATATCCCCTGCACCATACCTCTCGGCATCTTTCCCCT
>NW_011494743.1:1060968-1063161 GCF_000754665.1 Bison bison bison | reverse complement strand
CATCTTTCCCCTACCCTAT
This sequence comes from Bison bison bison, assembly GCF_000754665.1. Classification (NCBI taxonomy): domain Eukaryota; kingdom Metazoa; phylum Chordata; class Mammalia; order Artiodactyla; family Bovidae; genus Bison; species Bison bison. The sequence goes on along the minus strand of NW_011494743.1, from coordinate 1,063,142 downwards.
TTTCTTCCTAGATCTTATGTTGCTGTGTATTTTATTTGCTTTTTAAACATTTTTTTTATGTGGGCCATTTTTAAAATCTTTATTGAACTCATTACAATAATACTTTTGTTTTATGCTTTGTTTTTTTTGTCCACGAAGCATGGGGGATCTTAGTTCCCTGACTAGGGATCGAACCTGCACCTCCTGCATTAGAGGGTGAGGTCTCAACAATTGGACTGACTGGGAAACCCCCACCCTATTTTCTTCCTAGTTCTTATCTCACTGTGTATTTTAGCACGTACTTGTTTATCTAGTCATTGACTGTCTCTCCCACTAGAACTCAAGATTCATAAAGACTTTGTCTATTTTATTTGCTGTTTTTTCCCAGTGCTTCCACTACTGCCTAGCATAAAGCTGGCACTTCACATCTGGTGTGTAAATGAATAATGAAAGGAGTTAAGACACAAAATAAAACTTTTCAAAATATTTTATATTGTCTTTGATAATATACTGACTTTTTCTAGCAAGGGGTGACTAAATCCTCAACCATATCTTGAAATCTTTCTCATGATTTGCTTTTATTGAAATAATGAAGAACAGTCTGTATCTCAGGGGAGATTCAACCTCAGAGTGACTGATACTTCTTAGTTGTCAAATGTTCAAAATTAGCATTACTAATAGTGGAGAACTGGACTTTAACACACAAAAAAGGCAGTAATGGAAAAAGATGACAGTTTTTAAAAAGACACAAGACATACAGAAAACAAATAGTAAAATGTAAATGTGTTTCTGTTTTAGTTGCTAAGTCATGTCCTACTCTTGCAACCCCATGGACTGTACCCGCCAGGCTCCTCTGTCCCTGGGATTCTCCAGGCAAGAATACTGGAGTGTGTTGCCATTTCCTTCTCCAGAAAATGTAAATAGTAAATATAAATTCTACTTTAGCAGTAATTACATTAAATGTCAGTGATTAAACACTCCAATTAATAGGCAAAGATTTATAGGATTTTTTTTAATGGTTCAAATATATGCTGTTTATAAGCAACACACTTTAGATTCAAGACAAATAGGTTAAAAGTAAAATGATAGAAGAAGATATACTATTCAAACAACCAAAAGAGAGTTGGAGTGGCTATATTAAAATCAGACAAATGGACTTTAAGATAAAATTTTCACTACACACACAAAAAAAGCTCATTTTGTAGTGATGAAGTGGTCAGTGCACCCATACCTCACGTGATGTGAAGGTTGTGCATGCTAAGTCATTTCAGTCCTTTCTGATTCTGTGCAACACCATGGCCTGTAGCCTGCCAGGCTCCTCTGTCCATGGGATTTTCCAGGCAAGAGTACTGGAGTGGGTTGCCCTTTCCTCCTCCAGAAGATCTTCCTGACCCAGGAATCAAGCCTGCATCTCGTGCATCTCTTGCATTGACAGGCAGATTGTTCTGGGAGATACAACAACTATATACTTAGGTACCTGAACCCAGTGCCTCAAGTTCATGAACCAAAAAAACCCCAAATTCAGAATTTAAGGGAGAAATAGAAACTTTGAGAGTAATAATTGGACACATCACTACTCAAACAATGAATAGAACAACTGGACAGAAGATTATCAAGGAAAAAAGATTTGAATAACACTACAAACCAACTTGACATAACCAACATCTATAGCACCCAGGAAATGCTAAAGACAAATTCTTCTCAAGTAAACATGGAGTATTCTTCAGAATGGACTATATATTAAGGCGTAAAAGAAGTCTTAAAAAATTTGGAATGATTGAAGTCAAACAAAGTATGTTTTCTGATCGTAATAAATTAAAATTAGAAATCAATAACAGAGGAAACAGGGAAATTAACAAATACTGGAAATTATATGACATACTCATAAACAAATAATGGGTCAAAAAAGAAGTCACATGACCTTAGGAATACTTTTAGATGAGTGAAAACTAAAGCACAACATGCAGCATAAGGTATGGGATGCAACAAAAGCGATGCTTAGTCTACAGTTCTAAATGTCTGTGTAGAAAATTAAAAGCTCTCAAATCAAGAAACCAGGGGAAAAAAGAACAAACTTTACCCAAAGCAAGCAGAAGGAAGATTATATATTAAAGATTATATTATTTATATATAATATATAATACATATAATATTATATATTATATAAGTATATAATATGATATATATAATTATAT
>NW_011494743.1:1060578-1060736 GCF_000754665.1 Bison bison bison | reverse complement strand
ATACATAAATTATATATAATTATATATATTATATATATAATATGTATTATATGCTGCTAAGTCGCTTCAGTCGTGTGCGACTCTGTGCAACCCCATAGACAGCAGCCCACCAGGCTCCCCCGTCCCTGGGATTCTCCAGGCAAGAACACTGCAGTGGG
>NW_011494743.1:1057393-1059788 GCF_000754665.1 Bison bison bison | reverse complement strand
TAATTATTATATATTATATATAATAAAGATTATATTAATTTATATAATAAATATTAATGTATTAATTTATGTTAATTATTAATTTATATCAATTAATTTATATTATTAATGTAATATTATATTAATTTATATAATAAAGATTATAGCAGAAATAAATGAAATAGGGAATAGAAGAATAGAGAAAATAAAAACACCCAAACTTTGGTCCTTCGAAAGCAGCAACAAAATGGACAACATTTTCCTAGGTTGATAAAGGAAGAAGACTCAGTGAAAGAGGTGATACTATTAACAACCTAACAGAAATAAAAAGGACTCTCAAGCGTTATTGTAAACTGTATTGCCAACAAGTAAGATAACTAAATGAAATGGACACATCTCTAGGGCGCCAAGAAAAATCAGTGGGGAAAGAGTAGTCCAAGAAATGGAGCTGGGTCAACTGGTATTCACATGCAAAACAATGAAGTTGATCACTCACAACAGATACAGAATTTAACTCAAAAAAGTGGGTCAAAGACCTAAACATGTAATCGTTGAATCTATAAAACTCTTAGAGTCAGCAGAGGTATGAACCCTCATGACCCTGGACTGACCACGATTCCTTTCTTTCCGTATCATTTGTCTGGCTGTGCTGGGCCTTAGCTGCGGTGTGCCGAGGCTTCTCTCTAGTAGCAGCACACAGGCCTCTCCTGCTGCAGCGCGCACAGTCCAGAGCGTGTGGGCTCGCTCGCTGTGGCCCGTGGGCTCAGTAATTGCAGCCCGTGTGCTTAGTAGCCCCACAGCATATGGGATCTTAGTTCCCTGACCAGGGATCAAACTTGTGTCTCCTGTATTCAGAGGCAGATTCTTTTTTTTTTTTTTTTTTTTTTAAAGTCCTCGGATAGAGGACGTATCAGATATTAAACTGATAAGAACAGATACTACACTTGATCTCAGCCAAAAGGCCGAGAAGCGATCCAGAGGCAGATTCTTAACCACTGGACCACCAAGGAAGTCCCTAGGCAATGGTTTCTTAGCTATGACATCTAAAGCATAAATCTGTCAAAGAAAACAAAAATTGGAGATTATAAAAATTTAAAATGCTTATGCATCAAGACAGCAAAAAGAAACCCACAGAATGGGAGAAAATATTCACAAATCCTGTATCTGATAAGGGTCTGTATCCAGAATATGTGAAGCATGTTTATAACTCAGTAATAAAATGCAACCCAGTTAAAACATGGGCAAAGGTTTGTTTTTTTCAAAAAACTTTTATTTTGTATTGGCATATAGCCAATTAACAATGTTGTGATAGTTTCAGGTAAACATCCTATGGACTCAGCCATACGTACACATGAATCCATTCTGCCCCAAAGTCCCCTCCATCCAGGCTGCCACATAATGTTGAGCAGAGTTCCATGTGCTACACAGTAGGTCCTTGTTGATTATCCACTTTAAATACAGGTCTATACATGTCCATCCCAAACTCCCTACCTATCCCATCCCCCCATCCTTCCCCCTGGCAACCATAGTTCATTCTCTAAGTCTGTGAATGTTTCTACTTTGTAAATAAGGTCACTTATATCATCTATTTTTAGATTCCACATTTAAGGGATGTCACACCATAATTCTGCTCTGTCTGACTTATTGCACTCAGTATGACAATCTCTAGGCCCATCCATGTTGCTGCAAATGGCATTATTTCCTTGTTTTAATGGCTGAGTAATATTCCTTTGTATATATGTATCACATCTTCTTTATCCATGACTCTGTTGATGGATATTTAGATTGCTTAAAACATAGGCAATGGTTCTGATTAGATAATTCTCCAAACAAATGACTGTTAGGTACATGAAAGGACGCTCCCCATCATTAGTCATTCAGATCAGATCAGTCGCTCAGTCGTGTCTGACTCTTTGCCACCCCATGAATCGCAGCAAGCCAGGCCTCCCTGTCCATCACCAACTCCCGGAGTTCACTCAGACTCACGTCCATCGAGTCAGTGATGCCATCCAGCCATCTCATCCTCTGTCGTCCCCTTCTTCTCCTGCCCCCAATCCCTCCCAGCATCAGAGTCTTTTCCAATGAGTCAACTCTTCGCATGAGGTGGCCAAAGTACTGGAGTTTCAGCTTTAGCATCATTCCTTCCAAAGAAATCCCAGGGCTGATCTCCTTCAGAATGGACTGGTTGGATCTCCTTGCAGTCCAAGGGACTCTCAAGAGTCTTCTCCAATACCACAGTTCAAAAGCATCAATTCTTCGGCGCTCAGCCTTCTTCACAGTCCAACTCTCACATCCATACATGACCACAGGAAAAACCATAGCCTTGACTAGACGGACCTTTGTTGGCAAAGTAATGTCTCTGCTTTTGAATATGCTATCTAGGTTGGTCATAACTTTCCTTCCAAGGAGTAAGCGT
>NW_011494743.1:1051714-1056276 GCF_000754665.1 Bison bison bison | reverse complement strand
TGATTACTTTACAATATTGTGGTGGTTTTGCCATACATTGACATGAATCAGCCATGGGTGTACATGTGTTCCCCGTCCTGAACCCCCCTCCCACCTCCCTCCCCATCCCATCCCTCAGGGTCATCCCAGTGCACCAGCCCTGAGCACCCTGTCTCATACATCGAACCTGGACTGGTGATCTGTTTCACATATGGTAATATACATGTTTCAATGCTATTCTCTCAAATCATCCCACCCTCGCCTTCTCCCACAGAGTCCGAAAGTCTGTTCTTTCTATCTGTGTCTCTTTTGCTGTCTCACATATAGGGTCATCATTACCATCTTTCTAAATTCCATATATATGCATTAATATACTGTATTGGTGCTTTTCTTTCCGACTTACTTCACTCTGTATAATAGGCTCCAGTTTCATCCACCTCATTACAACTGATTTAAATGCATTCTTTTTAATAGCTGAGTACTATTCCATTGTGTATATGTACCACAGCTTTCTTATCCGTTCATCTGCTGATGGACATCTAGGTTGCTTCCATGTCCTGGCTATTGTAAACAGTGCTGCGATGAACATTGGGGTACACGTGTCTCTTTCAATTCTGGTTTCCTCGTTGTGTATGCCCAGCAGTGGGATCGCTGGGTCGTATGGCATTTCTAAAATGGTGATTTTTGTTCTGGTAAAAACTCTGGCAATTCTTCAAAAGGTTAAACATAGTGTTATCAAAGCACTTGTCAATTTCATTGTAGGCATATAGTCAAGAAAATTGGAAACATATACAGGAATGTTCAAAGCAACATTATTCACAATAGCTAAGAGGTAAAAACAGTTCAAATATCCATCAACTGATAAAGAAAATGCAATATATCCATACAATGAAATATTATTCAACTATTAAAAGGAAGGAAGTACTTTACAAGTTACAACCTGTATGAACCTTAAAAACATGCTAAGTATTGAGAAAAGAAGGCACACACAAAAGGCCACATGTTGTGTGATTCCCATGACATGAAATTTCCAGAATATGCCAATAAATAGAGACATAAAGGAAATTGTTGGTTGCCAGAGGTTGGTACAAGGAGGGAAGAAGGACTTACTGTTAATTTTCATGCAGTTTCTTTTAGGGATGATGAAAATATTCTTGAATTAAGTAGTGGTCATGAATGTATAGGCTTGTGAATTTACCAAAAACCTTGAAATATATGTTTTTTTGTTTGTTTTTGGCTGTCCTGTGCGGTATGTGGGAAATTAGTTCCCAGACCAGGTATTGAACCCACAGCCCCCTGCATTGGGAGCGCAGAGTCTTAACCACTGGACTGCCAGGAAGTCCTCAAAAATACACTTTTAAAAAATGAATTTGATTGTTATGTGGCAGCCTGAATTGGAGGGGAGTTTGGGGGAGAATGGATACATGTATGTATATGGCTGAGTTCCTTTGCTGTCCACCTGAAACAATCACAACATTTTTAATTGGCTTTTCTCCAATATAAAATAAAAGTTTTAAAAAAGTGGATTTGATAGTGTGCAAATTTCATCTCAACTTTAAAAAAAGAATCTAAGAATCTATGAAATGCATAAAGAATCGTTTCAGTGACTGGAGAGACATGGATTTTGTAGAACTCACAGAAAGCGAAAGAAACCTCCAGTCCTCGCTGGACCAACCTTGGACTTGATCATTCGATCTTAGCATTGCTGTGATCATAATGGCTGTGGTAGGAGAAAAACCTCTCGCCCAGTTCCCTTCTCTGAAGCTGGGTTCTGTTCTTCACTGTGTTCAAATGTCCCCCATTCTGCTCAAGAAAGAATTGTGCTATTCCTTTTCCTCCGTTTTCCTTCCTCGCTCTCCCCCTGCTTTTTACTTCTCAAAGCCCCTCCCTTGTCACTCATGCTTTTCTTTCTCTTTTTGTATCTGCTCATCTCTCTGTCTCTATTGCTCCCACCTCTTCTTAATCTCTTCATATCTGTTTCCTTTTCTGCTAACTGGCCACAATGTGGAAACAAAACATATTTTAAAGTATTGTTGTAAGACGTGTACTTTTTGGCCATCTTTGCTTAGGTGAAAAAAGGAAGTGATTTTGATGCTTGATGTTTCGTTAAGGAAAAACAAGCCTAAATTAATTACGAGGCTGGTTTTGCCTTAGGGGATGTAACCAGCAATTAAAAAAAAAAACACCATTATCTACACTTGCTGTAAGACTTGTTACAAATAAATAATTGAGGTAAGATACTTTTATGAGCATTGTAAAGTGATTTGTAAATACGAGCAGATGCTACTGGTAAACACTGAGAATATCTAGCGTGGTGGTGCTCACCGACAGTTCTTAATTATTATTCAGTTGTTTTATGTGTTGACACGCCTGAGTTAACCATTTAGGCTACAAAGCAGAACCTCCCACACAGACAGTTTTGTTTGACTCATAAACCTGATCACATCTACCCTCAGCAACGTCCTTTTTGAACTAAAAACAACACAGTATGGGTGGCAAGCTCTCCTGGTGTGAACCCATCTTCAGAATGGCCAATTATTCTGTGTTGTTCATCTGGAAGAGCGAGTAAGTACAAAAAGAAAACCATTAACTGCCAAGTTGTCATCTTCAAATAAAATTCTCATCTCTGACTCCAAAGTTGCAATAAAAGAGTCACTGTTTTCTTGTGCCAATAGGTCAAGAGAAATGATTTTTTTTCCCCTTAACTGATTGTTTTATGAAAAGAGTTTATCCATTGGTTGACAAAACATTCAGAAAACGGACTGGTTAAGTTTCACAGGACTTGGAGATTGAAATTCGAGTGCCCAGAGTAGTGGTGAGGGTGGTGAGGCATGCAGATAGTGATCTCAGAAGCCATCCCAAACAATGTGATCATTGCATTAGAGGGAGGGAGAGGGAAAAGCCAGACTTAACTCTCCGGTCGGTTCCTAAGAGGCCATCTGTCTTGTCTGGGAGAGACAGAGTGCTCTACTGTGGGGATCATTTTGGTGTTTTGGTGCAACTATTAGTGAAAAATTAGAATTATTTTAAAATACTAAGTTTCAGGAACTCTAAGGAGGGCTGAAGAATGTGGATGTTTGTTGACTGGCCCCTTTAAGCTTCCTCAGCATGGTTTGAAAAGCTACATATTCGCTTGTCTTCCTTCAGCCTCACAAAGGCTCTGTGTCTAGTCCTGGGTCTGTTGTCTGTTCTTACTGCAGAAAGAAGCAGGAAGAAGTTCCCCCTTCTTCCTGCTCACGTTGGAAGTTGGACCACTTTTCCCAGGCGCCCTTGTGATCAGCTGAGGCTGTGAGACTGAATTCCAACCAAAAGAGCATGTACAGAAGTGACCTGTGCGGTTTCTGAGCTGAGCCTTTAAAATTTTTTCTATTTATTTGTTCATTACTGTGCTGGGTCATCCTTGCTGTGCTCAGGGTTTTTTTCTAGTTGCAGCAAGTGGGGGCTATTCTTGGTTGCAGCGCACAGGCTTCTTGGAGTCTCAGGTGACGCAAAGGTAAAGAATCCGCCTGCCAATGCAGGTAACTCAGAAGATGCCGATTCGATGCCTGAGACGGGAAGATCCCCTGGAGGAGGAAATGGCAAGCCACTCCAGTATTCTTGCCTGGGAAATCCCATGGACAGAGGAGGCTGGTGGGCTACAGTCCAAGAGGTCACAAAGAGTCGGACAGGACTGAGCACACGCACACACACACACACACACACACAGGCTTCTTATTATGGTGGCGTCTCTTGCTGCAGAGCACAGGTTCTAGAGCATGGGCTTCAGTAGCTGCTTAGCTGCCCTGTGGCATGTGGGGTCTTCCCTGAGCAGTGATGTCCCCTACAGTAACAGGTAGATTCTTAACCAGTAAACCACCAGCGAAGTCTTGAGCCAAGCCTTTAAAAAATATTAATAGCTCAATCTCCTCCTCACTCTGTTACTCCCTTTACTGACTTGGAGCTGATGCAAATGAGCTACATGGGAGTACATGACTTTCAGGACACAACAAAAGGGGCCTGAAGGGCAGGAGAGCTGCCCATCACCCACAAACAACTTACCTGAGCAAGATATAAACTCGTATTAGGCTTGAATATTTTATATTTTCAGGTCAATTTATTACAGCTGCTGGCATGCATGCTCAGTCACTGTCATTTCTGACTCTTTGCGACACCATGGCCTGACCCAGGCTAATAAGACATTTCAGTAGTTGCCAATTAAAGCAAGCAGTACCAACAGGTGTGCCTTTGTGAAACTCACATGACACACTTCAGTAACAGAACCCTTTCACCTTTCTTCCTGTTTCTCATCTTTAGTCTATCATCAGCTCACTTTCTATTTTCATGGCTTAATTGATTAGTTTGTTGGTAGTGATCAGTTCAGTTCAGTCACTCAGTCGTGTCTGACTCTTTGCGACCCCATGAATCGCAGCACGCCAGGCCTCCCTGTCCATCACCAACTCCTGGAGTTCACTCAGACTCATGTCCATCGACTCAGTGATGCCATCCAGCCATCTCATCCTCTGTCGTCCCCTTCTTCTCCTGCCCCCAATCCCTCCCAGCATCAGAGTCTTTTCCAGTGAGTCAACTCTTCGCATGAGGTGGCC
>NW_011494743.1:1045638-1051614 GCF_000754665.1 Bison bison bison | reverse complement strand
CAGGTTTCAGCTTTAGCATCATTCCCTCCAAAGAAATCCCAGGACTGATCTCCTTCAGGATGGACTGGTTGGATCTCCTTGCAGTCCAAGGGACTCTCAAGAGTCTTCTCCAACACCACAGTTCAAAAGCATCAATTCTTCAGCACTCAGCCTTCTTCACAGTCCAACTCTCACATCCATACATGACCACTGGAAAAACCTCTATAAACCCCGTCACCTCCACTTCCACCCCCTAAACATACACCAAATAAGCCTGAGCTTGGAAAACATCACCAGGAAAGACTTTAATCAGTTCTCCAAGGATGAGAATGAGAGTGCTGGGGGGTAGTGCGGAGAGGCTGTGCAGTGATTCAGGGGAGGCCCTGGGAGCCTGCAGGCGCCTCATTTCCTGCAGTGACGGTGAGAAGACACAGCCAGTCATTAGAGAGGACGGGGAAATATTTTCAGGTATGTTCCCACGTGGCCCAGTGGTAAAGAATCCACCTGCCAATGCAAGAGATGTGGTTTAGATCCCTGGGTCAGAAAAATCCCCTAGGGGAGGAAATGGCAACCCACTCCAGTATTCCTGCCCGAGATTCCCATGGACAGAGGAGCCTGGCAGGCTGCAGTCCACGGGGTCACAAAGAGTTGGACACGTGACCGCGCGACTGAGCACACACACACATAGTTTTAAATTCTCATTCAACAAAACGCACATTGTTTACATTCCGTCCACCTGTTCAACTGTCAAAAACATAGATGTAAGTGTAGCATGAACAGCCAGTTAGATACTGTGAGCCATCTAATTCTTAAAGCCTTTTAGCCTCGATGCTTGAGGATTTCGATTTTATGAAATATGGTAATGGGCAGTGTTAGGGAGGGTTCAGGTAAAGAAACTGATCTAGGGTGCCTGCTTGATTAAATTGACCTGATAATTTTTGAAGTTAAAGAAATAAATTATTTTAAATTGTTTTATTTACCTGGATGTTCATTAAAAGGTGAAAACTTTTATTAAAACACTATCTTCAATTAAAAATACACAATCTTTATAGCACTGAGTTATGAGATGAGCATGGCAACTCACTCCAGTATACTTGCCTGGAGAATCCCCATGGACAGAGGAGCCTGATGGGAATCCTCACCAAGGAGCCCCATGACAAATTCTGAGATCGTCATTAAGTTTAATAAATTTGAGGGTGCTGTCAGGAATAGTACCGGAAATAGTAAGGAAACGTATGTGTGTGTGTGCTAAGTTGCTTCAGTCGTGTCCTACTTTTTGCGACCCTGGGAGGACCCACCAGGCTCCTCTGCCCACGGGATTCTCCAGGCAAGAATACTGCAGTGGGTTGCCATGCCCTCCTCCAGGGGATCTTCCCAACCCAGGGATCGAACTCACATCTCTTATATCTCCAGCATTGGCAGGCAGCTTCTTGACCCATTGAACCACTTGGGAAGCCCAAGGAAACAGTATAATGATATATTAATAGTATATAGTAATAAACTATATACTAATCTATACCTACTATAGAATCCTGGTGGCCCAGATGGTAAAGAATCTGCCTACATCGTGGGAGACCTGGGTGTGATCCCTGGGTTGGGAAGATCCACTGGCTACGCAGTCTAGTATTCCCTTTTTTCTACCAAAAAAGTATTTATTATTATTTTTAAATTTATTTATTTTACTTGGAGGATAATTGCTCTACAGGATAGTGATGGTGTTTGCAGTACATCAATATGAATCGGCCACAGGCGTACATTTTTCCCCTCCATTCTGTAGCACCCTCTCACTGCACTCTCCACCCCATCCCTCCAGCATTGTTGCCTGGAGAATTCCATGGACAGAGGAGCCTGGAGGGCTACAGTTCATGGGGTTGCAGAGTCAGACACGACTGAGTGACTTTCACTTTCAAGGAAAGCAGGATAACAAAGGGAGAAGGTAAATCATGATGCAATCGCAAAAGAAGCCTCAGTAGATCCCACTCAGGCCTTGGGAACTTGGATGGTCCTTTGGAATTGTTCCAAGCTGAGACAGAGGGTCTGGGTCTTTTGGATCATGCTGTCCCCAGAGGGAATCATACTCTTGGGCAAGGTAGCTTCCTTCAGCTGGGGACAATTTCAGAAGAGCAACTGAGTTGTGAACCATGAGCAGCCAACTCCCCTCAGCTAGAGGACTGAGTTCCTTGACCCCAGAGGGATGTGTTGGGTACACAGCATCCACTGTCAGAATGTTATGCAGGACTGTATCATCTTGTCATAAAAAGAGCAATGACAAGATAGAAATAAGCAGAGGGAGAAATGTGGGAGAAAAGGGAAGAGAAGGAAAATAATAAATCAGTATTTGGGAGAAAAACAAAGAATAGTGGAAAGTAAATAAACCTCCAAATAAAATTTACACGTACCAGCCACTGACCATGATTTCAGAACACAGCACGGTCCCGTGGAAGACAGATGCTAAAACGGCCAAGGTTACTGGGTACACCGGAATGAGAGTCTCGGAAAACATCTGTGAATCATGGTGCAGAGGCTTGTGTCAACCTTCAAAGCTCATTAAAATGATTGGAAATACATTCTGTTAAACTATTCCCTAGCAGAGGTCATTCAGTCATAAGAATACTTTCAGAGTGTGAAGAAGCACATTTGATGAATATTGACGCTCTAGGTAAAGGAAATTTAGCAAATTGAGTCTTGGCTTATCTATGAATTGTCAACTTTTAATCATCCTCTGAATGATTTTTTAAAATGTTCATTTATTTGTTTCGTTGGGTCTACTCTTTGTTAGGATAAGGCAATGGCACCCCACTCCAGTATTCTTGCCTGGAAAATCCCATGGATGGAGGAGCCTGGTGGGCTGCAGTCCATGGGGTCACACAGAGACAGACACGACTGAAGCAACTTAGCAGCAGCAGCTCTTTGTTATGGTGCTCGGGCTTAGTTGCCCTGAGGCATGTGGGATCTTAGTTTCCTGACCAGAATTGAACCCCTGTCCCCTGCATTGGAAGGTGGATTCTCAACCCCTGGACCACAGGGAAGTCCCCCTATGGGTGATTTTTAAGTGATGTCCCTTTGGCTTTGAAATTTGTTGTAAGAATTTGGGGAGGAGCCTGCTGATCATCCTGGTTAAGGTTTCCGCAGAAATGGACCCGAGACAAAGACTCAAGGGCTAGTGGTTTCCTGCAGTGACCAGAAACGTTGGATGGTAGCAGGGGACAATATAGGAGTGGAGAATGCAATCCATCAGAGTGGGCAGGGGCTTAACCCCACTGTGAAACACAGCATACATTTGAGCATTATCTTGACAGAGAGGTGAGGAAGCTGGGGTACCAGTCACCAGGGCTATTGTTCTCTCAACTTCAGGCCTGCTTTGTGCCTGGGGAGCTGTCTCCCGGGGCTTACGGAAATGGCCTCGGGGGACAGAGAGGCAGAAATTGACAGTTTGAAGCCTGACAATCAAGCCTGAGGGGTGCCTGCAGGGACCTGTCAAGGCGGCCTCTGCTACATGGATGGTCTGAATGTACTTTTCTTGCTATGATATCAAAGTCGGTTTCCATTCTTGCTAACATGCCAAGTTGTGGCCAGGGGAGAGAGAGCTGGCTGTGTGCCAAAACACAGGAGGAAACCCTTCTGAAATTAAACATTCAGGCATGGGCTGGGCACAAGTTGTGTAGAGAGCTGACAGCAGACTGAGAAGGCACTTCTGCCATAGGAAACATCCCGTAGCTCAGGGGTCCCCAGCCTCTGGGATTTAATGCCTGATGAGCTGAGGTGGAGCTGATATAATAACAATAGAAATAAAGTGTACGATAAATGTAATCCACTTAAATCATCCCCAAACCATCCTGCTCCTTTCTGTGGAAAAATTGTCTTTCACAGAATCGATCCCTGGTACCAAAAAGGTTGGGGACCACTGGTATACAGGGGAGTTCATTATGGCCACTAAAGGGAAAAAGTGGTAGGGAGGAATAAATTGGGATATCGGGATTACACACTCAGTTCAGTTCAGTTCAGTCGCTCAGTCGTGTCGGACTCTTTGTGACACCATGAACCGCAGCATGCCAGGCCTCCGTGTCCATCACCAATTCCCAGAGTCCACACAAACCAATGTCCATTGAGTCAGTGATGCCATCCAACCATCTCATCCTCTGTCGTCCCCTTCTCCTGCCGTCAGTCTTTCCCAGCATCAGGATCTTTTCAAATGAGTCAGCTCTTCACATCAGGTGGCCAAAGTATTGGAGTTTCAACTTCAACATCAGTCCTTTCAATGAACACCCAGGACTGATCTGCTTTAGGATGGACTGGTTGGATCTCCTTGCAGTTCAAGGGACTCTCAAGAGTCTTCTCCAACACCACAGTGCAAAAGCATCAATTCTTCAGTGCTCAGCTTCCTTTATAGTCCAACTCTCATATCCATACATGACTACTGGAAAAATGTCTGCTTTTGAATATGCTGTCTAGGTTGGTCATAACTTTCCTTCCAAGGAGTAAGCATCTTTTAATTTCATGGCTGCAATCACCATCTGCAATGATTTTAGAGCCCCTCAAAGTAAAGTCAGCGACTGTTTCCCCATCTATTTCCCATGAAGTGATGGGGCTAGATGCCATGATCTTAGTTTTCTGAATGTTGAGCTTTAAGCCAACTTTTTCACTCTCCTCTTTCACTTTCATCAAGAGGCTCTTTAGTTCTTCTTCCCTTTCTGCCATAAGGGTGGTGTCATCTGCATATCTGAGGTTATTGATATTTCTCCCAGCAATCTTGATTCCAGCTTGTGTTTCCTCCAGCCCAGCATTTTTTTTTTAATTTAAATTTACTTATTTTAATTGGAGGCTAATTACTTTACAATATTGTATTGGTTTTGCCATACATCAACATGAATCCACCACGGGTGTACATGTGTTCCCCATCCTGAACCCTCCTCCCACCCTCCTCCCCGTACCATCCCTCTGGGTCATCCCAGTGCACCAGCCCCAAGCATCCTATATCCTTCATCGAACCTGGACTGGTGATTCGTTTCTTATATAATATTATACATGTTTCAATGCCATTCTCCCAAATCATCCCACCCTCTCCCTCTCCCACAGAGTCCAAAAGACTGCTCTATACATCTATGTCTCTTTTGCTGTCTCACATACAGGGTTATCATTACCATCTTTCTAAATTCCATATATATACGCTAGTATACGGTATTGGTGTTTTTCTTTCTGACTTACTTCACTCTATAAAATAGGCTCCAGTTTCATCCACCTCATTAGAACTGATTCAAATGAATTCTTTTTAATGGCTGAGTAATACTCCATTGTGTATATGTACCACAGCTTTCTTATCCATTCGTCTGCTGATGGACATCTAGGTTGCTTCCATGTCCTGGCTATTATAAATAGTGCTGCGATGAACATTGGGGTACACGTGTCTCTTTCAATTCTGGTTTCCTTGGTGTGTATGCCCAGCAGTGGGATTTCTGGATCATAAGGAAGTTTTATTTCCAGTTTTTTAAGGAATCTCCACACTGTTCTCCATAGTCAGCCCAGCATTTCTCATGATGTACTCTGCATATAAGGTAAATAAGCAGGGTGACACTATATAGCCTTGACGTACTCCTTTTCCTGTTTAGAACCAGTCTGTTGTTCCATGTCCAGTTCGAACTGTTGCTTCCTGACCTGCATACAAGTTTCTCAAGAGGCAGGTCAGGTGGTCTGGTATTCCCATCTCCTTCAGAATTTTCCACAGTTTATTGTGATCCACACAGTCAAAGGCTTTGGCAAGGTCAATAAAGCAGAAACAGATGTTTTTTCTGAAACTCTGTTGGTTTTACGATGATCCAGTGGATGTTGGCAATTTGATCTCTGGTTCCTCTGCAGCTTGAACATCTGGAAGTTCACGGTTCATGTATTGCTGAAGCCTGGCTTGGAGAATTTTGAGCATTACTTTACTAGCATGTGAGATGAGTGCAATTGTGTGGTAGTTTGAGCATTCTTTGGCATTGCCTTTCTTTGGGACTGGAA
>NW_011494743.1:1043573-1045538 GCF_000754665.1 Bison bison bison | reverse complement strand
GAGTGCAATTGTGTGGTAGTTTGAGCATTCTTTGGCATTGCCTTTCTTTGGGACTGGAATGAAAACTGACCTTTTCCAGTCCTGTGGCCACTGCTGAGTTTTCCAAATTTGCTGGCATATTGAGTGCAGCACTTTCCCAGCATCATCTTTTAGGATTTGAAATAGCTCAGCTGGAATTCCATCACCTCCACTAGCGTTGTTTGTAGTGATGCTTTCTAAGGCCCACTTGACTTCACATTCCAGGATGTCAGGCTCTAGGTGAGTGTGAGTCATCACACCATCATGATCATCTGGGTCGTGAAGATCTTTTTTGTACAGTTCTTCTGTGTATTCTTCCCACCTCTTCTTAATATCTTCTGCTTCTGTCATATGATCCTTTTAATGTATTGTTGAATTCAGTTTGATAATATTTTGCTAAAGATTTGTGGATCTATGTTCATGCAGGATATTGGTTTTAATTTTTTTCTTGTAATATACTGGTTTTGAGATCGGAGTAATGCTGGCCTTGAGATATGAGTTTGGAAGTATTGCTTCCTCTTCTATTTTTTGGAAAAAATTGAGGAGGATTGGCTTTAATTCTTCTTTCAGTGTTTGGTAGAATTCGTCAGTGAAGCTGTCTGGCCCTCTGTAATTGTTTGTTGAACTATATTACCTTTAACATATTAATTCTAGTTTGAATTTCAGTATATAGTATGATGAATTAATGTGGACTGTCCCCTCTTGCTTTAACTTGTATCTAACTCTTTGTGACCCCATGGACTATACAGTTCATGGAATTCTCTGGGCCAGAATAGTGGATTTCCCTTCTCCAGGGGATCTTCCCAACCCGGGGATCGAACCCAGGTCTCCTGCATTGCAGGCAAATTCTTTCCCAGCTGAGCCACAAGGGAAGCCCACTTTAAATAGTACAGTAAAATATTTTTTGAAAAGTTCAAATTCAAGGGCAAGCACAAAAGAAACAGATTTCCGTGGGTGCCAGCAATGAAGAGGAGTTCACACTAGATTGCTGCTCATGAAAGTCAGTGCCACGGTGGCCCAGGGACAGTGGACCTTGATACTGACTGAAACAGTTCATTGGCCACAGTCGGACAGGACACATGGCCTTCAACCACAAGTGGTGGGGACCTGGAATTGACACTTGTGTAAACTTGGGTTCTGAAATGGCAGCATCTCTGTGATTCAGTTCAGTTCAGTCGCTTAGTCGTGTCTGACTCTTTCTGACCCCATGAATCGCAGCACGCCAGCCCTCCCTGTCCATCACCAACTCCCGGAGTTCACTCAAACTCATGTCGAATTAGTGATGCCACCCAGCCATCTCATCCTCTGTCATCCCCTTCTCCTTCTGCCCCCAATCCCTCCCAGCATCAAGGTCTTTTCCAATGAGTCAACTCTTCGCATGAGATGGCCAAAGTACTGGAGTTTCAGCTTTAGCATCAGTCCTTCCATTGAATACCTAGGACTGATCTCCTTTAGAATGGACTGGTTGGATCTCCTTGCAGTCCAAGGGACTCTCAAGAGTCTTCTCCAACACCACAGTTCAAAAGCATCAATTCTTCGGCGCTCAGCTTTCTTCACAGTCCAACTCTCACATCCATACATGACCACTGGAAAAACCATAGCCTTGACTAGACGGACCTTTGTTGGCAAAGTAATAGCTCTGCTTTTGAATATGCTGTCTAGGTTGGTCATAACTTTCCTTCCAAGGAGTAAGCATGTTTTAATTTCATGGCTGCAATCACCATCTGCAGTGATTTTGGAGCTCAAAAACACAAAGTCTGACACTGTTTCCACTGTTTCCCCATGTATTTCCCATGAAGTGATGGGACCAGATGCCACAATCTTCATTTTCTGAATGTTGAGCTTTAAGCCAACTTTTTCACTCTCCACTTTCACTTTCATCAAGAGGCTTTTGAGTTCCTCTTCACTTTCTGCCATAAGGGTGGTGTCATCTGCATATCTGAGGTT
>NW_011494743.1:1041603-1043473 GCF_000754665.1 Bison bison bison | reverse complement strand
TTTTGAGTTCCTCTTCACTTTCTGCCATAAAGGTGATGTCATCTGCATATCTGAGGTTATTGATATTTCTCCTGGCAATCTTGATTCCAGCTTGTGCTTCTTCCAGCCCAGCATTTCTCATGATGTACTCTGTATATAAGTTAAATATGCAGGGTGACAATATACAGCCTTGATGTACTCCTTTTCCTATTTAGAACCAGTCTGTTCCATGTCCAGTTCTAACTGTTGCTTCCTGACCTGCATATAGGTTTCTCAAGAGGCAGGTCAGGTGGGGATTACACACTGCTATGTTTAAAATAGATAACCAATAAGAACCTACTGTATAGCACAAGGAACTCTTCTCAACCCTCTGTAATACCTATATGAGAAAAGAACTTGAAAAAGTATAGATACATGTGTATGTTTACCTGAATCAGTTTACTGTACACCTGAAACAAACACAACACTTTAAATCAGCTATTGAGAGTGCTTGGTTTCTCGGTCGTGTCTGACTCTTTGTGACCCTATGGACTATAACCTGCCAGGCTCCTCCATCCATGGGATTCTCCAGGTAAGAATACTGGAGTGGGTAGCTATTTCCTTCTCCAGGGGATCTTCCTAGTTCAGGGATCGAACCCACATCTCTTTTGGCAGGAGGATTCTTTACAGCTGTACCACCTGGGAACCCCCTAAATCAACGATAAGTGAAAGTCACTCAGTCGTGTCTGACTCTTCGTGACCCCCTGAACTATACGGTCCATGGAATTCTCCAGCCCAGAATACTGGAGTGGGTAATCTTTCCCTTCTCCAGGGGATCTTCCCAACCCAGAGATTGAACCCAGGTTTCCTGCATTGCAGGCAGATTCCTTACCAGCTGAGCTATCAGGGAAGCCCCCAAATCAATGATAGTCCTATGTATAATATCATGTATGAAACGAGTCGCCAGTCCATGTTCGATGCACGATACTGGATGCTTGGGGCTGGTGCACTGGGACGACCCAGAGGGAGGGTATGGAGAGGGAGGAGGGAGGAGGGTTCAGGATGGGGAACACAGGTATACCTGTGGCGGATTCATTTCGATATTTGGCAAAACTAATACAATATTGTAAAGTTTAAAAAAAAAAAGTTGTCAAGGCTTAATTAAAACACGAGCTCACACGGGCAGTTTCCTCTAGTTATCCATGTGGACCATAAGACTCCTGAGCAGGAGAATAGTGTCAGAGTGGAAAGTTCTCAGGTGGCAGTTAGCTTGGCCCTGTGCCAGGTGTATTACTTGCCACTCACAAAGCCCCAGCTGGCATTACCACCCAACAAAAGGGTAAAGAAAAGAAGTTCTGCTGACGTCCATGCCCTTCACAGAAGGCATGAAAGATGAGACAATGCACTCGGGAAGAATGAGAAAAATTTCCCCTGGTCCTCATTTATTTTTATGACAGGATATTGGTTATCTGTACCACTTTAGGGAAAATAAGACTCTAAAGTGCTTTGATTCTTTAACTGAATTTTGTTGATTAGCCTCATAACGGAGGAAATCACATTTAATTGGCTCACTTCCCGAAGGGCGGGTCTGATGTCCTTGACTCAGAATGCTGCTGTGCGGTCAGGGCCAGCTTTCCCTCTCCTCCCACGCACAGTTGAAGGGCAGTGCCCGGCTTCCCGGACGAGAGTAAAGAGTGAACAGCATCCTGGCCTGCCACGGTTTCTTACATCTTCACTAAGAAAATCTGCCTAAAGATTTGATCTGTTAAAAACCAGCCTGCGGCACAGTACCAAAGGGGAAGGTGTTTCATTCGTTCATTTCTTTAACCCATCTTTATGGACGTTATGGACAATGTGTAGAGTGCTGAGAGGGAGGCAGAAGTGGGTGGGCCATGTTCCTAGTCTTCATGGA
>NW_011494743.1:1034076-1041503 GCF_000754665.1 Bison bison bison | reverse complement strand
TGGAACTTACTGATATTCAGCACAGAATGGGTGAAAGCAATTGATTATGAGTGAAACGGTGGTCTGATATCCTGTGAGAACATTAGTGGTGACAGTCCTGCTCTCAATAAATCTTATTCCCCTTATATTTCATGCCATGTTACTTGGCGATTTTTTAAATTTCTGCCCTCAGTGGTTTCCAATAGCTTTCCCAACTCAAATGATAACCTTCTTACGATCAGAATGGAGATCATTAAGAGCAGGGGAGCATTAAGAACTTGGCTTACTGACCTTATTTATTTATCTTGGCTGCACAGGTCTTTATTGCTGCACAAGCGCTCTCTAGATGCAGCAAGCGGGGGGCTACTCTTCTGTTGCGGCGCGCGGGCTTCTCACTGTGGTGGCTTTTCTCATGGCAGAGCACAAGCTTCAGAGCATGCGGGCTTGGTGGTTGTGGTGTATGGGCTTAGTTGTCCTGTAGCATGCGGAATCTTCCTGGACCAGGGATCGAACCCATGTCCCCTGCATTGGCAGGCAGATTCTTACCCACTGGACCAGCAGAGAAGTCCATGTGCTTCCTGATCTTTAACTGCATACAAGTATCCACAATTCTGCACATTCAGCAAGCTCCTTGAACCAGTTCTGCTCCCTTACAGCACCCTCCACAACACTGGGCAGGTCAGATTCAGATGGCAAATTACTTTCGAATTTATCCATCACATTTATGACAAGCTGCTGGGGACTCCTGACTAGCAAGTAGGGATTCCTAAAACACAATAGACAGTGTGCTCAGAAAGTTGTTGGGCAAACTGAAGTGCTAGGGTGCGCTCTCCCTAACATTTACCCCCTGATACTCTTCTATGGGCACAAGCCTAAAGATTAAACGTCAGCACACACCCCAGACTTTTTACATGGAATGAAATGTGTCTTCATTCTCACCTGTGCTCCACTTATGAAACTGCTGAGATAACATTCCCCTGGGGTTTTAGATTTGCTTCGCCGAATCAGTTCTTTTGTAAGCAAGGGTGTGGAACCGGGTGCTGTTAACAGGCTCCAGAAGAGTTCTCAGGTCTCAGAGATGTGTCACAATTTCAGATCAACTCGGGGCCGGAGCCTACAGCTAATGCGGTCCAGGCCTCTCAAGGAAGCACCCCCATGGGAGCTTCAGCCTGCTCGGTTTTGATACTTCTGCTCCACACCTACCGGATGAAAGCTGAAGTGAATTCTACTGGCTTCAGTCTTCGGTGCCCAAGTTCTTCCTTATCCCATGCAGGGCCCCCATGCCTCCCCAAATCACCCTCCACTCTCTCTCCTTTGACCCTGACTGCTCTCTCTGCCAAACTTCCCGCCCTTTGGAACTTCTTTTTTCCTTCGCACTGCAACTGGAATGACTTTATACACACAGGTCCGATCAAGTCATTCTCTGTCTCTCAAATTCCTCTAAATGGCTTCCACTGCCCTCAGAAAATGTTGGAATTCCCTATTGTAATGAAGTGAAGAAGGAAATGGCAACCCACTCCAGTATTCTTGCCTGTCCATGGGTTTGCGAGAGTTGGATACAACTTAGCGACTAAACCACCACCACCAGCGTACTGGAGAAGGCTACCACTCCCCACTGCCCTCTCTGAAATGTGTGTTCCGGCTGCAGCTGGCCTCTGTGGGTCCTGGGATGTCACATGCTCTCAGCCCCAGTTCTTCTACGGCTGTTTCCTCTGACCACACTCTTCCTCTGGTTTTATTCGTCCTCTAGGTTTGGTCTTGCTTGGCAGACTCTGTGCTGGGAACGCCTTCCTCGACACCGGAACGAGGAAGCCAGGCTGCCAGGCTCTGCCTATGTTCACACGAATGCTATTCAGTGCTGCAGGATAACTTCCTCTTTTGGTATCTGCCCTCCCGTTAGACTCAGAGGCTTGCAGACAAGCGTTGTCTTCGTCTTGTTCACATGGTATTCTAGTAGCCAAGCAAACAGGGGGTTCTCCCTAGGGCCAGCTTGATGAGCACTTGAAAGAGCTGAGCACTGGAGGTTAATGCTGGTCAGTGCTCTCTTGAAATTCTTAATCATTTGTCTTTGTCTTTGCGTTTTGTGAGTGAAGTCCAATGGTCAGTGCTATCTTGAAATTCTTAATCATTTGTCTTTGGCTTTACGTTTTGTGAGTGAAGTCCAATGGCACAATGGAGTGTGCACCAGGGGTGTGGAGCCAAGGCTCCCACCTTGTCCCTGGGAGCCTCCTCCGCCTCCAGCCTGTGCCCACTGCCTCCCTCTCTCACCCACTCCCCTCCAGGGCCCCGCTTTCGTGCAGGAGCAGGGAGGGATTGCGCAGGTTCTTGTGTCCACAGGTGGAGCCCGGAAGGGAGTCTGCAGTGTCCGTGAGGATCTGCACTCTCCCTGGAAGTACCCATGTGCCCAAGTACCCATGTGCCCAAAGGAGCACGAGGCTGAGCAGCAAGAAAAAGCAAGTGACAGGCTGAGAAGGAGACCCAGAAGAGAAAAAGCACACATTTTCTTACCTGCTTTTTGAACAAGGGACCCTGCAGTTTCATTTTGCACTGGGCCCCACAGAGTATGTAGCTATCTCTGGCTCTCAGTGATTACTCATGGAATAGCTGAATCAAGGAACTTGGTTAGCCAAATGCATGTTTCTTCAAAGCAATCACCTTGATGGATTTTCCAATAGTTGTAATTTACTGTAACATTTTTGGAACTTCTTTTTGAGAAAGTCACCATTTGGTGAACAAATATTTTTTGAGCACTTACTAAGCCAGCTTCTGGAGGACAGCAATGAGCTCTTCAGATAAGGCCATGGAAAATTTTCATCCTTAGAATTGCTTTGGGGTGGATTTACTTCTCTAAAGAAGTCACAAGTCCCTGGGGTCCTATCTGCTGAAGAAAGTGGGCCATAAAACTCAATAATATCAATAATACCACTTGGGACTAAAATTAAATGTAACATAAATGAAACATAAATGTAACATAAATGAAAAACATTGGGTTTCTTATGGGAGTAAATTAGTTCCGAAGATAATTTCCAAAGTAAGTTTCAAAAATATTTTGAATTACTTTTAGTAAATGAAGAGTATCTCAAGATGACTATCTTGAAGTATAAATTATACTTTAATATAGAAAGTCTGGAGTAAATAATTTTTTAAGAAAGCTTTTTTGGATAACGTAAAAAATTTTTCTTAAACATTACTTTTTCATCTAATTCCATACACAAAAGAAATCTGCAGTGGATCAAAATGAAGCAGGTTATAAGAAATAACCTGCTTCTGCGATTGTTTTGTTTGGTGTTCTATTAGAGCTTCCAAATTATGATGTTGTTCATCATTTTTGGAGCCCACTGATAACCTACGTATTTTATAATATGTGTCTTATCTAGACTCACTCTCATTAGCTGTGTTATCTTAACCTCTTTGTGTTTTATTTTCCTCATAGGATTGTGAGGACTAAATGAATTAACACATGCAAAGATCTTAGAAGACTACTTGGTGAGCAGTAAAAACCACATGTGAATTTTATTACAATAATTACTATGATCTGGCCCCATGCATCCAGGCAGGGTGTAGGCAAACTTTCTTTCTAATGGGATAGACAGTAGATATTTAAGGTTTTGTGAGTCAGATGATTTCTGTCACAGCCACTCAGGTCTATGGTTGTAATGCTAAAATCACCGCAGACCATTTGTTGCTGCTTAGTCATTAAGTCCGGAGAAGGCAATGGCACCCCACTCCAGTACTCTTGCCTGGAAAATCCCATGGACGGAGGAGCCTGGTGGGCTACAGTCCATGGGGTCGAGAAGAGTCAGACACAACTAAGTGAATTCACTTTCACTTTTCACTTTCATGCACTGGAGAAGGAAATGGCAACCCACTCCAGTGTTCTTGCCTGGAGAATCCCAGGGACGGGGGAGCCTGGTGGGCTGCCGTCTATGGGGTCGCACGGAGTCGGACATGACTGAAGCGACTTAGCAGTAGCAGCAGTCATTAAGTAATGTCCGACTCTTTGCAATCCTATCGACAGCAGCGCGCCAGGCTGCCCTGTCCTTTGCTTTCTCCTGGAGTTTGCTCAAACTCATGTCCATTGAGCTGGTGATGCCATCCAACCATCTCATCCTCTGTCACCCCTTTCTCCTGCCTTCAATCTTTTCCAGCCTCAGGGTCTCTTCAAACAAATTGGCTCTTTGCATCAGGTGGTCAAAGTATTGAAGCTTTAGTTTCAGCATCAGTCCTTCCAAGGAATATTCAGGGTTGATTTCTTTTACAATTGACCGGTTTATCTCCTTGCAGTTCAAGGGACTCTTAAGAATCTTCTCCAGCACCACAATTCAAAAGCATCCATTCTTTGGCACTCAGCCTTCTTTATCCAAGGTCCAACACTTACATCCATACGTGACTACTGGAAAAACCTGGAAAAAGCTTTGACTATATGGCCTTTTGTCAGCAAAGTGATATCTCTGCTTTTTAATATGCTATCTAGGTTTTTCATAGCTTTCCTTCCAAGGAGCAAGCATCTTTTAATTAACCATACATGTGCTGTGCTATTGGCCGCTCAGTCATGTCTGACTCTTTGTGATCCCATGGACTGTAGCCAGGCTCCTCTGTCCATGGGATTCTCCAGGCAAGAATACTGGAGTGGGTTGCTATGCCCTCCTCCAGGGGATCTTTTCAACCCAGGGGTCAAACCCAGGTCTCCCACATTGCAGGCGGATTCTTTACCAGCTGAGCTACCAGGGAAGCCCTAACCATACTTAGATGAATACATATATACATAGATGAATGACCATGACTAAGTTTTGATAAAACTTTATTTACAAAAACACAGATGACAAATCAAATTGGGTCTATGGGCAATTCATTTGCTTCCCACACCCACAGACACATCTTTTTGAAGGTAAGTGTGAAGGTTTAGAGGACTTTCATGCATTGAAGAAGGAAATGGCAACCCACTCTAGTGTTCTTGCCTGGAGAATCCCAGGGACAGAGGAGCCTGGTAAGAGGCCCTCTCTGGGGTTGCACAGAGTTGGACACGACTGAAGCGACTTAGCAGCAGCAGCAGCAGTGAAGGTTTAGTCAGGAGTCAGGCATGAGGAGCAACAGTGACCTCAGTCCTCTGAAATCCAGGTCACAGCGATGACAGGATGCTCTTGGTACAGTGGCCCAGAGTGGAGGCAGAGGGGTCATCTCTGCGGACACCACATCGGGGTCTGGGGGGAGGTGGCAGAGAGACAAACTAGAGCTGGAGAACTCCATGTAGCTCACTCTCCAGAACTAACTTTGTCCTGGAAGTTTATTCAATGAGCATTTTATAAGCACCTGCTCAGTTGTATGTAGCCTATTGTATAATTTGGGCTTCCCCAGTGGCTCAGTGGTAAAGAATCCACTTGCAATGCAGGAGCTTCAGGAGATGTGGGTTTGATTTCTGGATCAAGGAGATCCCCTAGAGGAGGGTATGGCAACCCATTCCAGTATCCTTGCCTGGAGAATCCCCATGGACAGAGGAGCCTGGGTCACAAAGAGTTGGACACGACTGAAGTGACTTAGCACACCATGTATAACTTACTTGACTATACAAAGGCCATACTTAACCAATGAATATTCAATACCCATCTCTAATTTGCCTGGAAAATTCCATGGACAGAGGAGCCTGGTGGGCTACTGTCCACGGGTTTGCAGTCAGACATGAGCTACAGAGCATGGCGTGGCATCTCTAATCTTTTTAAAACTAGAGAAAAGTATTCTGGGGGTGATTTCTATAATATTATTTGCCTGCATAGTTCTTGGGGAGCCTAAATATTAGAAGAAAGCGGAAGCCTACTCAGTTGTCCTCACCTTCAACCTGCTTGGTGATCACTTCTCTCCTAGAGTGGCCTCAAAGGAGCCAGGAAGTTAAGTCTTGTATTTTTTTTTTTCCAGATCAGAGCAGCATGCAATATGCTTGCCTAAGAAATAAGCATTATCTAGATAGGTAGGTAGATATGGACAGGCTATTTGTTTTCTCTACAAATATGATGTCTTACTGTGACTGGCAGTGAGATCTCCTCTTTTGCAACACTTCCCGTTTGCATGGGCACTCTCCTTCAGGTAACAAAAGGTCACTCCCTGCCTGGGTATAACATGTCTACACTTGTATTGTGCTTTCCAGACTCAGGCTTTCTCCTACAAGCTTGAGGATGATCCAGACTTAAAGTGGGCTCTTCTTAGATACTACAGAAGAAATTTTGATTCATTGATTGATTCAAGAAATATTTACTCAGTTCCTAGTCATACATGCCAGATACTGCCATGGTCCTTGGAGGAGCAGGAATGAATAGCTTCATGAATGAATCTATTCATTCCTGCTCTCATGGGACTTTCTGTTTGCTAGTGGAAGCACATGTTAATTATCAAACAGATAAGACAGCATGCAATCAGAACTAGCAAGAACTGCTTAGAAAGGAAATGGAAGTTTATAATATTTCTCAAATATTGCTGGTCAGAGCAGTCATCTAGGGCCCTTGTTAAAATAATGGATTCCTTTTGGCCCCATCACGGATCTGCCAAATCATAATCTCTAGGGAACTCCATGTTTCTCACAAGCACCCAAGACAGTCCTTATGCTGCTGCTGCTGCTAAGTCGCGTCAGTCGTGTCCGACTCTGTGCGACCCCATAGACGGCAGCCCGTCAGGCTTCCCCGTCCCTGGGATTCTCCAGGCAAGAACACTGGAGAGGGTTGCCATTTCCTTCTCCAATGCATGAAAGTGAAAAGTGAAAGTGAAGTCGCTCAGTCGTGTCCAACTCTTTGCGACCCCATGGACTGCAGCCCACCAGGCCCCTCCGTCCGTGGGATTTTCTAGGCAAAAGTACTGGAGTGGGGTGCCATTGCCTTATGAACAAGCACATTTGGAGAACCTTGGTCTAATAGAATTTAAAACAAAGACAAAAACTCTAGCTTCCAACCAGGCAGTAATTTTATAATCTTCCATTCTAAGGATGGCTTATTTGGCAGGGCTCTGAGACTGTTTATAATAAGTAGCAGAAAATATATAATTCCAATGTGTGTTTGCTGATGCTGATGACCTATGGACTGGAACACCACCTCTATGGAACCCTCATTAGGTTGCCGGGTAATGGGGTGCTAGGTTCAGTTTCCTAGACATGAGACTGAAACTCCTGCAGTTTTCTTTCTCTTCCTTAGAGAAACAATCTTCTTATCCAGAAAATAAGCCATTGAGAATATTTACTTTAATAACTTACCAACTTTCTCCCTTTGGACCCCCCAGGATATGCAACAGACTTCATGGAACGCTTCAGTTTAACCCATTCAAGTTTTGACTTGTCCTCTATTACAGAAGTGGTCCCTCTTAACAGGTTATGAATATCATAATACTGCATTCGCATGGTTTAGTTTTAGTCACTATTACTGTATTTGGCTTTTTAATCACTGTTTTTTTTTTTTTTTAATTTTGGTTTT
>NW_011494743.1:1025012-1033976 GCF_000754665.1 Bison bison bison | reverse complement strand
ATATCATAATACTGCATTCGCATGGTTTAGTTTTAGTCACTATTACTGTATTTGGCTTTTAAATCCCTTTTTTTTTTTTTTTTAAATTTGGCTTTACCGCATGGCCTGTGGGATCTTAGTTCCCTAGCCAAGATCAGGAACTGAGTCTGGGCCCCCAGAGTAAAAAACCCTAGTCCTAACCACTGGACCACCCTGGAATTCCTAAAGTGTTTGGTTATTTGAAAGTGGTATTTAAGTTCAGAATCTTCCTATTGTAAAACACTGTATAATTTCCATTAGTATTTTAGACTATTTTGTTCTAAAAATAATGTTTCCAGCTTTTTCCCCTCAATATAAAAGTGATTTATTCATAGTAGATATTTGTAGAAACCTATATAAATTCCTATAAAAAATTCCATTTTTTAATGGAATTTTAAATTTAAAAATCACCTCTAATCCTACTACTTAGCATTTTAGTCTATTTCCTTTTAAATCATTTAATGTTAGTTTTTAATATATCACATTCAGTTGATCTTTTATTGATATATAGTAATAACTGGAATTATACTCCATATCAAGTTTGTATCCAGATCATTTAAAAAATTTGATATCATGAGGATTTTCCCACTAAAATTTAGAGTATCTTTTTGATGAGTACATTATATTCCATCATATGGATATGCAAACATTTATTTAATACTTATTTATTGTTTCAGTTTCTTATCTTTTATTTTCTTTTTTTATTCTTTAATTGGAGGAAATTGCTTTACAATGTTGTGTTGGCTTCTGCCATACAACAGTGTAATTCAGCCATAATTAGACATGTGTCACTTCCCTCTTGAGCTTCCCTCCCCTCCCCTCATTCCACGCCTCTAGGTTATCACAGAGCACAAGGTTGGGCTCCCTGTGTTGTACAGCCACTTTTCACCAGTAATCTATTTTAAATATGGTAGTGCATATATGGGAGAAGGAAATGGCAACCCATTCCAGTATTCTTGCCTAGAGAATTCCATGGACAGAGGGGCCTGGTGGGCTGTTGTCCACAGGGTCGCACAGAGTTAGGCACGACTGAAGTGACTTAGCATGCATGCATGCACTGGAGAAGGAAATGGCAACCCACTCCAGTGTTCTTGCCTGGAGAATCCCATGGACAGAGAGCCTGGTGGGCTGCTGTCTAGGGGGTCACACAGAGTCAGGCACAACTGAAGCGACTTAGCAGCAGCAGCAGCAGTGCATATATGATTTTACATTTTTTACTTTCATACATAACATTGGCACAAACCTCTTTGAATATAAATCTATGTCCATAGCTATGACTCATCTTAGAAGACAGTCCTCATCATGAAATCGCAGGATGGAAGGACATGCCCTTTTTTTAGATTAATACATGTTGCCAAATTGCTTTTCAGGAAGATCATACCAGTTTAGGCCAGAGAGCATTGTTAGAGGGAGAAGCTAGGAATTATCCTTGAATAGATGGATCTACTGTGACCCATGAACAGGAGAAAATAGATTAGATTTGTTGACGCACCAATTAGCTTCCATGTGTTCTGTGATCCCCGACTTGCATTCCTAACTCTGACAATATATTTTCATAAATGAATATCATAAGTAGCACACAGAAAGAGCCATATCAACTTATCTCTGCTACTGCACCACAGTCTCGAAGAACATGTCCTACTGATGGTAAGTAGTCAGAGCATCTTTATATACAATGGGCAGCTGATGACTGGAGTCATGGTCTGTATCTCTGCTTACATCATAAGCACTATTGTTAATTGGCATTTAAAGAGGGAAATATAGCAAGTGGCTAATAATACTAATATTAACAACAATAACAATAATAATACTAGTATTCCCATTGGCAAGGGATATATTTTCGGTTCTTAAATGGAAACTTTTCCAAATTCTCAGTGTTTTTTCTGGTTGATTGTCTCTAATAAAAGATGAAATGCCAGTGCTTGAAGTTTCATACTTTGTAAAATACCTTTTTCAGCTTCCTCTGCCCACTCAATTTTTAGTTGTGTGTAATCGTTCTTAATGAACTTTAGTTATGAAAAGGAAAGGAAAAGGAAGCCTTAGAACACTTCAGTACTAGTTACACCAAGTTACGAGGACACATGTTATATTTAAGACAAGCTGCCGTGCGGGTGGGTTTGCCTGGTGATGAGTGATCAACTAGCTGCTGCTGCTGCTAAGTCGATTCAGTCGTGTCCAACTCTGTGCGACCCCATAGACGGCAGCCCACCAGGCTCCGCCGTCCCTGGGATTCTCCAGGCAAGAACACTGGAGTAGGTGATAAACTAGCTATTCCCACGAAATGAATCAGTTGGTATAAGAAAGGAAAGCTAATTTACCTGAATAGACTAGGGCTTATGCTGCTTATGTTTGTGTGTGTGTGTGTGTGTAGAGAGATAGTAGGTGTCCTCGTTCACCCAGAAGCACAGGTTGTACTGTATACTTGGCCTCTGGCCTCAAGCAGAGAAGATTGCAGAAGTTTCCAGAATGACTGGAGAACATTCAGAAGCACTTCAAGGGCTTACATTCCCACATGATCTGATTTCTTTCCACTCTTTTTTGGTAATTCCTTACCAGCCCAAGTTTAGCAAAGCTACAGAAGAGGTACAAGAGGTACCCAGACTGGTCGTGGGTGGGAAGGAACCCCTAACCATAGGTAGCTGCTTTTAAGAGATATTTTAGGGAGATGGAGGGCACGATTGTGGGACAGGAAAGGAAGATGCAAGATGACAAGGAGAAGCTGGAAGCTGCTCCCACTGCAGGAGGAGAGAGCCTCCACACAGGAGCTCTAGTAGCATACCTAGGACTCTGCATGGTTAATGAGGTGCAGCACCATCCTGGCAAGTGTTTTCTTATTTATTACCTTATTTGGCTTTTGTAACATCTTTGAATTAAACAGATCAAGTATTCACAGGTCTGTAATCTTCTATTTAAAACCCTTAGGGCCAGATAGTTTAGATTTCAGAATTTATCAGACTTTAGACACGTAATATAATGCCAGTTACGAATGTTATGAAACACTCCTAGTAGTGTCTGGGACAACATCCTGTTTTCAGGCACATTAGTATTTCAGTAACGAGGAATATGGGCAGCCACAGTGAGAGATAAAGAATATCAACAGCCTCATCTTGGTCGAGGTTAGGTTTTTGTAGCCAAAGGAGTTGTGAAAAGCCATAAGCTTTTCAGACATTTATGGAGCTTGCAACTGAAGATAAGGAATTATGGCCTCAATTATCCCCATTTTATAGATGAGAGGACAGAAGTTCAGAGGCATGATGTGACATATCCAGTGTTAGTTTTAGATTATTTTAAAATGGGGTTATTATGAATACTCTGAGACAATCTAAAGCAATCCAACTACTCATTTCAACACTCATGTGTGGAGAGTTTTGTTTTGAGAGTTTTGATTCCATGGCAAAAAGACATTTTCTTCCATCTCTGCCTCCCTGGAAGTCTACTACATTTTTGTCTACATTTCCCAAAATGAGGCCTTGGGATTTTAGATTTCCCCTTCGGTTCAGGTGAATTCTTCTCCAAAATTCATTGTAGTCTCAGGCATGGGCCCAGTTGAAGGGACCACTTTTGTAAAAGAGGTAAGCATTTATTGAAACTTAGCTATAACATAAAAAGAGTGGTCCTGAGAAGAAAACAAACCATCAGCAAGGGCTCTCAATGCACCCCCAGCCCAAGCACGAAGAGGAACGGTCTCGGGAAAGCAATTGAAACGTAAACCATACCCAGGTGTGCCCAGGTGTTCGGGAGATGGACTCTGACTTTGAAAGAGCACCGCCTACAACCAGACGTCCGACAGTCTGCAAAGGGACTTTGTTGACACATCTTGGAGCGCCAGTACTGTACTCACTTGCCACCTGTACCTCAACAGTCGAGCACCTATTCCGATGCCTGAGCAAGCTAGATGGTGGCCAACAACTCTGAACTGACACGGGAGAAAATGGCATTGCTAAAGAAACAATGAGGGACTTCCCTGTTGGTCCAGTGGTTAAAAATCTGCCTTCCAATGTAGGGGATGCAGGTTCAATCCCTGGTTGGGGAACTAAGATCCCACACGCCATGGGAAAACTAAGCCCAGGTGCCACAGCTGCTGAGCCTGCGCCCTGCAATGAAAGATCCTGCGTGATGCAAAGAAAATCCCGCTACTGCAACTAGGGCCTGATGTGGTCAAAGACATGGATCAAAAGAAACAATGAGCTGTCTAGTCCAGCTGGTCCCAGACGCCTTCCTAACTTGCTATGTTATTTGACCATAATTATGCTCACAATATTTAGTTTCAATAATTGTAGTTCCTTTTGAATACACGAGGATAAAAGAATTCAGAAACAGACATACAAAAGTCTTTGCACATATTAGTAAGAAACCACAATCGTTGGAAAGTGTCCATTGTACAGAAAGTCCCATGTTAGAGATTCCCACAATGTAATGTACATTCGTTTCTTGATTGGTTTCCACGCTGAACTCTATGAGATCAGGTGTGGGCTTTCTGGTTTTGTTTTGTTTTAACTTATCTGTGGAGAAGGAAATGGCAACCCACTCCAGTATCCTTGCCTGGAGAATCCCATGGATGGCGAGCCTGGTGGGCTACAGTCCACAGGGTCTCAAAGAGTCAGACACGACTGAAGTGACTTAGCACATCTGTAGGCCTAGCCTGCAGAAATAAAAGGAATTTTTTCAACTATTTTCTTTTGTCTTTCCCTTCTCGTGGCTGCTCTGGTGCTCTTGGAAACACTATTCCAAGGATTTCAGTTTTCCTTATAGAATGAGATGATTGGAATGGTTTACATTGCAGCTACCACCAAGAAGAGCTAAGGAGGAGAGAGAGAATTGCCAAGGGATCCTCAGCTAATACTTTTCAAAATGACAGAGAGACTATTTTTCTTAAAAGAAAAAAAAAAAGGTTCTGGCTCATAGGGGACTGTTGGGGGAAGATTGTTTGCATCTCAGGATGAAGATCTTGCCAAGGGATGGTATCCGAATCCCTACTAGTACTACCGACTGTTCCAGAAACCCAGTAAGTGTCCTGAATATGGGATACAGCTAATTGTCAGTAATTTGTGGTACTATAGTTCATTGTGAGTGAAGAATTTAGGTGTACATCCATCTTTGTTTAGCAAATGTTTCCCTGTGCTACATTCTGACTGAATATTTAAAAGACTAAGATAACAATTTGCCTTTCAGAACTTTTGAACACATTATAGCCATCTCCATTAGCATGAAAGCAATTGTAACACATTATCTCCTTTACTTACTAAAACCATCACCTCGGGATGAACTCTGGCTGAATATGAATTAAGTGGGCACTTGAGAGTAATCCATTCTCTAATTCAGACTTTTACTACATTATTTTTCCAGCAGGTGGGATGAAGTGAGGAGAGAAAAAAGTACGTAGCAACACAGAAGTCACTCAAAAAATAATTTTGGACTAAATAAACCAATGGCTTATCTTGTTCTTTTCACAAGTTGGATTTTTCTTTCCACAATTCATTTTTCTAGCGTGGTCTCCTGAGCATATGTTTTTAAGCCCTTCTTGAAGTTGCCTACTCAGCTCTTTCAATTCTGGCACCAAGGATACAGGTTCCTCCTCTGCTCCTGTCACTACTTCAGCCATATCCTCAGATGCCTCCCAGGATGATCCTAGGTCTTAGGGATGCTTGCCTTCTCTCTTCCCTGTCTACCACAATCATTGAATTAACCCAGGTGCAGAGACCTTAGAAAGGCCAACCACTCTTCTAGGCATGCTGGGAATATAACAGGCAAAAAAAAATTACTGTTTGCATGAAGCTTACATGGAGTACATGTTAATGTGTGCTTAATGTTAAAAATCATTGATTATGCTAAAGCCTTTGACTGTGTGGATCACAACAAACTGTGGAAAATTCTTAAAGAAATGGAAGTATCAGACCACCTTACCTGTCTCCTGAGAAGCCTGTATGTGGATTAAGAAGCAAGAGTACAAGAGTACTGGAGTGGGGTGCCATTGCCTTCTCCGGACAATAAACATAATGAAGCATAAATATATAAAAAGTTATAAAAATAACTGCTGTATAGAAAAAGAAAGCAGAGAAGGGTGATAGAAGGTGTTTAGTACACACTAATTATAGTTTTTTGGTAGGGAAGCTTCATTTCAAGAATTGTTGTTTTTCAGTTGCTAAGTCATGTCCAACTCTTTGCGACCCCATGGAATGCAGCGTGCCAGGCTTCCCTGTCATTCACTATCTCTGGGAGCTTGCTTAAACTCATATCTATTGAGTCAGTGATGTCATCCAGCCATCTGGTCCTGTCTTCCCCTTCTTCTCCCGCTTTCAATCTTTCCAAGCATCAGGGTCTTTTCTAATGAGTTGGTTCTTCGCATCAGGTGGATGAGCCCAGATTTAATTCTTCAACATAAATCACACTCACATTGTGATAGTATGGGTAGAAGTGACTGATGGCTTAAACAACTTTAGGAGGCTCCTTTTTTGCCTTTTTAAATTCCAGTTTCCCTCTTTCTTCATATTCTTTCCTTTTCATCCTTGTTTCATCTTTTCATTCTTTTTCTTTATCAGTGTTCAACTTTCTTTCATGAGGCATTCAGTTCAGCTCAGTCGCTCAGTCATGTCTGACCCTTTGTGACCCCATGAACTGAGTATGCCAGGCCTCCCTGTCCATCACCAACTCCTGGAGTTCACCCAAACCCATGTCCATCGAGTTGGTGATGTCATCCAACCATCTCATCCTCTGGGGTCCCCTTCTCCTCCTGCCCTCAATCTTTCCCAGCATCAGGGTCTTTGCAAATGAGTCAGCTCTTTGCATCAGGTGGCCCAAGTATTGGAGTTTAGCTTCAACATCAGTCCTACCAATGAACACCCAGGACTGATCTCTTTTAGGATGGACTGGTTGGATGTCCTTGCAGTCCAAGGGACTGTCAAGAGTCTTCTCCAACACCACAGTTCAAAAGCATCAGTTCTTTGGCGTTCAGCTTTCTTCACAGTCCAACTCTCACATCCATACATGACCACTGGAAAAACCATAGCCTTGACTAGAAGGACCTTTGTTGGCACAGTGATGTCTCTGCTTTTTAATATGCTGTCTAGGTTGGTCATAACTTTCCTTCCAAGGAGTAAGCACCTTTTAAGTTCATGGCTGCAATCACCATCTGTAGTGATTTTGGAGCCCCCTCAAATAAAGTCAGCCACTGTTTCCACTGTTTCCCCATCTATTTGCCATGAAGTGATGGGACCGGATGCCATGATCTTCGTTTTCTGAATGTTGAGCTTCAAGCCAACTTTTTCACCCTCCTCTTTCACTTTCATCAAGAGGCTCTTTAATTCTTCTTCACTTTCTGCCACAAGAGTGGTGTCATCTGCATATCTGAGGTTATTGGTATTTCTCCCGGCAATCTTGATTCCAGCTCCTGCTTCATCCAGCCCAGCGTTTCTCATGATGTACTCTGCATATAAGTTAAATAAGCAGGGTGACAATATACAGCTTTGATGTACTCCTTGTCCTATTTGGAACCAGTCTGTTGTTCCATGTTCATTTCTAACTGTTGTTTTCTGACCTGCATACAGGTTTCTCAAGAGGCAGGTTAGGTGGTCTGGTATTCCCATCTCTTTCAGAAATGGTGCAATAGAAAGAGAAGTTCCAGTGACCAGGATTTAAAACTAGTTATCTTGCTGAGCACCAAAGAATTGATGTTTTTGAACTGTGGTGTTGGAAAAGACTCTTGAGAGTCCCTTGGACAGCAAGGAGATCCAATCAGTCCATTCTAGAGGAAATCAGTCCTGAATATTCATTGGAAGGACTGATGCTGAAGCTGAAACTCCAATACTTTGGCCACCTGATGTGAAGAACTGACTCATTGGAAAAGACCCTGATGCTGGGAAAGATTGAAGGCAGGAGCAAAAGCGGAGGACAGAGGATGAGACGGTTGGATGGCATCACCGACTCAATGAACATGAGTTTGAGTAAGCTCTGGGAGTTGGTGATGGACAGGGAAGTCTGGGGTACTGCAGTCCATGGGGTTACAAAGAGTCGGACCCGACTGAGCGACTGAACTGAACTGAACTGAACTGATCTTGCTGAGCCTTGGCCTCCTCATCTGTAAAACGGGTGACAACAGAACATATGTTGTGGTGTTGTGTGGATCAGACATGCAGCAAGTCTGCCTTAATTTACAGAGAGTCTAATTGTTGACTTCTTTAAGTCTTTGTTGAATTTGTTACAATATTGCTTCTCTCACTCTCTCTCTTTTTTAATGTTTTGGTTTTTCTGCCCTGAGGCATGTGAGATCTTAGCTCCCCCATCAGGGATCACACCCTCAACCCTTGTATTGGAAGGCAAAATCTTAACCACTGGACCACCAGGGAAGTCCCATGTAGGCTTCTGTAAAGGGTAGCACATTTGGTTTATATACAAAGTAAGATGCCCACCTAGAAGTAACACTCTGGGCAACTTGGGAAAAGGGGACTAAGACCCAGCCCAGAAAGGAGTAATCCAGGATACTTGACTATTTCTGACAAAGAGCTTGACTAATACCCATTTTGAGATGGATAGTATAAGCGCTCCAGACCTGCTGTAATATACACTTTCCTTCCATAGCACTGATTTAGTTATTTCTGTTCTCTTTTCTGAACACTTAAAGACGACGCAGTTGACAGTAATGCCTATGATAAGCATGATACCCGCCAAGCACGTTTACAGATGGATATTCACCCAATCCTTAAATGACCTGCGTGGGAAGCACCTCACTATCCGCAGTCAGAGCTGTGCATGTGGAGTGGGAGCGCCCCAGAGGACGGACTCGAGCGTGGGGCCGCTGCGGTGCCCGGCCAGGGGCCCCAGCACGCGAGGATGCCTGGCCAGAGGTGTGCCCTCTTTCACCCCTGTCGCCTCCGCGCCCCCGCCCCGCCCCAGCTGGGGTTTCTGGCCGTAGAACTGAGGAGTCCTGACCACCTAGCTCCTTTGGGGTTC
>NW_011494743.1:1015467-1024106 GCF_000754665.1 Bison bison bison | reverse complement strand
CCTTCGCCCCGCGGCGTTCGCCTCTCCCTCCCGGCCTTCTCTCCTCCCGGGGCTCGCTTCCGATGATCTCGGCGCCGGTCAGACCCTCGGAAACCCACCCTCCCCCGGGAGGCGCGCGACCCCACCTGGCGACGCCGCAGGCCGCGGTGAGGAGCTGGTGAAGCTCCCCGTCTGCCCACCGCCCGCAAGCCGTGCGCTTTGTTTCGGGACTTCTCCGGCCGCGTGGACGAGCCGCCCGCCTTTGGCGGCCACGGTTCCTCTCGCAGCTGATCTGCCCGGTGCGCCGCCTCCACTTCTGGCGAGAACCCGAGTGCCCTCTTGCCACCGGCCAAACGTGGAGAGGAAGGTGCTCCGAGCGAGCCCTGCGCGCTACTCCTTCCCAGCAAGAGCGCGTTTACGCTGGAGCTCGCAGTGGTCTCGGGTGAGGGGCAGTCGGGGGTGGGCTTTCAGAAGTTTTGCCTTCAAGTTTGGGATACCCGACGGGCCTAGACTAGAGAAACCGACTTCCTGCTTTCGTGGGGGATGCACAGGTCCCCACGGCTGTGACTCAAAGGGCAGAGAGGTGTTAGAAATTTTCCTACTTCCAGCAAAGGAGGAAAGGTTGCAGTGAAAAATTTTCCAGTCTTTCACAACTAACAGGAAAATTGCTTTTCATGGTATTCTTATTCAAGAATTTCACTTATTCCACCCCCTTCCACCTCCCCGTCCTTTTAGAGATTGTAAGGCCCTGGAGAGTAGCCACTCATCATTTCAGCGTGTTCACCTATGCCTTCTCAAAACATGGAGAAAACGTATCCAGACAGTGAAGTTATTTAGCAGTGGTTTTTGGAAGATCACTGGCGCTGATGGTAGTAGAATCCTGGAAACTTGTCCGTCCTAAGGAATCTATTGTACTTCTTTGTGTGGCCTTTGAATAAGCTCGTTTTAGATGTATTGCTTAGCACCTCTAATAGCATGTATCAGATGCACTTGGCTGTTCTTAAATTTATCATTTCCAGACTTTTAGTTCAGAGCGGTAAAGAGCCTCAGCGTTTTCTTAAAGCTGGAGAGAAACTGATGTGTTCTCGAATATTATCTTCTTAGCTAGCAAAGGAAGCCTGTGATAATGCATTGCCTTACCAAATCCTTCATTCATTGTGATAACACTGGGAACCCATTCTGTAATATCCAACGGAGACAGAAACAGCTCTGCTCAAGTGAAGGGAGACAGAGGACAGGGGGATTATCAAACGCTGTTATTAATGACTTGGCAGGGGAGCACTTTGGAAGTGTATGCCTCCTAAGCCTTGGGAAGAGAAGACTTGGCTGCAGTAGCCATATACACATTGATAATGTAAATCAAAGATGATAACCTATCACAATCTAAAAATAGAATGAGAGGGCAGGAAAATTGTTGGTTTAAGTTAGTGGAGAACACTGTTACTTGAAAACTGGGAAGAGAGGAACTGTTTGCATTGACAGAGTTAACGCTTTCCTCATCGATTTTCCTCTGGTAAATGAAAGTTGAAAAAGTGGAAGCTTATATTTGTCAGTTGTAACTTCTCTAATGCCTAACCAACTGCTTAGCATAGTAAAAAAAAAAAAAAAAGTAGAATAAAATGATTATTCCTAAAATGCCATCTTAAGTATGTAATTATGCAAAAATTTTTGAATGAATTGAAAGCAGTTTATGTTACTCTGAAACTGGAGCCCATCTGTTTCATAACTTAGGCTCCAAGCTTTCTTCTCTTAAAATTCTATAATTTTCATTGAGTATGGTTTTGGGATACAGAGGAAAGTCATTTATCTTAATAGGAAAAAAAAAAAAGCAATTTTTGTTTTGCTTGTGTGCTCAGTCGTGTCTGACTTTTTCTGCAACTTTTGTTTGCTTTATTAGAAAAACTCATCATCCTGTTAGATCCTGTTACAACAGATAGCACTGTTAGAAGGTTCCCAGGTTTTAGCAAATGTTCTTCTTGTAAACAGTACGTGATTTAACAGAATTCTGTTACTTGTTAGCTAAGTTCATCCAATTTACAGCATTTGGATTAAGTATCTCCTAGGTACAGGCACTGCGGATGCAGTCAGACAAGGTGGGCAGAGCTCTAGTCTCAGTTTATTTTGGCAAGTGTAGTGAATACAATGGTAGTATTTGCATTCGTGCTAATTCCATCAGTGAGTGCCAGTTAAAATACATTCATGAGCCTGTGAGAAATACTTTTAGGAAAGCAGTTGTTAGTAGAAATGAGAGATATTAACAACCTGGTATGACTTCAGAGGTGATTGGTAGTAGAGGTGATTGACAGGTCTGTAAGTGTGCAGTCTCTGGGGAGCTCTCTGGATAGCTCTAGGGATATCATGCACCCCAGGCACATGATAAGGCTTTCAGTTCCCCTTTGGCCTTGTAGTTGGTGTCTCTGGGTCGCCATCCGTGGAGGTGTGATAAAGGGAGAAATAACAAATCTGTCTTCAGTTCACCTGAAACCGTAGGACACTGGAGTTGGATTGAATTGCTTTATGTGGTAACTGAGCCTGGTAAGTATACTGGTTTTCTCCTAAGAGAACTTAAGATATGAAAATAGTGTTTTGTTACACTTGACTGCAGTTACTTGCGTAGGTTAAAATCGAAAGCCAGAGTAGGGTGGTGTTGAAGGAACCTGGTGTGTTGTTTTAGTGGTATGTGGTGTGCTAAAACCTTGGTACTGATACTTGTCAACATCCTGTAACGGGTTGTTTTTCTTCCACTTTCCTTTCCTTTCTATCTTAGTGTATTTTGTACAGATGTGATCTTAAATTGGATAGCATCTGCAGCCCACAAAATGGGTCTTTTATATCAAGGAGCATACAGGTGATTCATAGGGTTAAAATGATAGATTATTCAGTGCGGCTTTTGATTTCCATGATAGCTTCCTCTTACTGATTACTACTACTTCTGTAGTTACCACTTTTATGCATACACTGTTTTCAGTTTTACAGTGAACATCAGTTTTTATATGTGTAAAGATCAGTCAGCTACTTCCCCCTCTTTTTTAAGCCCTCCTGTGAACATGAGAATTTTTGGTTCCTTTACAAACTGGGTAGCTATACCAACATTATAACTTACAGTGAAGGTTGCCTCTGTTTTTGTTAGCAGTCAACTTCATGTATTTTGTTGAGTAATACTCATTGAATTTTACAAGTTAGGGAGACTTTCAGGATTATTTGTAACCGCACCTGACCCTTGAACAGCACAGAGATTAGGAGTGCCGACCCTCCATGCAGTCAAAAATCCTCCGTATCTGCAGTTCCACGTCCACAGATTCAACTGCCTGTGGATTGTGCAGAACTGTGATATGTATTTCTTGGACAGAAATCCACATGGATTGTTCAAGGGTCAGCTGTATAATGATGATACACCATCAAGGGATCTGTGGTGGCGTGGTGTCCTGACAGTATTTGGCGGTGCTGCTGCTGGCGGTCTGCTGAAGGCAGAGGGCCAGCAGACTAGACTGGAGACGGATTCCGAAGTTCCTGACTCTCTGCTTCCATGGCTGAATGCTTTTCATTGACTATTTAAAACCAGAGTGGCCAAACATGTTTTCAGTGCTTGCTTTATTTAGGAACATAATGAGATTATGATATAGATTTGCATTTTTATCTGGAGCTGATATGCTGGTACAGAAAAGTTCTAGTTTGGCTATTTCAAGCATATTTTTAAGTGTTTCAAGTTTTCTTTAGCCCTAGTGTGAATTTTAATACGTTTATTTAGAGCAATAAATACTACAGTGAATGGTGAAACACAATTCTTTCATAACAAAGTAGAAGAAGATGCACTAATATTTTAAATATCCTTTCTTTTTCTTTGTAGAGTGTTGTGCCGACTAGTGTCATTTGGGTCTCATCCTTCTCACGCGTCAGGCAGTGTAGTGTTCTCCTTCCTGGATTCGAGGACCGCATTGCTCCTTTTTGTCAGATCGCTCGATTTGGAGAGCTGTTGACTTGTATATCATCTCTCATTAGGAACTTGGGAAGTGGATGTATCTTTGAAAATGGATTCATAATGTGCAAGATGCCTATACTCATGCAGAGCATGAGAAGGGAAAAGATGACACTCAAAATCATTTTTTCTCAATTTCCCGTAATATGTAGTTAACACTTGATGCTTTTGTGTTTGGTACATGTTCTTTTATATACAGAATATTTTCAGCCTAATACTACTCTTTATTCTGTTAAAATACTGACAATACTTACACAGAATTTCTCTCACTTTAGGAATTAATATATTCAACAATAACCAAAAAAAAAAAAAAGGAATAAAACAAATGTATGCATAGTGGACTCTCTTCCCTTTGAGTTCCGTAGTAGTAGTGGGGCTGTTTCTGTTCAAATAAATCATTTAGAAACAAATTTTTGATAAGAATTTAAATTAGAAGTTCCCATTTTACTATGCTTTGGCCACTGGGTTATTGATCTAGAAAACATGTCTTTTTCAAAATTTTAGCACTTTTTAATACTTGCCTTGAGTGGGTGG
The DNA here is from genome assembly GCF_000754665.1 of Bison bison bison. Lineage (NCBI taxonomy): Eukaryota > Metazoa > Chordata > Mammalia > Artiodactyla > Bovidae > Bison > Bison bison. Next base: position 1,019,617 of record NW_011494743.1, on the reverse strand, counting down.
GGTTCTGGGGGGAGGAAGTGTCAGGGAAGGGAGGGCAGAGGGTATTACAGGGCTGCGTGTGTCTAAATTGCAACCTTTGCATCAGGCTTGATGAGAGGAGCTTGGGCTGGGCTTTAGCCTCTGCTGGTTCTCTCCTGTCGGTACCCTTCTGAATCACCCTCAAACCAACTGTGGTGGCCTTGCCTGTATCACCTTTCAATGTAATATTAATACCTCTTCTCTCCTAATCATTTCTGCTGCTAGACTGTAATCATGCTTGGGAATTCTTTGCTCTGCATTTAAAAAGCACAGAATTCTCTTTGTTTCTCCTGGGCATTTACAAAGTCATGTTCAGATGTGCAGCAGAATTTGATTTCTAGTAGATACAACTGTCTAAAATGTTTCGTGTTTTTAAAATCACAGAAAAGATTACATACTGTATAAGATGAATTAAAGGCCAAATTTCTTAATTCTGTTAACTACTTTTTTACAATAAGAGACACTTGTAAAAATCAGACCACAACTGCTTGTAATATCAGTATGTCCCACAGTTATTTAATAGAATTTAGTTTTCGTGATGTCATTGATTGTTAAATATGATCCCTTTGAGTATGCTTTATTCACTTGCACCAAGGAGCACGTCAGAGTGAATTTTCTGCTATTTTTTTATTAGCGTTGTGTGAAAAGTACCCTGAGTTCTGTCCTAGCGTTGGGTATTAATGGTGCCATAGAAATACAGCAGTCTATTTAAAATTGCTTCTAAAATAGATATGCCCATGGGGACTGTGGAAGTGCCTCTGGGGTCCTTGAATCCACAGGAACTGAAAAAATTTAAGCTTGTGTGTGTTACTTTCTAGAAGAGGGTCAAATAGCTTATATTTAGATTTCAACGGACTTTATAATTCGAAAAACAGCCAAGGCCTAGTCTAAAAATTAGCTCAGCTTGGTTTTGTGCCTTTCTTGAAAGTTCATAGGTTTATGTTTTGCTTAACTAGCTGACTGATGATTAAATTCACCCCAGTATTTGCTAAAGTTTATTTTCTAGAATACTGTGTACCTGTAGAAGGTTCTGCAAAAGAACCATTTTGTAGCCAAATCAAGTTTGGGAAATGTCACAGGCTGTACTTCTGGGAGATTCACAGTGATTAATTAGAGACTCTGAGAAATCCTGTAATAAAGACATTCAGCTTTAATGGGGAGAGAATGCAGCCACGTGAGGTAGGAATTCCTGACGGTTCTTACAGAATGTGCACAGGAGGTCACCAGGGCTTCCCTGGGGCCCAGTGTTAGGGTGCAGTGCTCCCACTGCACGGGCGCAGGTCCCGTCTCTAGTGGGGAAACCACGCTGCACAGTGCGGGGGGGCGGCCCTCAGAGAGCAGGTCACTAATATTATTATTATATAGTGTTATTATAGGGCTAAGGAAGCAAATCCTGTGGTGTTTGTAATTCACTTTGTTACAGTAACAGGAGAGATTTGGAAAGTGTATCACCTAGGGAGGTGATACACTTGTTGCTTTGGCAGCAACAAGAAAGGGCCCTGGTTGAATAAATTATGCTCCAGCCACACAGTAGGTTACCACAGCTGTGAAAAATGAATGAGGAGGAGCTTTTTGTACTGATGTGGAGGGATCTCGCAAATAAATTGATTTTAAAAAATCAAGGTGTGGGTCAGAAGATACTATTTCATGCCTTTTCTCTAAGGAGCATAATAAAGAATGTATATTGTACTTACGGGCTTCCCTGGTGGCTCAGCTGGTAAAGAATCCACCTGCAATGCCGGAGACCTGGGTTCGATCCCTGGGTTGGGAAGATCCCCTGGGGAAGGGAAAGGCTACTCACTCCAGTATTTTGGCCTGGAGAATTCCATGGACTGTATAGTCCATGGAGTTGCAAAGAGTGACACAGCTAAGCGACTTCCACTTCATCTGTACTTACTAGTATTTGTATAAATACACTGGAAAGGTTATCAAAAAACTAGTAAAAATGACGGCCATTCGGGGTATGAAGGAACAGGACTTGAGACCAGAGAGGGAACAAAGCTTCACTGTGTACCTTTCAGTGTAGTTTTGATTTTTGAACCATGCAAACATATTCAGGAAAATAGGATGATTTCTTATAGTGTTTTATGTCATGGGTTGACATCCCTATCTAGTTATTTCATGAGAAAGAGTTGTATATCTGTCGATATAGTCTAATACATTATGAACTACTTAATTTTTCATGTTATAAAGGTACCACTTAACAATAAATGTCTATCAGTAAAATCACACATTACATGCCCAATTATGATATTGAATGCTCGAATCCCTTGGAATTTTTGAGTTTGTTTGTTACTGATGTCCTGATCCTCTCTCCCTTTCAGCTTCTTTCTATCCGGGGATTTAAATTAGTGAGGAGTCAGTGGAAGGTAGGAAGTGGGGAGAGACTGAGAGTGTTGCTGTTACAAATGAATGTGCCTTACATGTAAGCAAGTAGCTGTATGGTTTTGTGGGTGTGAACTTAGACTTTTCCTTTGTGGTTTTTATACTTCCCTTTGATTGAAGATCATATATGTTAAAAAAAGTTATTTAGTTCTCTCCTTCTTGAGTCGGAGCTTAGGAGGGTCTAAGCCAGCTAGAGGCTCTACCATGGAAGCCAGGTGACTTAGTCCCCTGTGACTCCAGAGGGAAGAGGAAAAATGGGAAGAAAAGTGGGTGAGAATGAAGGAGAAAACAATACCCAGCTGACGTCTGTTGAGCTCCCTGTGGCCCAGTCGCAGGGGGCCGCTCACACTGCTGCTCTGAGTTTGCTGTGAGTGCTGGGTGACTGGCGTCTCCTGGGCTGCGCCCCGTGGCCGTGCCCTGGGAGAACGCCTCTGTAACTGCGATTCCTCCTCCTGTCGTGTGTGTTCTGTGTGAAATTTCTTGCCCTGCATTTAAATTCTTAGTTAAACATAAGACCCAAGGAATGATTTCCACTTAGCTAGCTTTCAGAAGCCAGTAATTTGGAAAGGAGAGTGCCGCTCCTGAAGGTATTTTTATATTTCCATTTGAGTGTACACCTCAGTGATGTTCTGAGACTATAGCACCTCAGATGAAGCATGGAAACTCCACTGAAGATTCTGCTCTCTCTCCCTCCAGCTGCAGCACTGGTGGGGGAAGGATGTCATTTTTGTCACATTGATGTAAATCACTCATCTAGGACTTCTGGTTTTGTTTTTGCTGTGGCTAAGTTGGTGAAGAACTGGTCATGGACTTTTTAGAGAAAGCCTACTTTGAGCCATGCGTTTTTGGGGGCATCTTTAAATCACTTACTATTCCCGTTAAGTCAATTAGACCTAAGAAAGCATTGCTACGAACAAAGCTAGTGGAGGTGATGGAATTCCAGTTGAGCTATTTCAAATCCTAAAAGGTGATGCTATGAAAGTGCTTCACTCAATATGCCAGCATATTTGGAAAACTCAGCAGTGGCCACAGACTGGAAAAGGTCAGTTTTCATTCCAATCCCAAAGAAAGGCAATGCCGAAGAATGTTCAAACTACCACACAATTGCATTCATCTCACATGCTAGAAAGTAATGCTCAAAATTCTCCAAGTGAGGCTTCAACAGTATGTGAACCGAGAACTTCCATATGTTCAAGCTGGATTTAGAAAAGGCAGAGGAACCAGAGATCAAATTGCCAACATCCACTGGATCATAGAAAAAGCAAGAGAGTTCCAGAAAAACATCTACTTCTGCTTTATTGACTATACCAAAGCCTTTGACTGTGTGGATCACAACAAACTGTGGGAAATTCTGAAAGAGATGGGAATACCAGACCATCTGACCTGTCTCCTGAGAAATCTGTATGCAGGTCAAGAAGCAACAGTTAGAACCGAACATGGAACAACAGACTGATTTCAAATCAGGAGAGTAGTATGTCAAGGCTATATATTGTCACCTTGCTTATTTAACTCATATGCAGAGTACATCATGAGAAATGCCAGGCTGGATGAAGCAAGAGCTGTAATCAAGATTGCCAGGAGAAATATCAATAACCTCAGATATGCAGATAACACCACCCTTATGGCAGAAAGTAAAGAGGAACTAAAGAGCCTGTTGATGAAAGTGAAAGAGGAGAGTGAAGAAGCTGACTTAAAACTCAACATTGAAAAAATGAAGATCATGGCATCTGGTCCCATCACTTCATGG
>NW_011494743.1:1012789-1015367 GCF_000754665.1 Bison bison bison | reverse complement strand
ACGCTGAAGCTCAAATACTTTGGCCACCTGATGTGAAGAACTGACTCATTGGAAAAGACCCTGATGCTGGGAAAGATTGAAGGCAGGAGGAGAAAAGGACGACAGAGGGATGAGATGGTAGCAGCTCTGTCTCGATGGACATGAGTTTGAGCAAGCTCCAGGAGTTGGTGATGGACAGGGAATCCTGGCATGCTGCAGTTTGTGGGGTCACAAAGAGTCAGATACGACTGAGTGACTGAACTGAACTGATTCCTGTTATACATGTGAACTCACAGGCAGAGAGGGTTTCTGTAGAAGGCTATCAATGAATATTTGTTCAATGAATGAATGTTAGGATAATACCATGAACTCAGAGATTTGAAGCTGAATATATTTCTAGTTAATTGTTTAATCAGTAAATTAATAAATTCTGTTTACTTTACTTATGGTGTTACCATTAAGAAAAAGGCTCCTACTTTGCTTTATGCAGCTACCAGTAGAAGAGAATAGAATGTTCCTTTCCTTGGTTCTGTTGAGTGGGAATATTGAATAAATAGTTTGGATTGATCTCAGAGTAAGAGTGCCTACCATTTTTTTAAAACCTGAGCTAGGATTTTTGGCAAGTATGCATTAAGCATCGTTAAAATGAAAGTTTTATGACTCTTAGGGTATTTTTAGAAGTTTGAAATACATTTATATTGATTATTGGAAAACAGTGAGTCTCTTACTTGTATATTATTTCTTTCAATATTTGCTTTGTGAAAACAGTGACTTTCAAAGTGTAAGATTATAGCCAATAGCAAGAAAAGGGATCTCACCCCAGATACGGTATTAGCTACTTCATATACTCATATGTGCCCAGTCGTGTCCAACTCTGCGACCCTGTGGACTGTAGCCCACCGGGCTCCTCTGTCCATGGGATTTCCCAGGCAAGAATACTGGAGTGGGCTGCCGTGCCCTTCTCTAGGGGATCTTCCTGACCCAGGGATTGAACCCATAGTCTCTTAAGTCTCCTGCTTTAGCAGGCGGATTTCTTTACCGCAGCGCCACTGGGGAAGCCCCAGCTAGTGTATAGCAGGGGCAGTGTCAGTCGCTCAGTCGTGTCCGACTGTGGCCTGCCGGGCTCCTCTGTCCATGGGATTCTCCCAGCAAGAATACTGGAGTGGGTTGCCATTCTCCAGAGGCTTTTTCTGACCCAGGGATCGAACCCGGGTCTCCTGCATTGCAGGCAGATTCTTTACCATCTGAGCTACAGGAAAGATCCCAACTACTATATGTATTGGTATAAAATTGGCTATTTGTGTGAATTCTTTAAATTACTACTTACATTAATAGAATTTTTTCCTCATGTGCTTTTATTTTGGTAATTTTGAGGTTCATGGACCCTCAGTGGACCTTCCTCTTTTCCGGGCTCTGTCTCCTAACTTTGCAGCCCGTGGTTTACTGTTTATACAGGTGCTATAACTAACCAGTGCGTTGACTCAGAGTCCTTTATATTCTGTATTTATTTTTGTTTTCCTTTAATTGTTCCCAGATGACCTCATAATATGTTCAGGAGGAACTTCCTTTTCCATTTCTGCACGTGCCATTAGCAGTATCCTCAGGATAAGGTTCTGTTATGAGCCTATTTATATTTGGCCAACTTCGAATAAGGGATTCATTCAGACTAACGTTGGCCTTCATTTGGTCTTTCATTTTATTTTATTGAGCCGTTTATATTCAGTAATAAGGAAGTCACTAAATAACCACAAGCTCTAAACCTCTTTTTCAGAACAAGGTAAAATTTGGAAGTGGCTTAACTTTAGTAACAGGTACTGCTTGTGGTTCAAACACAGGTGGGTTACCTGTCACCGACCTGCCACCAGGTGGCCTCGGGGCAGCTGCCATCTTTGAATCTCATTTTTCTCATCTGTAAAATTGATATTACAATACTTAGAGGGGTTTTTCATGATTAGAGATAAGAATATACTATATAAAATGCTGAATGTGACCTTGGAAACTTGTTGTGAATAATTATCCTGTGTTTTTAAAAATATCTCATGTAACAAAATTGTAAAAGAGTTAGTGTACAGATTGATTGAAGACATAGAATGTCTTAGCTGTCCTTAAACCCTGACGTTGAGAGATTCTGTTTAGCTCTGTGGGGAGGGATTATGTGTTAGGAAAAACTTGGTTTTCCTCCGACGTTCACTTTGAACATATGTTCACCCTCGCAGCAGGGCTGACCTCAGATGTGTGCGGGTTGTTCCCACACGTGCATGTTGTCACATGCAGCTCTGTGACGGCAGCTCAGTGTCCTGTCATCCCGCTCGGTTCTGTGCCCCTGGAGATGCTGTCAGATCCCATAATGGAATACAAGGCTCCTCCCCCACCCCAGGGCCCCCTGGGCTTCTGTCGCCTGTAAATCAGAAGTTCCCTCTTTGGAGCTGATTAATTTTCGGGAGTGGCTCACAGAATTCAGGAAATCTCTTTACTTACTATTTACCAGTTGATTATGAAAGGATGTGATAAACCAGTGGTCCCCGACATTTGTGGCACCAGGGACTGGTTTCACGGAAGACAGTCTTTCCATGGACAGGGAAGGTGGGGGTGGGGTGGG
>NW_011494743.1:1002849-1012689 GCF_000754665.1 Bison bison bison | reverse complement strand
TCACCCAGGAAATTCCCAGGGACTTCGGAGACCTGTGTCAGAAACCGGGGTCAAAGACCAAATGTGAGAACAAAAGATGTTCCTAGTGCTCTCATCAGTTAGGAAGTTACAAGTGTTTTAGGAGTTCTTTTTCAGGAACCTGGGACAGAAGCCTATATATATATATATATATATACACACACACACATTATTTTTTCCCCCTCTTAACTCACAAGTTGCCTTAAGTCACAAATTTAAAGAATATAATTATATCTGGGCAAAATGTTGAGAAGTTTAAAGCCTAATATAGTTGTTTTTCTTTAAATAATTTTAACCATCTGACAAAACATTTAAAAGGTGATATATGGCTATCCTAGAACTGGACATGGCAGAAAGTGAAGAGGGACTAAAAAGCCTCTTGATGAAAGTGAAAGAGGAGAGTGAAAAAGTTGGCTTAAAGCTCAACATTCAGAAAACGAAGATCATGGCATCCGGTCCCATCACTTCATGGGAAATAGATGGGGAAACAGTGGAAACAGTGCCAGACTTTATTTTTCTGGGCTCCAAAATCACTGCAGATGGTGACTGCAGCCATGAAATTAAAAAACGCTTACTCCTTGGAAGGAAAGTTATGACCAACCTAGATAGTATATTGAAAAGCAGAGACATTACTTTGCCAACAAAGGTCCATCTAGTCAAGGCTGTGGTTTTTCCAGTGGTCATGTGTGGATGTGAGAGTTGGACTGTGAAGAAAGCTGAGCACTGAAGAATTGATGCTTTTGAACTGTGATGTTGGAGAAGACTCTTGAGAGCCCCTTGGACTGCAAGGAGATCCAACCAGTCCATTCTAAAGGAGATCAGCCCTGGGTGTTCTTTGGAAGGAATGATGCTAAAGATGAAGCTCCAGTACTTTGGCCACCTCGTGTGAAGAGTTGACTCATTGGAAAAGACTCTGATGCTGGGAGGGGTTGGGGGCTGGGGGAAAGGGGATGACAGAGGATGAGATGGCTGGATGGCATAACCGACTCGATGGACGTGAGTTTGAGTGAACTCCGGGAGTTGGTAATGGACAGGGAGGCCTGGCGTGCTGCGATTCGTGGGGTCCCAGAGAGTCAGATACGACTGAGCGACTGAACTGAACTGAACTGATATGGCTGTCCTTTTAAAAATAGATTACTGGGACTTCCCTGGTGGTTCAGTGCTTAAGAATCCACCTGCCAGTGCAGGGGACACAAGTTCAATCCCTGGTCTGGGAAGATTCCACGTGCCGTGGGGCAGCTCATGCTGTACAAGAGAGGCCCCTGCAGTGAGAATCCTGTGCACCACAGCTAGAGAATAGCCCCTGATCAACATGACTAGAGAAAGCCTTCGATCAGCAACGAAAACCCAGTGCAGCCAAAAAAAAAAATAGACTATATCAATAACCTCAGATATGCAGATAACTCCACCCTTATGGCAGAAAGTGAAGAGGAGTTGGTGATGGACAGGGAGGCCTGGCATGCTGTGATTCATGGGGTTGTAAAGAGTCGGACACGACTGAGTGACTGACTGACTGACTGAGTGACTGATCATTAACTAGCTTTAGGCTTGTGGGTATTTTTAATCTTATCTTTTAAAATTATTTTCTTTTGTCCTTGAATTTCTTATCTACTACAGATTTGTTATAGATAACAAGTGAAATCTCGTAATTTTTAAGTGGAATGGGGAAGGTCTTTCTGTTATGTCATTCTGGCACAGAGTTTACCACCTGAGATGGATGGTCTTCTGATTCTTGGCTTTTTATAGATTGCAGGGGTTGCTAGATAGCTCAATTCTGCCTTGAGGGGATTTTACTGTATTTTCTTGTTAGGATTTCAGAATTTAGTCTGCAGGGGATTACAGTGCAAAAGAAAATTGCATCTGCTTGGCACAGTTAACTATAAAATGGCTCCTATTTTGTCTTCTGAAGCATAATAATAAGAAATTATACTTTATTAAGAGTTCACAGTTTCTTCTTAAATTGAATTGTCATTTTTTTCTTTAAACTGAAATAACAGGAATGTGTTTTAACTAATGTGAATGTTCTGAATTTTGTTTTGCATATACATACACACATATATGGTCTTCCCTGGTGCCTCAGATGGTAAAGAATCCGCCTGCGATGTGGGAGACCTGGGTTCAGTCTGTGGGCTGGGAAGATCTCCTGGAGGAGGGCATGGCAACCCCCCAGTATTCTTGCCTGGAGAATCCCTGTGGACAGAGGAGCCTGGTGGCTACAGTCTGCTGCTGCTAAGTCACTTTAGTCGTGTTCGACTCTGCGACCCCAGAGACGGCAGCCCACCAGGCTCTGCAGTCCCTGGGATTCTCCAGGCAAGAACACTGGAGTGGGTTGCCATTTCCTTCTCCAATGCATGAAAGTGAAAAGTGAAAGTGAAGTCGGTCAGTCGTGTCCGACTCTTAGTGACCCCATGGACTACAGCCTACCAGGCTCCTCTATCCATGGGATTTTCCAGGCAGGAGTACTGGAGTGGGTTGCCATTGCCTTCTCCGGTCCGACTCTCTACGGGGTCGCAAAAGTCGGACATGACTGAGCGACTTAAGCACAGCACAGCTTGAACATATATACATACAAGTGTATGCACACATTGATTTTTTATATGTGTTTGTGAATTTAAATCATTGGATAATTAAACAACTTAGAGATATTTAGGAATTTTCAGATTAGCTATGTAACATTGAATTTTGAGTTTAAACAGCCAAGTTCCCATTCTGTTTTACAAATGTGTGAATTCTCATAGGAGTTTTAAAGTATAACACAGTTTGTTTTAAGGATGTCACTGTGGACTTTTAAGTTAATTGTTCTTTGCTGAGATTGGTGTTTCCTTACCTATATTTTCCAAGCTACTTCGGATCTTTTTTAGAGACAGTTTTCGTAAAGGTAAGATATAAATACATACAAGTAACTATTGACTAGAAATCAAAGGTGTGATGAGGAAGATGGGCAGTAAGATGGGGGAAGGATTTTTAGATTAAGTTGCATTATTTCACATCACAGTTAAAAATTACCAGTTGTGTGTTTTACATAATTGCATCTACTCAGTTTTTATATGGTAATTTACTTTGCTGTTATTGCTGATCAAATTGATTTAGTAATAAATGGGTTTAAAAGGCTAAGTGCTGAAATATTGAGTGGATTAGCCATGAGGAATTGTTTTATCTGTGCAGGGCCCTTGCTGCTGCAGCTATGGCTGTGACTCTCAAATAGGGGCAGTTTGAGGCGACAGTCACGTGGGAGTGAATTTCAGCAGATCACTGCGGGTAGCGTCATCACCCTATACCTAGACTGGGCCGAGAGAGGTATCTGATAGAGATCATGATCATTGAGAGGATTTTTGTAGAAAGCCAAAATGATAACATTTTCCACGCGGCCTCCAGAGAATTATCTGTTACACTGTAATAGACGAGCACCAGTGGACTAGCTTTGTGTGGCCTGTGGGTGGGGCCAGTTACTGCTTAAGGGCCTTGAACCACTGTAGTATCACAGCTCTTACCTTAATTTGTTGTCTGAAGTAAATAAACGACCTGTGATTTACAGAGTGCAGGTCTGGAGTCTTTAGTGAGAATATTTTATTCACTTCGTGGTCGTGAAGCACAGCTTTAGCTTGCTTTAACTCCTCTGTTTCTTGTCATCTGCTTTTCAAAGTAGCTAGTTAAAACTCTGATGAGTCTGTGCTTGTCCAGCTTTGAAAGAATGGATAGATCTTTCTTGACTTATGATGGGTCAGTGTTTCAGTGGACCCATCATAAGTTCAAAATTTCCTCGGTTGGAAACACATTTAACGTAGAGGTTGGCCCTGCCCACCTGAGGTGTGCCCAGGGCGCTTCACAGTTACTCTGCAGTTGGGCACAGTCATCTGTCTCAAACCTCATTTGAAAACTATCTCATGTAATTTTTTGAGTCCCGTGCTGAAGGTGGAAAGTGTAATGGTTGTCTGGGTGCAGAACGGTTTTAAGTGTGTTGAGCAGGATTGTGCAGCTGACAGGGAGTTATGGCCACGCAGCCTCAGCAGGGAGGCTTATCTCTTGCTTGGGGAAAAGATTGAAACTCAAAAGTGCAAGTGTGGTTTCTACCAGATGTGTCTTGTTTAGTACCACGGTAAAATGGAACTGTTACATTGAACTGTTAAATTGAACCATTCTAAGTGGGGGAGCATCTGAAATTTAGGGAAGGTGGTCTGCGTATTTGTTGCCTCTGAATGGTCTCACTGTTTTCCAAACTGTAGGTTGTGACTTCTTAGTAGTTTGCAAAAACAACTAGTGGATTAACACAGCATTAAAAAAGAAAAGAGGAATAGAAAATAACAATGCAGCAGTAAGGGCAAATACTGTTTTGTGGAACTTTTGTCTTATGTATACAGTATGTAGACGTGTAAACAGATACATGTGTATACTGGCGATGAAAATGTATTTCTTCCCAGCGGTTGCTATTAAAAGTTTTTAAAAGAAAAATCCAAAAAAAAGAAAATCCATTTCTGGGACTTCTCTGCTACCTGCTAGAGCAGTGGCCGTAGGCTCAGTCTCTGTTTGGAGGATCCCACAGCCGTGGAGCACTGAGTGCTGAGCCCACGCGCAGTGCCTGCTGGACCCAGGGGCCTGGAGCCCAGCTCCGCAAGGAGAGAAGCCACCACAGTGAGACGCCCGCGCAGCACAGTCACTGCAGCTAGAGGGGGCCGGTGCAGAGCAGTGAGGACCTAGTACACCAAAAATTAGTAAATAAATTTTTAGAAATCCATTTCTATAAATTAGCACTGGGTTGCATTCCTTTAGGAATAGCATTTACTCTTTTTTCATTTAAAATTTTAACATATGCAAGTAAGTATTTAGATTAAACACTGTTATTTGACTTATTTAAATTACTGCTACATCAGCAGTTTTTATATTGGTGAATTTAGCCTCATATTTCATTTGTAATAGCCTACTGGTTCTGTATATAATAAATGAAGTGTAATGAAAAGGAAGAACTGCCAGCAGATTTTCCTCTGTTCGTTCTCAGACTGTCATCAACTAATCCTTTAGGCTCCTGAGCAAAAATAAATTTATGCTGTTGTAATTAGAAAGACTTTGTGTAGTTGGTTTGATTCAGAAGTACCTGAAATACGGCAATGTATTTAATGAAAAGATCACTCGGAAAGGACTTATATGGAAGATGCTATAGAGGTCGTGCCTATGCTGCTGACTCAGGACTCGGTTAGTGCAGGGGATTAACTGCTCTGAGGTTTTCTAAGAGGCGACATGAGAAGCATGGATGCTTAATGACGTTGAATTAAAAGCGGCTTGGAAGGAAACTGGATTTGTTTATTGTATTGGATAATCCTTAGAGACGACTATAGTGTAAAACTGAGTATATTTGCAGATTAAGTATCTGACAGTGAAAAGCGTAGAATATGTTCCCATATGATTTAATTTTTTGTGTTTATTTAATGGAATAAAAATTCAGTATTCAGTATTATTAATTCTAATATTGTTAGTATTCAGTACTGAAGTAGAGTAAATATTGAGTATGTCTTGGAGGTGGAATTTGAAGGTGGACAGATTCTTATATTTTAGTTTTCAAAATTTTTACAGAGAGTGTACATTATTTTTGGAATAAAAATATTTTTAAATATCTGAAGTTACTCTCTTATAACTCTTTCCCACACAAATCAGTCGAATGATTATCTCTGAAAAAAGTTAAATTATTTTTGGGAGATTGCGTAAGTACTCATCTTTTTCAGAGACTGCCGGTTGGGTCATCATTTTTGGCACCATAGCAATGACTTTAACTTGTTGATCACATTAATTGTTTTTAATGTGAAGGTGGTTGTAGTGAAAGCCATTTTCACATAATTGAAGTATTAGGCTTTTGAAAAGTTTAAGTGTGTTTAGGCATGTCTGTCATCTTATCAGAAGTCCTTTAAAATTATGTAGGCCATTCTAGAAATGAGTCCCCTTAGAGGTTTTCAAGGCTGATCAATGTTTGAGTTTTTGATGACTGTTAGAGAAGTTGTCAGTGAAGCTATAATAGGAATTTATGTCCGTTTCTAATTTATAGGGTCATTCATGTGATTTGGTAACCAGTACACTCACATCATTCTTATTCTTTGAACTTTGAGGCTTTTTAGTTGCTTATCATCCCCACCACCGTTTTCCCCCTCTTTCTGCTGTTGCACTTTCTTTCATATTTAGTTAGAATCTGTGGCCCATATATATTTCATTTAAACACCTAAGCTGTTATCTGCTTTTTTTCTTCAAAAACTTTTTTTGAAAGGTATTCATTCACGTACTTGCCAGGGCTTTTGAAAATAAAATCATGAAGATGATGGTTGTTCTTACCTTTTCTTTCTGTGCTGTTATCTGCTGTGTTTGCAGCCCCTGCCCCAGACTTGCCCCACTGTGAACAGTCTCTCGTCCCTCATTCTGTAGATGATGCTTTTGCTGGTGCCTGAGAAGCTTAAGACAGGCTCTCTGTGAAGATTGACTTCATGAAAGTTCATTCACTTCACAGGATGTGTATTTGTAAAGTATGAAAGTTTAAAAATAGCATTTGTATAGAGATATCTAAAAGTGTTAGTCACTTTACAAGTCGATTTTGTTTAATTTTCAGTTTTTATTATAAATTAGGGTGATGTTCATATTGCGGTTATTCTGAATAGCTTACTTTTTATGGTGTTTAAACTTATTATTTGTTGCTGATAGTTGAGCTGAATATGTGTGCATGTGTTGTGAGCAGTGTTAGAACATAACCCTGTCACCGCACGTGGCAGGGTGGCTGCATTCCTGTTGTACAGATGAGGCAGCTGAGGCCTCTGTGCGCGTTCGTGCTGCTGCTGAGCGGAGGAATTGGAGTGCAGACCAGGATATCTGGCTCTCTCGCTGGTACAGTACGTGCCCTTAATATCCATCTTAGTGCTGTGGAAAATGCGCACAGAGCAAACACAGGACGCCTTTTATTTTGTGCTCAACAGTGTCGTTTTCTTAATACGAATGGGAATGTTTGTAGTGGATATAGCCTCCATCTTTCTCATTGAAAGCTGATGGATTTCCTTGTTGATAATGTAGCCAGCTTTTCCCCTCTTCCTGCTGAGTCCTGTGGTGGTGATATAGTTGCTCAGTGGTATCCTACTCTTGCTATCCCCATGGACTGTAGCCCGCCAGGCCCCTCGGTCCATGGGATTTTCCAGGCAAGAATACTGGAGTGGGTTGCCATTTCCTTCTCCGAGGGATCTTCCTGACCTGGGGATCGAACCCGGGTCTCCTGCATTGCAGGTGGATCCTTTACCAACTGAGCCACCAGGTCAGAGGACTATGAAGAGGCTATTCTCACTGCCTTGGCGGGTCTGCTCTTCGGAGGCTTATGGTGTGGCCCCAGCACCCCGCGCCTTCCTCCCTGCTCTCTGGTGGTCTTCTCTCAGCTGCTGTAAGCATCGACCCCGACTCAGTCTTCTGTGGGCTCCTCAGGCAGAGGCCTGGTGTGGTCGCAGGTTACTTGAGCGTGCAGGCGGGGCGAGCAATGTTCGTTTGTCCATTTTTCTCACCTGCTCATCTGTCAGCAAGACCCATACTTCCATTCTGTAATGCTCATCACCTATGGCCTTAACTTCTGGAGTTCGTTTAAGTGAGTTCTTAAATTTAGATTCTGACGTCTAAGCCCAAGCTTTTTTTTTTTTTTTTTTAAGCTTTCTTCTCTTACTCCATTAATCCTGTAATTCTTATTCTTTGAACTTGGAGGCTCTTGAGTCACTTACTGCCCACCCCCTGAGTTTCTAAAGGTCCATTACCTCCAGGCTCCCCCTGACACCCCCCACCCCCCATTTGCATGGCCTGTAGCCAGCCTCTGTCTTATTTGAGAGAGAATACTGTCATATCTGATAGTATTAAATATTTTGATAAATCCCTAATTCTCAATCAGTTTAACTGTGTTAGGTTGTGTTAGGGACAGGGGAGCCTGGTGGGCTGCCGTGTATGGGGTCGCACAGAATCGGACACGACTGAAGCGACGCAGCAGCAGCAGGTTGCTCAAAGCAAGTTGACACCATTCTCTGGTTCCTTAAAGACAGAAAATGCCTCCTGTCCTTCTAATTGTCTCCTGTTGTCTGCATTGGGTACATTGAAGATTCCCTACTCTCAGACTGTACCCTCTCTCCCCTCAATCCTAGGAAATGCTACTACTTTCTCTATGGAGTGTGTAGAATATGCCAGAAGGGAGCCCTATCCACTGCTATTTCCACTAGGATAACTCAGCTGAGACTTCACATGTTTAGAATTTAACGTTCCTGCTCTCTGCATTTCTTATCTCAGTGAATGGTACCACTCTCTGGTTACATAGATCTGAAAATGTGAGCATTATCTGTGACTTTTCACTCCCTCTCCATACACCAAATCCAGCATCCTAACCATCTCTACTAAGTCTCTTTCTTTCCATATTTCCTTTCATCACCATATTTCTATTGTCTGGAATAATGCAGAACCTTTTTAGCTGGCTTCCAGTGTTAAAAAAAATCTTCTGTTACAGAAACAATCATTCAGTGACACTTGTTAAAGAATGGTAAAGCAGATTTCTTTTTAACAGAGGCCATCGTGGGGGTGTAGGGACTACTGAAATTTGGCCAAAGGAGAGAGTCTTTGTTACCAGTTCTTCTGGTGAGACAAAAGTAAAGATGATCCTGTGGTAGGATGGTACTAGTAATATTCAGCTGAGGACTTATTTTGTGCTAGGAACTTCCCTATGCACATTGCATTCATCTTGTTTACTTTCTATAACCTATTAGTTGAAAGCACTGTCGTTGGCCACGTTCTCCAAATGAGGGTATTGAGCGACAGTGAGGTTATAACTTGACCATCTAGTGAGTAGAAGAACTAGGATTTGAATTTAGGCGATCTGGATCTAGAACCTATACCCATTCATGTTTTATCTTCAGCTAAAATAAACTAGTTGACAAATTGTATTATATTTGTATAGGTATAGTTTTCAATAAACTTTATGCTAATACAATTTGTAGAGATCGTTTCCTGGTTTAGGTCATTAATTAGAAACTGTTTCTCAATTTAGTATGTAATATTTAGTTACAATTTAATATGTAAATTAATCTACTTAATGAGTTTTTATGCGGTGTTTAATTAATTAAACATGTTTTGCTTTCTGTGGCCTACCTTATTTCTCCCATCACTATATTTGGGTTATTGTCTATTTTCCAGACGAAATAACCATTCCTACATCCACTTTGCATCTTCCAAAACTTTTATGAAATCTCTCATTTGGTGCAGTTTCTTCTATGGTCTTTATGCTTCAGTTTATCCTTTTAAAAATCAGATTGCTATGCATGTTGTATGGGAAGAAGAGATAATCCTATGCATGTTATATGGGAAGAAGAGATAACCCAAACCCAAATCTTTGATTTCTTATGTTATCTTGATGACCTCCAAGTTGTTTTCCTTTACTCCTTTGCCTTCTGTAAGCATAGAATGAGTTACTACTGTAAGGAGGTTTTGTTTTTACTCCATAAAATGTTTCTCTTACTACAGAACAAATATGGACAATATTGGGAGAATACGAAACAAAATGCCCGACCATGGGTTTGTTTGAAGGAGTTACTAAAAATGATTAAAGTTGGATTATATTTTATTGAGCATGAGTATGACTGGTGAATCAATATCCATTCAGATTTGGGTAATTTGAAAGGTAAACATTATCTTGACTCTTTAAAAAGAACTAATACCAAGGAGTACCCAGCAGGCCTCTCCATGAAATTCTCCAGGCAGGAATACTGGAGTGGGTCGCCATTCCCTTCTCCAGGGCGGATCTTCCCGACCCAGGGATTGAACTGGGATCTTTTGCGTTGCAGG
>NW_011494743.1:983925-1002749 GCF_000754665.1 Bison bison bison | reverse complement strand
CGTTGCAGGCAGATTCTTTACCATCTGAGCCACCAGGGAGGCCCCTGATACCAACGAGTAAATGGCAAGAGCCATTTGTTGTAATTGGTAAAGACCTGTCAGTTTACCTGCATAACAAACATTTGGCAGTGTTTTAATTTTAAAATCTCAAATTACTGCTGTTTTGTGAATGACGGCTTTTATCCTAGTAAGTAAAAGCAAGTAGGAGGAATTGTGTGTGTTCCAGGCAGGGTTCTTTTGGTTGCCTGGTGTCAGAGATATATCTAAACTGGTGGTCTTTACAGATTTAATTAAGTCTTAGGTACTTATTCTGAGTTTGTAGAGTTTTTCCTGGGATCCAGGAAGACGCTGAAGAAGAGCTTCAGAGAGAGGACAGAAAACAACTGCCTCTCGTTTTTATTTTTCATTTTCTGATATATGGCTTCTTTGTCAGGTACCACTTGACACCACTTATTATTTCTGCTTCTACTTCAACTGCCCTCCTTTTATTTTTCTGTCAGACTGACTGTCTAGTTCGCATCCTTCCAAGCAGGGTAGGACTATGAGTTTTAATTTCGTATATTAACCCAAAAACTGTGTTGTGAAATACAAACAGGAGAAGTTACAATGATTTTTCCAGTGTATTTAGTCAGTATGGATGAGTCAGGGCGGAGGTGCTCTGCATTTAAAAAACCTGAAGATTCATTCTGCAAGGTTTCAAAATTATGCTTATAAAAACATGTCCATCCTGCATTTAGCTGAAAATGTTATATTGAAATTACAGTAGGAATATTTTTTAGAATAAAATTATCCACATGACATCATTGGCTTGTCTGTAAACTGAGAACAGGTAGCTTTCAGTAAAACTCTAAATTCAAGTTTGAGATGCATTTCTTCCTGTACAGTTCATTGCTAAATGCAATTTTTATAAATGGATGAGCCTTTGGATTATGTCTGAGTTCATGGTGATTTACGAGGAAGAATCTGGTAATTTTTTTTTTTTCTTCACAGCGTCTTGAAGTGCTGGAAGTGAGTAGCAATTCCCGGTTATTTCTAAAGCAGTGGTTCTCAGTGGGGGTGTGTGTTGGGTGTGTGTTCACTTTTTGAGGGGCTTTTGGCAGTTCCTGGGTGTATTCTGTTTGTCACAGCTGTGGGGCGTAGGGGTTGTGTGTGCTGCTGGTGCGGAGAAGGTGGAGGCCAGATATGCTGCTGACCATCCTGCAGCTCACAGACTGCCCACAGCAGGGGAGTGTCCGGCCCCAGACCCCGCAGCCCTGACCACAGAATCAAGGCGCAGAGAGCAAAAGGTCCTGAGATTCGAGAGAGAAGAGATTTTGGAGTGAGAGAAATTACCCTTCACTGGTTTTGAGTGTCTTAGATGCAGGGAGAGAGGAGTTCACTTCTGCTGAAAGCATGAGTTTAAATATATCTGAATTTACTATTTTAAGCCATATTTTGACATCGGTAATTGTATAGTTAAACCAATTTTAGTTTTATTTAAATTCTTACCAATCAGATTATTTTTTTAATTTCTTAGATTAATACTCCTAGCTAATGGTCGCCCAAGATGAGACCTACAAGAATGAGTAATAATTAATATTTAGGAACATTCTAAGCTAGGGTTTTTCCATGTAAAGGTATATTGAACTATATGTTTTTTGTTCCTAGCATTTAAATGTGGATTATTATTAACAAAAATAGAGATACACTTGTCAGGTACACTTGCCATTTTCTGTCATGACATATTTGTTTCTGAAAAGTTTTTGATAAAACAATTTTTATCCTGTGTTAAGTTTTTTCTGTGAATTAGATTTGTCAACTATTTAATTCTCGTGAAATTACAGGTATACTTCAAAATATGTTTAAAAATAAAATTCAAAAATGCTGTGTGTATTTGCAGGAATGTTAAAAACATAACTAATTCTACTTCATGTAACACATCGACTATTCAGTGGTGGGTATAAATGCTCTCATGAAAAGTACAACTCTACTGAATCCTACTATAGAAACAGATTATTTATTCAGTGTTTTTTTTTCTTTTTGCCTTCTCAGTATTTACATTTTTTTTGGAATGAAGTTAAATGTCCAAGTTTTTTAAAAAAAAATAGCTGTGTGGGAAGTTTTTCAGACTCTGCTCTTTGCTTTTCATCATAAACACATGGTGAGAGAAATACGCCACATGGCTAAAGATGGCCACCAGGGGGCGAGCTCACATCGCACTGATGAAGGCTAGTGGTGGCTGGCGAGAACCCCACTGGTGTGAGCGGTGTGAGCTCTCCAGTGATTGTAGCAGAGTGTGGACTGGCAGTGCTCCTCTTTGAAACATAGCTTAAAATTAGACTGGTTTCCGTTTGTCTTAAAGGAACTTTTCTTCTTTTCTTGGCTATTTGCTTCAAATTTATCTATGGAAACCAAATTAAAATGGTATCTGCATATATTTATTGTAATATTGATACTGATTTCATTGTGTTAAAGTTCTTGCTTTTTATGGTAGTTATTAGCTATTACTGAATTTCTAATACATCAAAAGTATTCAAAACTAATTCAGTGAATGTGTCTGTGATTGAATGCCATTATCTTTCACTTAAAATTCCCTAAATAAAGCATAAGAGCAAATAAAATTACATATGGGGTCACTTAGGGGAAAGTATGTGGCCTGGTGGAAAGAGCCCAGGTGTGAGGTCAGACAGCCCTGGGGTGGAAAATGATCAGCTCACTTACCTTACAGAGTTTCTTACGATGAGAATTAAAAATAATGTTTGTAAGTGGCCTCCTGAAAAGTGCATGTCCCTGTAGGGGAGGCATCGTGGTTTTAAATTCTAGCTTATCCACGTACCAGCTGTAGGACCTTCAGAGAACTACTTTCTTTTAGAGTCTAAGTTTCTTTTGTATATTAGGATAGTAATAACTTATCCTAGAACTGTTTTATCTTCTGTAAAACATAAAAATGTGATCGTAGTAGGCATGTAACACCATAACTCGCTTGTTTCTTAAAAATATTCCTGATGTCTCCTGAGTGGGACTGTGTGGTTCCGTCTTGTTCTTTATATCTTTGTCCTGTTACAAGGTAAATTCCCCTGTTTATTTACTTTCAGGTTGTTTCCTGTTTTTTGCCAGTTCGAACAGTAAACATACTTGGCCTTACCTTTATATTTTGGTATTTTCGTTCTGTGGAGTAGATAGCCAAAAGTCATATTGCCCCATAAAGGGTGTCCTCAGAATTGTACGTTACTTCTTGTTGGCTTCCTCTTCAGAAAGTTCTGAGCAGTTTACACCTTCCCACTAAAAGCACGAGCCTGTCTCTGTGTCTCGCTGCCTCTGCCAGCTTCAGACGTTAATTAGACTTTTTTCCCCACTAATCTAATGGGTGAACCTCTAGTAAGAGTATTTGTTTTAATATGTGGTTATTTATTGGCCGTTTGTATTTTCTCCAAAGGGAATTACTTGATTCACATTCTTTGTCCATTTTTATATTCCTTTATATCCCTTAAGAAGTTTCTTGTATTAGAAATACTCAATGCCATGTCTGTTACACTACATGTATTTCCTCATGTTCTATCTTGTCTCTTTATTGTCTGCTTTAGACAAGTGTTGGATTTTTTTTAATAGATTAAAAAATACCTGTATCAGTCTTTTTCTTCATGGCTTCTAGTTTTTTCATCTTGCTAAAGAATATGTCCCCACTCCAGTAATATAAAACACTGTTCTTAATTTTAAATACCTATTCTTCAAATTGTCTTTAATCCATTGTAATTTATTTTTACCTGCCATTTGACATAGACAGCTTCATCAAATTAGAGAACCAAACAGTCCTTCCTGCATTATGTATTTAATCTGTTACTTCATTCTGTTTTGTCTGGCAAATATTTACTGTATGGAATTGTTTCTGTTTTTGTACCATACTGTTTAGCTTACCATAGTTTCGTGGTATACTGGAATATTTATCAGACAAAGTGCCCCCACCTTTTTTCCCCTGACTTTATTGGAAATTCTAGTTTTTATGGAAACTTCAGAATCATTTAGTTCAGTTAAAAAGATAAACATAACCCTTTGGGATTCTGATTCACTTTATAATTTCTATATTCATATAGAAAGCTTTATTATTATTTTCTTTGGTATATTTATTTAAAGCCTACCCACCCAGGAGAATAGAGTGTCAGATTCTATGTCAGTGTCTTTCAGTAAAACTTTATAGATTTTTAGATTAAATTTATTCCTATGTAGTTTATCATTTTGTCCTTTTATAGGGTCTTGTATTTATTGGTAGTTTAGAGAAAAGCTGTTGGTGTTTATTTATCTTGTAACTGGCTGCTGTCAAATGAATCTTTTAATTTGTGCTAATTGGTGGAATCTATTGTATTTTAGGTACACAGTGATACTATCTGCAAATAAATATTTATTTTGGGTTTTTAAAATTTGATTTCTTTGTTGCATTAGCTACAGCATACAAATGAATGGATTATCCTAGAGGTAGTAGAGACAAGACTCATGTAAAGAGTGAACTCATTAGTGTTTTGAACTTTAACATGTTTGCTTTTGGTGTCTGGTCAGTAATTTCATCATTTTTAGTCAGGTTCTTTTTATTCCTCTTTTTTATGTTTTAAATTATGAAATTATCATAATGCATTTACAGGAGATTTAGAAAACAGAACAAAATTATGTATTTCCATTATATATTACAATTAGTTTTTTAATACATAAATTACGATTTTTAGTTAGAGTTTCAATATCAAACTCTCAGAAATTAATAGAGTGAATAGACAGAAAAGTAGAAGGATACAGTAGACCTGAAAAGCACTATGAAGCAATTTACCATAATTAAGATTTATACAATTTTCACACAACAGCAGGCTGCAAATTCTGTTTAAGTTCCCATAGACTATAAACCAGGAGACACTGGACCACATCCAGGAATGTAAAACAAAGGGCAAAAGTTTTATGGTCTAAAGGTACTGAAATCTTAGAGCATCTGTTCTCTTATTATGTTAAAAATCAATATCAAAAGATGCTTGAAAATAACCCACGTATTTTCAAGTGCCATGTGACGTTCACCAGAGATCTTTGACTTAGCCATTGAAAGCCTTTCAGTGAAGAGACTGAAAAAGCACAGAGTGTGATTACAGAGAAGACAGCATTTAAATTAATCAGAAATTAGTATCAAAGATACTTTAAAACCCACATGTAGGCAGAGTCTTCTTATTCTTGTTATACCTAAGTCATAATGGTTGAGTTGCATGTTTGAAAGCGTATTTTGAGAAATGGATCCTTTTCTAATGGTTCAGCCGTTAATCTTGATTCTGAATGAGATAGTATTTAAGTAATGCTAATACTCCCAATTGTGATGGACAGGGAGGCCTGGCGTGCTGCGATTCATGGGGTCGCAAAGAGTCAGACACGACTGAGTGACTGAACTGAACTGAACTGAATACTCCCAATTAGTGTGATTATTGTTATTTTCAGTTAGGACGTCAATGTAATGAATTTTGAGGGGATACAATTCAGTCCATTATTAGAAGACAAGGACTGCAGAACAAACACAATAGAAATGAGAGTCTGAGTGAGACAGAGTGCTCCTGTCTCCACTTGGAGGTCTGTGTCTTCCTCCTCCATGGTTGATACTGAAAAGGTCTTATGCCGGTGTCTGTCCTCTCTCTTCCTCCACTCCCTTCCATAGCATTCATTTTTAAAACCACAGTTCCCTGAGACTCTACAGTTACTAATCTAAGATTCTTGTCACTTAGGGCCCATTCATTTTGTTTTTTTGTGTGTGTGTGTTTTATTTCTTAGGGGCCATTCATTTTAAAGGCTCTTATCTCTTTTTTATTCTAGCAACTTCTCATAGTTTAATTTTTGATGATAATTTCCTTTAATCCATTTTCTCTTTACCCTTTGTGGAACTCATATTATTTGGAAGTTGAACCTTCTGAATTGATTGTTTATCTCTCATCTTTAATGTTTTCCAACTCTTCTTTTTGTTACACCGTTTGAGATCTAAGCCTTTTATACATTGAAAGTCTTTAATTTTCCAGAGTTCATTCTTCCTTGTTCTGTTTCTTGGTACTAATGTAGTTATTTATATTAGTTTTCTTTTAACTGAAGTAAAACATAAACATGAACAGATGGTAAGTGTGACCAGTTATCGGGAAGTAGGCGGATGCATGTAGCTCTCACGTTAGGAAAGAAATAGTAGGACGTTACTAGCACCCCAGCCACTCTCTCCTCCCTCCTGCTTTAAGATAACTCTGTCCTGACTGGAAACACAGAGGACAGTTGTACATGTTTGGCGTTTTTCTCCCAGACTATGTTGGTGAAATTTATCCATGTTCTTGCCTGTAGCAGTGCTCTGTTTATGTTGTATGTGTTGGCGTGGATTTTCACTATGGTGGTGGTGGTTTAGTTGCTAAGTTGTGTCCCACTTCACAGACTGTCGCCTGCCAGGCTCCTCTGTCCATGGGGTTTCCCAGGCAAGAATACTGGAGTAGGTTGCCATTTCCTTCTCCAGGGTATCTTCCTGATCCAAGGATCTAACCCAGGTCTTCTGCACTGCAGGCACATTCTTTACTGCTGAGCCACCAGGGAAACCCTGCAGGTGATTTACTTGTAAACTGAGCCCATGAAGCAAGAGTGATGGACAGGGAATGAAAGAGGTGCATCAGTCAGAGATGGGCTGTTACAGTGGGGGCTGGCGCTCAGCCCTGCAGGCCCTCCGAGGAGCCTTGTGGACTGCCTGCCCGTCAGAGCTGCCTGCCCGAGGGATGCGGAGGGGTGCAGAGCATTTACCACTTTCCAGCACTCTTGCCTGGAAAATCCCATGGACGGAGGAGCCTGGTAGGCTGCAGTCCATGGGGTCGCCAAGAATCGGACACGACTGAGCGACTTCACTTTCACTTTTCACTTTCCTGCATTGGAGAAGGAAATGGCAACCCACTCCAGTGTTCTTGCCTGGAGAATCCCAGGGACGGGGGAGCCTGGTGGGCTGCCATCTCTGGGGTCGCACAGAGTCGGACACAACTGAAGCGACTTAGCAGCAGCAGCCGCAGCAGCAGGCCTCACTGGTTAGGGGTGGCCACCAGGGCGTTACCTCCATGTGCTTGTGGGTAGTGCATGCATACATGCCTTTGAATGCTTTTTAACATGTGTTTTAAAATTTTAGAATTAACTAGAGGACACATCTTAGAAGGCTTCATTATAAATATAGAATAGAATGTAAGTGTAAGTATTATCAGTCTTGATATAAAAACAAATTTAATTGAAACCAGGATGTGGAAGGGAGAATGTAAGTGAAAAAGCTATATATGGGTGAAAAAAAATCTTTTTTTTGTAGGATAAACAGATACTGTCTCAAATGGTACGTTATTTAAAATTATGATGGCAACTCTAGCTACTAGGTATAGTTACAAGGCAGAAACAGAAAGTAGTTGATGTCTGGTGAGTGTAAGTGGGTTGCGAGGAATGCTTGTTCGGGAACAATTCAGTAAGACTTGAATTTTCTACCATACACAGGTTAATTTAATAAATTATATTAAAATTTTAGTTTCCGTATACTGATACAGAAGAATCTTTAGGATTTGTAAGTGGAAAAAAAGCAAGTTATACAACAGTGAGTTGTATGTAGCTCCAGTTTTGGTGAGTATTGTGCGCGCGCGCGTGCACACACACACACACACACACACACACACACACACACACACATGCTGCTAAGTCGCTTTAGTTGTGTGTGACTCTTTGCGAACCTATGGCCTGTCACCTGCCAGACTCCTCTGTCGGTGGAATTCTCCAGGCAAGAATATAGGAGTGTGTTGCCATTTCCTCTTCCAGGGATCTTCCTGACCCAGGGATTGAACCCATGTCTCCTGTGGCTTCTGCATTGCAGATGGTTTCTTTACCACTGAGCCGCTGGGGGTGTCTGCATATGTGTACACACACACACACACACACACACACACATATGCATGTATACTTGTATTTGTGTGATAAAGTTGGAGAAAAGGTTGAAAATGGGGCAGAGAGATGAAGGAAATAAGTGAGACTGTTTTGATTTGTGCAGATATATTTATTGCCAAGTGAAGTAAGCCAGACACAGAATGACATAGCCTGTATGATTTCACTTATACTTGAAAATATAAATATATGAAAATATAAAACAGTCAAAACCGTAGAAGCAGAGTAGAACGGTGGCTGCCAGGGCCCAGGAGAAAGTGATGATCAGGGATGCAGAGTGTGTAAGTGATATGTGCAGCGTGGTGCTTACAGCTAGCTATCAGCACCGCGTTTTACACTCAGCATTTTTTAAGGGTAGATCTTACAGGTTAAGTGTTCTTACCACAGGCACACACAGCGGCATTTGCAAATAATAATGACAGTGCGGGGATGAGAGGAGACTTTTAGGGGTGACGGATAATGGCTGTGGCCCTGATGCTGGTGATGGTCTCATGAGTGTATGCTGTGCTGGGCTAAGTCGGTTCAGTCGTGTCTGACTCTTTGCGATCCTATGGGCGGTGGCCCAGCAGGCTCCTGTTGCAGGGATTCTCCCGGCAGGAATCCTGGAGCGGGCTGGCATTCCCTCCTCCAGGGGCTCTTCCCGACCCAGGGATCCCGTGTCTTTAAAAGTCTCCTGCCTTGGCAGGCAGGCCACCTGGCGCCTCCCGGGAAGCCCTTCACGAGTGTGCACTTATTCCCAAACCATTGACTTGTATTTACTAAACATGTTAAGCTTTTCATGTGTCAGTCATACCTCAGTAGATTGGTTTAAAAGGACTATTAAGTATTCCTATACAATAAAACTGAAAAATCTTTAATGGACTAGCCTGATTAAAATTTCCGAGTTTATATGTTCAATTTATATCTTTATTTTGTCAAGAAAGTAGTAAACTAAAACTTACTTTACTTTTCTCTTTAACCTGTAAAACCTGATTTAAAACTTTTAATTTGAATATTGGTTTAGTAGTGCCCAGGATAGCATCATAACAGGTAACATATTGCAGAAATGGATCTTCTGTTTTTTGAGGAAGAATAACATTTTGTTCTGCAATTTGGGAAGTTAAAAATATATGTGCACCTAATTCCTCCTTTTCTCCTGAGGCCTCTTAAGCTGCTTATTTCTCTCCCTCCCCTTCTTCTACCCGTGTCCCTGAGCTGAGGGCTCCTGTCACCCAGAGCAGTGAGACACGCACCATGCAGGGAGATGAAGTGCTTAGATCCTAGAGGGAGCACTTTTTGTGGGTGGGAAGAGAGCTTGAGTCTGAAGGTCCGAGGGGTGCTGCTTTTAGCTCTTATCCTTATGAATATTCAATTTGGGGGTAAAATGATAATTAAAGCCACAATAGGATTTATTATTCCTGTTATTAATATATGATTACAGTAAGTTGGTATAAATACAGTAATGGTGAAGAGGCAAAACTCTCTTCAGGTGAAAACATATTTGGATCTTTCCTGAAAATTAGATGAAATTAAGAGTTAGATTTAACTATGTTGTTGAAAATTAATTCTCTAAAACACGCATGAACACGCATACCCCCATTCCATATAGCATCAGTGTATGCTCTCTTTTTAACTAATGTAGAAGGGTTGATGTTGAAAGCTGGTTGCTGCATTCCTCTTTCGGTATTTTCAGTTATAGCTGCGTGTGTTTATTACCTGGCAGATCTCTTACGCTCTGACCCTGTGTGAGCTGCAGTCATTAGCAGGAAGATTAGGTGACTTAGAGGACGGTGATTGGCTGCAGCATGAAAGCAACTTAGAGGGTTGATTTGTGCAAAGCACAGTGACCTAAATCAGGTACGTCCTCACCGCCCCGGGCTCTGCGAGGGACTGCTGTAGTACACTATCAGAAACGAGGTGTTTACCTACCACTATGGAAAGATTTCGCCTGAAGAAGTTACTTGTATGTACCTACTTATGATCTTGTGTGTTACTTACAAACCAGTTTGAATCTTTCAGAGTGTAATAGTGAAGCTAGAAGAAATGTCAGGCTTATTATTATTAGCACTGGCTTAGAATAGTGATCATCATCCTCTGTGTCTTTGGCTGTGCAAGTCATCTGCTGAAAAGTAAATCCTTGCAGTGTTGTAGCAGTTTTATTAATTATTCTGTAAAATATATATTTTTGATTAGTTGGTATTACTTGAATGAGGCTTTAAGCGGTTTTATATGGCTAAGGTATTAGGAAAGAAATTACTTTGTCTTAATGGTTAAATATGTTTTGAAGCTAAGCTGAAGTATTTGATAATTCTGAAATTGCTCTCCATGGTTAATAATCATACTTTATGGGAGGTGTTCCCTTTTGGGCTCTAGCCATCTGTCTTACAGTAATTCACTTTGTGATGGGGATCGTCTAATGCTGTTGTAATAGTGGATTTTGTAACCCTCAGGCATCAAAAGAGGAAATAGGCCGAGTCTACAACTGTATTGTTAAATAACCTTTTAGCATTCCCTTTCCTCAATTTTATGCCTTTGACATTTTGTTAAAAATCTCATTTTTGATCATTTGACCAAAACAGTACAAATTGTGGATTTTGCCTTAGTAACTATGAGAGGTAATAGTAAGATGTGTTTGATACAATGCTTAGTTTTGTTTGATGTTGCTGGGCATTCCTACTTGTAAATTGACGTTTGATTTTATAATGGGTTAATGCTGGGCTTTTTTGTTGGAAACTGATTGATTAAATTCCACACTATTGAGTGCCTTTCTATGTTTGACCGTTAATTGTGCTCACAAGGAGGTGTATCCCATGTAAATTTTTCAGCCCAGTGTCTTGTCCTTTGGAACACACTCAGCAGTCAGTGCATTTAACCAAGGGCAGGCCCTGCTTGGTGCTGAGCAGACAGCGGTGAGTGGAACAGACTCGATTCCCTTCTGCTTGGAGCTGATTGTTTAGACTGGAAAAGTTAGGCAACTAGTTACATAAACATGTCATTACATGTTTTCATAAATACTGTAAAGGAGCACTGTGTGTTCTCGGCCTGTATAATAGTGACCTTGTGCTGTTGTCTCCTGGCTAAAGAACCACAAGTCCCTTAAGCTTTGTGTGTGTGTAAAACGAGAAGATTGAACTGGAAAAGTACGCCCCCATCCATACCTGTGTAAGGCCTGGAATGGAGAAGATAATTCACTCACCCCTTGATGTCTTATCATGGGGAGCCCCCCCCCGTAAATTAATTGATAAGCTGGCAATTTGATTATATTACAGTTTTTGATTCACTGATGTAGCCCCAGTATCTGGAATGATGCTTGGGCACATAGTGTCCACTCAGTATGCATTTTTTGAATAAATGGATGAATCCAGGCTCCTAGTCATTATTTAAGGAAATGAGACCTCTCTGTTATGTTTTCTATCAGATCCATGGGGTCAGAGTTAATAACGAGGGAAAGGGTAGGCAAATAGACCGTATTTGTGAGGGGTTTCCTGGCTCTTTCCTGTTGATTTTTCAGTGAAAAAAATCTAGTGAAATTCTAAAAATGCCTGGCTAACGATAACCCCTGGCTGACCAAAGCTGGGTGATGTTGACGGAGTACCTGCTGCACCTGCTGCGGCCCCATTCTCTGGGCCGTCGCGCACGTATTTTCCTTCCTGCTTGTTTTCTGTACATCTTAATTATTGATGGAGTTGACGTAGTTTTTTTAAAAGCCCATTTCAGAGTTAGATTTTATTATTCTCATTTCTGGGAGAAGGCAATGGCACCCCACTCCAGTATTCTTGCCTGGAGAATCCCGGGGACGGGGGAGCCTGGTGGGCTGCCGTCTCTGGGGTCGCACAGAGTTGGGCATGACTGAAGCGACTTAGCATAACATAGCATAGCATTCTCATTTCTGTTAATTTATATATACTTAGTGGGCTCCCCAGGTGGCGCTAGTGGTAAAGAACCCGTCTGCCAATGCAGGAGACATCAGAGATGTGGGTTTAATCCCTGGGTTGGGAAGATCCCCTGGAGGAGGGCATGGCAACCCACTCCAGTCCTCTTGCCTGGAGAATCCCATGGACAGAGGAGCCTGGTGGGCTACAGTCCATGGGGTTGCAAAGAGTCAGACAGGACTGAGCAACTTAGCACGCATATGTGCTTGGTAGCCCAAAGTAAGTGGTTTCTGTGTGTTTTTGGTGTGTGTGCTGAAGTAGAACTGGAATGAGGATCTCCTCATAGCCACAGTGCCATAAGTATTTGATTTATAATTTCAGATAGACCCTGAGGAGGCTTTCCATCTGTCCGTGACTCTTGTGCTTTGTACTGAAGTTTCTGACAACGAAGTATCTACTAACAATCTCCTTTATTATTGGAGGCCGTCACTTGCCAACTTTTATGCTCCACACCTCTTTGAGTTCTCTTGCTCTTACATTCTTTGACCTCTTCACTTTTTTCCTTTGTAACTTTCCTTAAAGCTCAGATTGTCTTTAGTGTTAATCACGGTATGTGTTTGAAATAAAATTTTCTGAAGCTTTGTTCCAGTGTCGGAATCTACTCACTTCCTCCTCTGTCTGTTGACAAAGCATTTTTTTCAGGGCTTCATAATTTTTTCTGTGGGAATCATGTGATTGCCTGAGTTTAAAATTTGCCATTTTAAATTACTTTAACTTTCCATATACCTTTTACTCCTCTTCCACTTATTTTAGAGTAATGCATTAATCAAAAATGCCAAGTGAATTCTTGAGAAACTATGAATATCATTATTTGGCTTTTTATTTTGTGAAATAGCAATCATTGATGATTCCCCCCTTTAGATTAAGAAAGATTATTAGCTTACTCTTAAGGTTTTTGCCCATAAATTTAAAGTTTTTTAAATATTAAGTTCAACTCTTGGTGATGGATGGGATGAGTTTGGGAATATTTGGAAGACACTTGCGTTTTGTAGGACAACATTACTATTTATATATACTTTGATAGATTGCCCTAGGAATCCTGGGAAAATATTCTGACATACAAATCAGCCTTTAGAGCACTACTTAACAGATTTAGAGTTGCTTGTAATAGAGAGTATATAGTAACTTCACTGTTTTCTTATGAATTGAAATGTATGTTTCCTTTTCTGAAGGATGAAAACAGTGTGAATGAAGTGAGAGTGGTCCCTATAAAGTCTCCTAAAGTGGTTGAGGGCAGGAAGCAGCCTCTGTCGCAGAACGATTGAAATATGCGAGGCTGAGGTCTGTAAACGAGAAGGCAGTGGCACCCCACTCCGGTACTCTTGCCTGGAACATCCCATGGACGGAGGAGCCTTGTAGGCTGCAGTCCATGGGGTCATGAAGAGTTGGACACGACTGAGCGACTTCACCTTCATGCATTGGAGAAGGAAATGGCAGCCCACTCCAGTGTTCTTGCCTGGAGAATCCCAGGGATGGGGGAGCCTGGTGGGCTGCCGTCTCTGGGGTCGCACAGAGTTGGACACGACTGAAGTGACTTAGCAGCAGCAGCAGCAGCAGCAGCAGAGGTCTGTAACGTGACCAGGGATGTGGTGGGCAGACTGGAAAACATGGATGGATGATTGGGCCCCACCTAAACCACTGGGTCAGCATCTCCAAGACTAGGCACAGGAAGCTGAATTTCAACAAGCCCTCTCGGTATGTCTGAGTTTATAAGATGGCATAAATTCTGAAAATTCCCTGACTAATACAGTTCTAGATCCTCGTGAGAGTTACTTGCCTTCTCTTGGCATTTCATCCTAGGTACTTAGGAACGTACTTTCTATGAATAATTCTCCTAGACGGTCGTAATACTATTTCAGGATACATGCCGAATCTTCACATCATAATAGATACTTGTTTCTGTAATTGTTAAGTCTTTCTAATTAATCTAGTTTTAAAGCCATGGGGCCAGTGAGAGGGCGTGTTTGGTTTCCTCACTGTGATTCGGTGAAGTGCAGGCTCCTCTGCGGCTGTGCCCTGTGCCTGGCACGTTCGCGTGGCGCCTCGCCTCACAGTTCCTTCTGGGGCGAGTGATGCTTGTAGACGAGGGCGAGGTACGTACGTGACCTGGCTTTCAGAAGATTGCACGTTTCAGTCTGCCTCTGTATTCACGTGGCTAAAATAAATCAAAGCAATAAAAAAATGAAAACAAACCCCAGTAAGTTCAGAGTCCACTCTTCCTGCCAGAGGTAACCGGTTTTGCCGT
Source organism: Bison bison bison (assembly GCF_000754665.1). NCBI lineage: Eukaryota > Metazoa > Chordata > Mammalia > Artiodactyla > Bovidae > Bison > Bison bison. Next base: position 988,673 of record NW_011494743.1, on the reverse strand, counting down.
TTGCTTGTCTGTCCTTTCAGCGGTCGTCGTGTATATTCAGACAGTCCTCTTCTGGGGAATTCCTGCACAGAAAGTGTGACAGCGCGCTGTACATGCAGTCTCTGCCTTGTGTGTGTCACTTATAACGGGTGGTAAATGTTCTTCATGTCAGTGCAGAGTGTCTTCACTTTTTAGCAGCTCGGGATTCCGATTGGGGCATTGCCATTCCTCTCTGCAGGGACCCTGGGGATGCTTTCCAGTGTTTTCCAGTTACAAGCTGTAGTAAGTAACCTTGTACCTATGTCATTTCATATACAGAGAATTTAAACTTTCTGTGTGATCTTATGTGGATAATTCTTAAAGCTATTTTCTTCTATATTATAGAGTAGATATATTCTGAATAATTACCTTATTTTATACATAAAAACTTGAAGCCATGGCAAAATAATTTTCTTAAGATTAGAGTCAGACAAGCTTGCATTGATACACTTATTAAGGGTGCCTTTTTTATTTTTCATTTATTTGAGCTTTCCCAGTGCCTTGGATTTGTTTCATTCTAGGCAGGCTTTATAAGGACTGGCTTGTGTGGCTTACTCATCTGAGGTTAAGAATGAAAACATTTTGATGTCGAGGTGGCTCTTGGCTTTTGCTATTTTTAGTTTTCCACTATGTTCTTGAAGTTAAAAAATGAAGAAGAGTTCTTTTCCTAGATGCAGATTTAAAAGTAACTGACATGTTAAATTGAAACTTGAATTTATTCTTTTTAAAAATTACCAGAATTTCATGTTTATTGTAACGGAAAAGTAAACACTCCAGGATTGTCTGTTTCTGCTTCCCCAGCACCCGTGTGACGGTGTCAGTGGCTTGACGTTTAACCTTTCAAATATTTGCTATTTACATGCATTATTTGTGTATATTTTTAAAAGAAGCAAAATAAAATTGTACTTCGTATGGTATAGTAACTTAATCCGTGTTTAGAAATATGGCTTAAAGCATTATCCTAAGATGGTAGAATTTAAAATGCAGTATATTTGTTTCAGAAATGCATTTCTACCGTGAAATATCAATGACTTCATTCTGAGGGATTTTAAGATATAGCCATGTGCACCCTGCATTTTTTAAGCAGTTTTATTGGTTTATTTATTTGGCTGCACTGGGTCTTGGTTGTGGCATGTGGGATCTTTGATCCTCACCGCAGCATGCGATATTTTCCTTGTGGTGTGTGAGCTCTAGGTCCCCAACCAGGGACAGAGCCGGGGCCCCTGTACCGGGGGCTCAGTCTTAGCCACTGGACCACCAGGAAGGTCCCTGGACCCTGCTTATTTTGTTGAATTACTTGTACTGTGTTGAGATAGGCAATGTGTGTGCCTACTTAATATTTGCCTTTATAACAAACTGCCTTTCTGACTTATGTTTCACAGTTGTTGGAAAGGAGATAATGTTTTTAAGGGAAGGGAGAAATACAGATACCTGCTCCCTGCTTTTTTTTTTTTTTAACAGTGGTAAGTGTTGTAATTTTTCCAGACCTCAAAAATTTTAACTTTATTTTACAAGTTACCTGTGAAAGCATTCTCATTGAAAACCCAAACATTAACAATAAAATAATATTCTCACTTGGCTTCCAGTTGCTTACTCAAGGCTTCACAGAGTCTAAGGAAAGCAAAGTGGGTGAGCTGTGAGAAGATGAGTTTTCAGACATTCTCTGTGTTACATGCCCCCCTTTTCACACGTGGCAGTATTTTTCCATGATAGATGTTTAGAGGTCAAAGAATATGCGTATTTTAAATAAATAAATACTGTAAGCTTGCCCAGCCTCAGCTGTTTCTGTGTTAGCTAATTATTAGTAGTATATCTAAACATGTAATCCATCTTTGATAGAAATGAGAGGTTATTATTGTTGTTAGGGAAGAGAGAAAAAGTGTGTTGTTTTGCTTCCTTGGCAGTTGTTCTTGTGAAATGGAAGTTTGGAATGGGAGCAGTTAATCCCTTTTAGAATACACAGAGTGCTTGCTACCTCTTGGATCATACAACCCGTGTCTTTTGGTTAATAGCCGTGGCTTCTTTTTCTGTATCTCCCTACATGCTTAGTGACTACATTGCATGAATTCATTGAAGGGAACTTAAAGGTTTCATGAGTGTGACGTGCTTAATGGATGGATGATTTATTAGTTCTTTATTCTTGTATGTGTTTCCTGCTTTAGCCTCTGCTCATTTCTAGAGTGTGGCTGCTCTAAGTTAGTTTAATCACAAATACAGTCTTCTTTCTTAGTTCTTTACATGAAAATGTATCATGGTCTACACGGCCTGCCACCCAATTCTTTACATATAAAGCCTTAGCAAGTTATTTAACTTACGAGTGTCATGTATTGAATTGATCCCCGTCCTTAGAGTCATATACCTCCCTGATATCCAGGTTTGTTTGATTCTGCAGTTGGGATATCTAGCCTCTCTCCAGAAATTCAGTTTGGATATTGAGATCTGCTTTTCCTAATACACTGTGTCTGTTTCTGAGTTTTGATTAGCAAATAGTGAGGGTTTGGATAGCAGCGAATTTATTTGAAAATTTAATCAAATTGATTCAGTTCCTGAGTTTTAAGATATGAGAATTAGGACACTGAGAGTTTAGATAGCCAGGAAATAGTTATATATGAATTTACTTTGTATGCCCTGAAAAAAAAGCTATTCCCCAAAGTAAGATATTTTAAGGTCAAGAGTTGGAAGAGACCTTGAAAGATCATTTTATCCAAGCAAACTCCAGTTTTGCTCCTTTCTGAAACACTTTGATCCTTCCAGTGATGCTTGGACACGGAAAGTGATGAGAAGCTGACTGTGTGATGTGTCCTTCTGATCTGTTGTTCTAAGTGGAGAGGAGGCGCAGGGCAGTTGGAATAGCCACAAGGGCCATGGGGATGGCTTGGTGCTTGTCTTCCTGTGGAACTTGAAAAATATAATCTGATGGGTAAAGTAACTTTCTTCTGGGAAACTAATAGTAAGTGGAATACTAACAGGGTTGTAATTAATATTATTTTATTTTTATTCAGTTCTCTTATATTCATTTGCCTCTCTTGCCTACAAAGTTATCATTTAAAGCTTAAGAACCTTTAGAGAGAACAGATTACTTATTTCCTTCTTGAAAGCTTTTTTACCAACACTCCTGCTTTGGGAGGTATGTGCTGTACTTAATCACTCAGTCTGGTCGGACTCTGCGACCCCATGGGCTGTAGCCTGCCAGGCTCCTCTGTCCATGGGCATTCTCCAGGAAGAATACTGGGGTGGGTTGCCATGCCCTTCTCCACGGGATCTCCCTGACCCAGAGATCGAACCCCGGTCTGCCGCATTGCAGGCAGATTCTTTACCATCTGAGCCACAGGAAAGCCCAAGAATACTAGGGTGAGTAGTCTATCCCCTCTCCAGTTGATCTTCCCCTCTCAGGAATTGAGCTGGGGTCTCCTGCATCCCAGGCGGATTCTTTACCAGCCGAGCTACCAGGGAAGCCCGGGAGGAGTGTAGTGCTCTAATTTTGTTTGAACAGAAACATTGTCCATTTCCTGGTGCTCATCTTCCTCCTGCTCATTGCCCTCTTAATTGCACCCGGCTCCTTTCTGCTCCTTTCTGGCTTTTTGGCCCTTTCTGGACATCCTTTTACTTCCTTTGTCTCTTGCTTTGATCCTCTGATAGAGGCGCTGTGGGACGGGGTCTCTCCAGTGTGGGTCTGTGCTGAATGAGGTTCTGTTTTCTGGATTCCTGTGTACTACACACGTGCATTCTCCGTGAAGGGATCCAGGTCACGCTCGAAGTTCAGACAGGCCTTTGTGACATCAGTCAGTTCTCCCTCAGAATCTTTGTCTGACTTTTCAAAACTTGAGTGTCATCCTCTGTCGTGTATCCCAGACCCAGGTTTGTTGAGCACAGGAGGGTCCTTGTCCCCCGTCCCCTGCTCCTTGTACTCTGCTCTCCAGTCTCTGTTACCTAAGGTTGAGCAGATTTCCCTGAGGTGCTAGAAGTGACAGGTGGTGTCCCCCTTGTCTGCCTTGCCCACAAGTGGAGGTGCATTGTGGGCCTCAGGAGCTGTGCCGGGAGGTCTGGGGGGCCGTGGAGTGGGGGTGCACTGCAGGCCTCAGGAGCTGTGCCGGGAGGTCTGGGGGGCCGTGGAGTGGGGGTGCACTGTGGCCCTCAGGAGCTGTGCCGGGAGGTCTGGGGGGCCGTGGAGTTCAGGTGTGGGGGGAAGGGGCTTCTGCCATCTGTTTTCAGCCAGTGGCACAGAATCTTGTACATACTGAGTTCATGATAAGTAGTTTATGAGTAGTCTATCATGTTCCTTTGTAAGTTAAGTTAGAAGTCGAGAAGCAACATTAAAGCTAAAATTTTCTTTTAAAAATACTCTGTGTAATGTATTACAGTAAATACGGTTAGTGTTTTTGTTGAGCAGAAAAGTGGAACAAAACTGTTCAGAACTCAAAGGTGGACTGACCTTAGAGGTTAAATTTTGAGGTGACTTTTCCTTTGTAGGCAAATAAAAAGTTCTTATAACTTTGGTTCTTGGTAATTTACGATTGAAAGTGAAACATGTTAAGTTTGTGGACTTACTTTTGACCATTGTACATTTAACCATAATCCAGTATCCAATATCTAATATAGGTGAGTTAAGTGGGATTCTTTCTGTTTAGAATACCTAAAAGCAAAAAAAAAAAAAAAAAAAAAGTGTTCTATATTGATATCTAAGGGTTTCCCTCAATCCCAATTCTCTGTAATTTCTGATTAACTTCTAA
>NW_011494743.1:983484-983646 GCF_000754665.1 Bison bison bison | reverse complement strand
GCTGCCGTCTATGGGGCCGCACAGAGTCGGACACGACTGAAGCGACTTAGCAGCAGCAGCAGCAGCATATCATTTCTAATCCAAACAAACACATTTTATAGATTGAACTGTCTGTGTCTTAGAGGTTGAGTGAATTGCTTAAGGTCACGCACATAGCTACAA
>NW_011494743.1:966105-983384 GCF_000754665.1 Bison bison bison | reverse complement strand
CTGAAGTGAATATGTATACCAGTTACTTAGTAATTTCCATGGAAGCCCAGAAAATCTTTGTCATTTCAGGTCTTTCCATTAGACTTTAGATGGTCTTCTGTGGATTAAAAAAAAAAAAAAAAAAGCCTGTAAACATACTTTTAAAAGAATATAGTTAGCCATAGTATGAATTCAGTTCTTTGACAGGAAGGTCCTCTGTTACATATTTCTGGCCATCTCAAATAACACGCCTAGCAGTAGGCCCTCAGTGTATGTTGATTTCATGAATGAATGAGAATCATTTCTTTTTAGGGTCCTGATGAAGAAGCTGTTGTGGATCTTGGCAAAACCAGCTCAACTGTGAACACCAAGTTTGAAAAAGAAGAACTAGAGAGTAAGTTTTTTAAAATAACTTCTGTTTAGCAGTATAAAGTACTAGTGAATGTTAGTGTCCTTTAAGTTTTACTAATTATTTGTTGAAACTGTTGTTGTTGTTATTGTAGAGCATTCATTTACAAGAGTGTTCAACACTTTTCTAAACATAGTTTAAAGAATATATTGCAAAAACCTGTGCAACCAATACCCATATCTACAAAGAGAACATTCCTTGAAACATAAATATCAGATTGGTTTTCAAATTTTACTAATGGTCACCATTACTTACCTTGGAAATTGAATGCCACAATTATAAAATCAGTTAATTCTTTAATTTTTTTTTTCTGACAACCTGCTGCTGCTGCTAAGTCACTTCAATCATGTCCGACTCTGTGCGACCCCATAGACGGCAGCCCACCAGGCTCCCCCGTCCCTGGGATTCTCCAGGCAAGAACACTGGAGTGGGTTGCCATTTCCTTCTCCATTGCATGAAAGTGAAAAGTGAAAGTGAAGTCGCTCAGTCGTCTCCGACTCTCAGCGACCCCATGGACTGCAGCCCATCAGGCTCCTCCGTCCATGGGATTTTCCAGGCAAGAATACTGGAGTGGGCTGCCATTACCTTCTCCGTCTAACAACCTGGGTAACTTGAATTAAGAGCAAAATATAATGTGCCAGAATAATAAGCCACAGTTACCACTGGTGTCATCTAAATATTCATTTTATAGGTCTGTTAATCAGCCTTTTAAAATACTTATAAAAACCTCAGCATAGAATTATGTAGCACATCAGTTATTTGCCAGTCTGTTTTCCCTGAGCAGGAAGAAGTCCTGACAAATGGTTTTGGTTTTCTTTCTTTCTTTCCTTTTTTCTGAAATAATTTTAAAAGTTACAGAAGACTTGCAAGGCTAGTACATGGTGTCCCCTGTATATACAGCTTTTTCTGATGTTAACGTTTTATTTAAGCATAAGTTTATGAAAATGAAGAAATTTCCCCGTTTTTCATAACCTTGCCACTTTGGAAGAGTAATAATAGTTGGTAGTAGAACATCCCAGAATGTGGGTTTGTGTAATGTCATATTGTGACGTGATGCTCTCATGGCGCAGATCATGGGTGTGTGGGCACGTGCCACGTGTGATGGCCTCTCTCACCTCTGGACCAGTGATTCGGTGATACCAGTACCTTACTGCTGGTGATGTTAACCCTGAACACTTGCTACGGTGGTGATCATAGGCTTTTATGTAGATCATAAATTTTGATAGATTTATTTTGGGGTCTTTTTGAGACCTACATTTAAAAAAAAAATTTATAATTTAATCATTTCATTCAGATGTTGAGACCTACATTTTTAGGTTAAAGTCTTCAGCTCAATGGAGCCATTGCTTTACAAAAAGAGTTGGAAAGAGACCCAAATAAGTGTTCTGCATGTTTACTTTCTGAGATGGACAAAACCCGTTTTTCAAAATTGACTTTAAAAGTTTAGGCTTACGAGGGCTTCTGCAGAGAGTTTTGTTTACCTAGAAGCTTGATTCTGTAAATTGTAGGCACTGGAGAGGTTAACATTTTCAGCAGTAATTTTGTTAGTTCAGCTGTACCGTGACCCACGTGGCCCGTCACTCTGCTGTCATCCTTCATGCAGGTGTGATCCAGAGCGTGAAGAGAGCCACCTGGCTGTGGTCCTGGCTCCCTTTGATTACCCAGCCTTTCGCTCTTCATCCTTTGTGCATCTCTGAATTTCACTACAAAGTATGAGGGAGAGAGTAAGTTTATCTCAGAGTCTCACTGAATAGGGCTTTGATGAAATAAAGTTGTGATGGAGAACACGAAAGAAGACGATAAAAGCAGGAAAAATAGTAAGGCTCCATCTCCCAGTCTCTGGATTCTAGCATATTGTTACTAATTTTATCTAGTCTTTCTACGTTTCAAACTCAGAATTCATTTTTATCTTGGAGTGTAGGGCCTTGTGTGCCAAAACCCCTTAGTACCAATTGGAGTAACAACTTTGTAACTCACACTGCACAGTGATTCTTTAATTTCCACTTTGGACAGTGTTCAGAAGAAAATAGTTTCACTAAAATAAAACTGTAAGATCACTGAGTTTTATGCTTTTTTTTTTTTTCGTTTTTCTTAATTGCAGTATAATTCAACATAATGTAAAAATTGCCATTTAAAAGTGATTTTTTTTAGAATATTCACTATATTGTGCAACCATCAAACCTTTATTTCCAGAATATTTTCATCATCCCCCAAAGAAACCCTCTATAATTTTTTAAATTAATCTTCTGTTGACGTTTAACTGGCCCACAGCACTGTTCGTGCCTGGTGCTCATCACAGTGATTTGATGTGTCACCAGATTCCGACGGAAATGGAGAAAGTGGGGAAAACCATGAGACCATTCAGGTATGACCCAAGGCAGATCCCTTACGATTGTACGGTGGGAGTGAGAAATAGATTTAAGGAATGAGATCTGATAGAGTGCCTGAAGAACTATGGACGGAAGTTCGTGACATTGTACAGGAGGCAGTGATCAAGACCATCCCCAAGAAAAAGGCAAAACGGTTGTCTGAGGAGGCCTTACAAGTAGCTGAGAAAAGAAAAGAAGCTAAAGGCAAAGGAGAAGAGGAAAGATATACCCATTTGAATGCTGAGTTCCAAAGAAGAGCAGGGAGAGAAAACAAAGCCTTCCTCAGTGATCAGTGCAGGGAAATAGAGGAAAACAGTAGAATGGGAAAGACTAGAGATCTCTTCAAGAAAATTAGAGATACCAAGGGAACATTTCATACAAAGATGGGCACAATTAAGGACAGAAATGGTATGGACCTAACAGAAGCAGAAGATATTAAGAGTTGGCAAGAATACATAGAAGACCTATGCAAGAAAGATCGTAATGACCCAGATAACCATGATGGTGTGATCATTCACCTAGAGCCAGACATCCTGGAATGCAAAGTCAAGTAGGCCTTAAGAAGCACCACTATGAACAAAGCTAGTGAAGGTAATGGAATTCCAGTTGAGCTATTTCAAATCCTAAAAGATGATACTGTGAAAGTGCTGCACTCAATATGCCAGCAAACTTGGAAAATTCAGCAGTGGCCACAGGACTGGAAAAGGTGTTTTCATTCCAATACCAAAGAAAGGCAATGTTCAAACTACCGCCCAGTTGCATTCATCTCACACACTAGCAAAGTAATGCTCAAAATTCTCCAAGCCAGGCTTCAACAGTACATGAACCATGAACTTCCAGATGTTCAAGCTGGATTTAGAAAAGGCAGAGGAACCAGAGATCAAATTGCCAACTTCCACTGGATCATTGAAAAAGCAAGAGAGTTCCAGAAAAACATCTACTTCTGCCCTATTGACTACGCCAAAGCCTTTGACCCTGTGGATCACAACAAGCTATGGAAAATTCTTCAAGAGATGGGACTACCAGACCACCCACCTGCCTCCTGAGAAATCTTTATGCAGGTCAAGAAGCAACAGTTAGAACTGGACATGGAACAACAGACTGCTTCCAAATTGGGAAAGGAGTATGTCAAGGCTGTATATTGTCACCCTGCTTATTTAACTTCTATGCAGAGTACACCATGAGAAATACTGGGCTGGATGAAGCACAAGCTGCAATCAAGATTGCTGGGAAAAATATCAATAACCTCAGATATGCAGATAACACCACCCTTATGCCAGAAAGTGAAGAAGGACTAAAGAGCCTCTTGGTGAAAGTGAAAGAGGAGAATGAAAAAGTTGGCTTAAAACTCAGTATTCAAAAAACTAAGGTCATGGCATCCAGTCCCATCACTTCATGGCAAATAGATAGGAAAACAATGGAAACAGTGACAGACTATTTTTTTGGGCTCCAAAATCACTGCATATGGTGACTGCAGCCATGAAATTAAAAGACACTTGGTCCTTGGAAGAAAAGCTATGACCAACCTAGACAGCATATTAAAAAGCAGAGATATTACCTTGCCAACAAAAGTCTGTCTAGTCAAAGCTATGTTTTTTTCCAGTAGTCATGTATAGAAGTGAGAGTTGGACTGTAAAGAAAGCTGAGTGCTGAAGAATTGATGCTTTTGAACTGTGGTGTTGGAGAAGACTCTTGAGAGTCCCTTGGACTGCAAGGAGATCCAACCAGTCAAACCTAAAGGAAATCAGCCCTGAATATTCATTGGAAGGACTGATGCTGAAGCTGAAACTAATACTTTAGCCACCTGATGCAAAGAACTCACTCATTGGAAAAGACCCTGATGCTGGGTGAGATCGAAGGCAGGAGGAGAAGGGGACGGCAGAGGATGAGATGGTTGGATGGCATCACTGATTTGATGGACATGAGTTTGAGTAAGCTTCTGGAGTTGGTGATGGACAGGGAAGCCTGGGGTCCATGGGGTCGCAAAGAGTCAGACACGACTGAGCGACTGAACTGAACCAACTCATTACAAATTGATCACCATGGTAAGTCTAGTTACCATCTGTCATCATGCAATCATTATATTTGTATGCTTTCATTTGGGACTTTTCTGATAATTTTTTTATAATAATTGAACATGTATGTCAGGCAACTCAAATTCTTTTTACTCTGTGCATATTTGTAAATGACTGAGAAATCACCATGAGTATTGATTTTGGGATTACAAATAAATTTTAGTGGGTAGGCATATTTACAAATGCAGAATCCATGAATAATGAGAATTGATTACTTTCAAATCTCATCTAAAAATAAAGATCTTGAGTTTCTTGTGTTTTTTTTCTGACCATGTTACAGATATTATTAGAAAAAGAATGCCCTGAACAGTTTATATTTCAACATTAACTATTTTATGTTGTACATAGAGAAAGCAGCTCTCTGCCAGATGGGTTTTGCACAGCTGCAGATGAGTTAAACTTGTGGTCTTCATCCCCTTTCCCCTATCACAACTTTACACAGGAACCTCATTTAAACAATTTAAGAAATCAAGTTTCTCCTTCTCAGTGTTGGATATAGTGCTGTGAGCTGTCAGCTGGCCTGATTGAGTTTCATTTAGTGGGCAAAGAGCAGGGACTGCCTTTCATCACTTTTTTAAATTTAATTTTTTAATTGAAGTATATAGTAGATTTCCAGTGTTGTGCCAGTCTCTGCTGTACAGCAGAGTGACTCGATTATACACAATATGCATTCTTCTTTAATGTATATTCTGTTCCATTATGGTTTGTGACAGGATATTGTGTATAGTTCCTTGTGATATATAGGACCTTGTTGTTCATAACTGTTTTTTGGTCTGAATACAAAACTAGGATAATGCAACATCAGAGGTAGCTTTTTCTATTCTAAAAGTATATTATAACCTTATTTTATTGCTTTTTAATCCAGTCTGACAGTTTCCACCCTTTAATTAGAGTATTTGGATTGTTTAAACTTAATGTGTCTCTCATTAATTTGGACCTTACTAATTTGAGATTTTCAAAACTTAATAAATATTTACAACTATCCATTTGTGAATAATCATTATTAAAGCAGATATCTTAAGGACCTACTAAGTAGGATTGACTGTAAATGTAGATGGAAAACATCGATGTCTACATAGTATGATTTCAGGTGGGCCAAGTTCTTCTTTCTCAAAATTTCTTTTCAAACTTGCACATGAATACTTACAGAACATCTAGTATTCTTATATGTATATCTAGTATACTTATATGTATATCTAGTATGCTTATCCGTTGATGGCATTAGCCTTTGATGTAATATTTTATGTAGTGCTCTGTAAAATAAGAGATGCTCAGTCGTGTCCGACTCTTTGCGACCCCATGGACTGCTCCGTCCCTGGGATTCTTCAGGCAAGAATACTGGAATGGGTTGCCATTTCCTTCTCCAGGGGATCTTCCCAACCCAGGGATCGAACCCGGGTCTCCTGCATTGCAGGCAGATGCTTTATCCTCTGAGCCACCAGGGAAGCCCCAACAGGAGACTAGCATTGTTAATTTCATGAACTTATATGTAATGCTTTTCCATCAAAGTAGAATTTGGTATTCTTTTGTTTATAACTCCTTTTTCCCTTTTTGGAAACCTAATACCGGCAATACTTGAAGGTATTGTAGGTTTGGTTCCAGACTACTGCAACAAAGTGAGTCACAGTAATTTATTTTGGTTTCCCAGTGCATATAAAGATTAGGTTCATGCTGTATCATAGTCTGTTAAATGTGCAATAACATTATGTCTAAAAAACAAAGTATCTGCCTTAACTTAAAAAATACTTTATTGCTAAAAAATGCTAACCATCACTTAAACCTTCAGTGTGTCATAACCTTTTTGTTGGCAGAGGGTTTGGACTTGATGTTGGTGGCTGATCAGGGTCGTGGTTGCTAAAGCTTGGGATGAATTTCTTAAAATACGACAACAATAAAGTCTGCCACCTTGGTTATTCACAGATGATTTCTCTGTACCCTGCAGTACTGTGATAGCATCTGACCCACAGTAGAATGTCTTTCAAAATTAGAGTCAGTCCTCTCAAACCCTTTTACTTTTAACAAATAAGTTGATGTAGTCTTCTAATTCTCTGTTGTCATTTCAACAGGCTTCACAGCAGCTTCACTGGAATAGACTTCATCCAAAGAAACCACTTATTTTACTCATCAGTAGGAAGCAGCTCTTTATCCATTCAGATTTTATCAGGAGATGCAGTGATTCATTCCCATCTTCAGGCTCCACTTCTAAATCTAGCTCTTTTGCCGTTCCCACCACATCTGCAGTGACTTCTTCCACTGAAGGCTTGAGCCCCTCAAAGTCATCCAGGAGGGTTGGAATCAACTTCTTTCAAAAACTCCTCTGTTAATGTTGATACTTTGACCTCTTTCCATGAATCTTGAATGCTCCTCAAGGCAGCTAGAATGGTGAATCCTTTCCAGAAGGTTTTCAATTGATTTTGCCCAGATCCGTTGGAGGAATCACTACCCATGGCGACTGTAGCCTTACAAAATATATTTCTTAAATAATAAGACTCGAAAGTTGAAATGACTGCTTGATTCATGAGCTGCAGAATGGATGTTGTGTTATCAGGCATGAAAACACCATTAACCTCTTTGTCCATCTCCACCAGAGTTCTTGGGTGTCCAGATGTTGTGTGAATGAACAGTCATATTTTGAAAGTAATTTTTTTTCTGAACAGTAGGTCTCAACAGTGGGCTTAAAATGTTGAGTAAACTGTGCTGTCAACTGATGTGCTGTCATCCAGGCTTTGTAAAACCTATAATGGAAAAGAATCTAAAGCTATACAGCTGAAATTAACATACTATTATAAATCAACTAGAGTTAAATAAAATAAATGAAGGGAAAAGCATAATTCTTAAGGGCCCCAGGCTTTCAGATGGTTAAAGAGCACTGGTTTCAGCTTCATGTCACCAGCTGCATTAGAGAGTCAGCCAGTCCTCTGAAGCTTTGAAACCAAGTACTGACTCCTCTCTAGCTGTGAAAGTCCCAGTTGGCATCTTCTTCCAATAGAAAGCTGTTTCATCTAGATTCTATCCAGACCACTAAAACTTTCTCCATATCAACAGTAAGGTCATTTCAGTTTCTTATCATTTATGTGTTCACTAGAGTAGCATTTTTAATTTCCTGCAAGACTTTCTTTTGTATCCACTTCTTGACAATTTGGCACAAGAGGCCTGGCTTTAGGCCTCTCTTGGTTTTCGACATGCCTTCCTTACTAAGCTTAATTATTTCTAACTTCTGATTTAAAGAAAGAGACATGTGACTCTTCCTTTCACTTGACTACTTGGAGGTGTTGTAAGGCTATTAATTGGCCTGTTTTCAGCATCACTGTGTCTCAGAGAACAGGGAGGCCCGAGGAGAAGGAGAGAGGTGGGGGAATGGCCAGTCCATGGAGCCATCAGAACACACACATTTATCAAGTAAGGTTGCCACCTTGTATGGGTATGGCTTGTGTTGCCCTCAAACAGTCGCAATAATCACATCAAAGATCACTGATCATAGATCACCATAATAAATATAATACTAATGGAGAAGTTTGAATCATTGCCAGAGTTACTACCAAAGCACGACACAGAGAGGGAGTGAGCAAATGCTGTTGGGAAGATGGTGCCGATAGGTTGGCTCAGTGCAAGGTTGCCACAAACCTTCAATTTGTAAAAAGCAGGGTGACTGTAAAATGAGGCCTGCTAGTAATGTTTCTGAACGTCTTACCAGGCCATCGAGCTGTGTACATCGGCGTTCACGTCCCGTTTAGTAAAGAGAGTCGCCGGCGTCACAGGCATCGCGGACACAAACATCACCACCGGAGGAGGAAAGACAAGGACTCGGACAGAGAGGACGGACGGGAGTCTCCTTCTTACGGTAAGAGGGGTGGGAGTTCCGTCCTGGGCACGGGAGTCTCCTTCTTACGGTGAGAGGGGTGGGAGCTCTGTCCTGGGCACGGGAGTCTCCTTCTTACGGTAAGAGGGGTGGGAGCTCTGTCCTGGGCAAGTCTCCACTAACGCTTTAACGTTCTTTCCTGGAAATTTTATTTTTAAATAGACATTTCCTCTTAAAAATCATATTTCTATAATAATTTACACATTATATGCGTTGAGAAGTAGTAATTGAAGTAAGAATATTTTTTTCTTTAAGAAAAATGCTTAGTTTATAGCTTAAGATCTACTTGAGATGGGTGAAAAAAGTAAGGGATTTTGGGTTCTTTATTGTATTCTAGCCTTAGAATTGTAAATGTTGAGTCTTGGCACTTCAAATTCAGTTTAGGAGGGTTTCTATTTCCTTTTCTCTATTATATGTTTCATTATTTACATACGCAGTGAACAAATATCTGGAATCCTTAGGCTCCTGGAAGAGATTGAAATTTTTAAGAGTTTTCATTTTTAAGTACATTTTTTGACCAGAAGATTTTTTTTTAATTTAAATGTATTTATTTTTAATTAGATTTTATCCCTTATGCTGGATTACTTGGTTTTTTGTGGGGAAAAAAAAAGAGTGCTTTGATTATATAGTATGTCTTTAGAAAGACAAGACTTTTTGCTTGAGAGCAGAGCAATAAAGAAGTGCCAGCGGACACAGTAAATGTTGGGAATCTTAGGAAAAAAGGCATATAGTAGAGGAAAGAAAGTTAATAATATCTGATAATAAAGATTGCTAGTTGTTTAAGTGGCGCTGAGAGCTGGAAAGGCGAGAAGCAGAAAGAATAGCTGTGCGGCTTGAGCGGGACCTTAGACATGTGCTCAGCTGACATCCAGGGCATCATTGGTTTCTGAGGACATTGTGGCCCTTGTGGCTGTCTGCACCATAGGTCCTGTTGTGTGCTCTCAGCAGCCAAGAGAGCTGCACCCCATGGCACGTGGGTGCTGTGCTAAAAAACGGTTTTGTTGAAGAGTGAAAGAATTACTGTGTGTTATACAGCTTATGTCATGACTGAAGGGAAATACTGATGGCCTAGTAAAATACGAACTTCCGTTTCTGCGAACTATTCCACAAAGCCCTTCACATATGCCCTTTGATTCTCAGCATTTAAAAAAACCAAAGATTGGTGGTGGTGTTTTCATTGTATAGATGGAGAAGCCTCAACTTAGAGAGGCTACATGATGGGAATCTCTTCACCAGTCCTAAGAGATACTGACAGCCTGATAAACTCTATCAATATTAAGTGGTCGAATAGCCAAAAAAGATAATGTCACTAGCAAAGGCAAAGTCGATGCTCATTTTAGAAAAGATCACTAGTGGACTCTGATGCCCCTGATGCTATTGGTAGTTGAGAAGTATCTTGCTGGGCTTCCCAGGTGGCTCAATGGTAGAGAATCTACCTGCCAAGCAGGAGACATGGATTCAATCCCTCGGTTGGAACATCCCCCTGGAGAAGGAAATGGCAGCCCACTCCAGTATTCTCATCTGGAGAATCCAGTGGACGGAGGAGTGTGGCAGGCTCCATACAGTCCTTGGGGTGGCAAAGAGTCAGATGTGACTGAGCAACAAGTATTCTGCTATTCCATGTGATGATCCATTCAGTTTAGAATATTTTACTTCGTGAGTAGATGAATATGCTTCTTTATTTCATTGTGAGTAAAAAGGTACACAATATTTTTTAATAGAAAAAATTTTTACTAAATTGTGTTTATATGTTCACCTGGTTAGGTGATTTAATGAATGTTCAAGCTGAGGTCTGACATTTGAAGTCTAAATATAGTGGTTTGAAAAATATATTTGGTGGAGAAAATATTTGTGACTTTTTCATGGCGTTATTATGCCTAGAAAAGTTTTATGCCACAGAAGTGGGTTTATTTTGGTTTCAACTGCCAGTCTGTATCCTAGAAATTGCTATGAATGAAGTGGCTTCTTTCCTCCCCTGACTCTCTAAAAAGAGATTATGCTGATCTGCTGCTTCTGGACATGATGGAATAATAGGAATTGAATTTGCATTCCAATTTTAAATAGCTGGAAAACTGCACAAAGTGTTTGAAATAGTAATTTTCAGACATTGGACAATAGGCAGCACAGGACACTGAGCTCTGTGAGAGGGGAAGCAGTGAGATGGGCCCTGTGGTTCCTGAGCTCATCAAGCGACATGGTTCCCAGGCTGCAACATGAGGAGCTGGGACAGAGCCTCGCAGCTCTCAGGGTTGAGGAGATAGGCTGGGATTGGGGAGGCCTACGACATTAGCATTTAAGATGTAGAGTGCCAGAAAATAGAGAGCTGCACATAGAGAGTTCTAAAGGTCTGAGGAAGGGCACTTTCCAGTCTTTGGCTGAGCACTCACGTGGGCGTGTGTGACAGAACACTGTCTGGGGCTTGCAGATGGCTTCCCGAAAGCAGGTGCAGTGAATGGATCCTGGATTTCACATGAAGACGAGGCACAGGATGAGTTCCCACCATTCTGAGGGTGGAGGTCTCGGAAGGGTATTGACTGCGTTTTACACTCAAGACTGCAGTGAATCTACTATAAAAAAAATTTTATAGTAGAAAGAAATTGAATTCAATTCTTGAAAGAATTGAATTGACCTTAAGTTTCTGCATGTCAGAACAAACTCTAGTACTACTAAAAGAAATAGAGTAAAACCTAGCATTTAACCATGTGAAGTGCACAATATCTGACATTCACAACTTATTTGAAATATAGTGAAGTAGGAAAGTAGGCATAACCAAGAGAAAAATGAATCAGTAGGAACAGATCCAGAAATGACAGACTTAATGGAATTCTAAAGGAAGCATGTTGAAGCAGTATAATAAATGCTCTTTATTTATTAAAATAAAGGGAGAGAGAAAAATAGACTGATGAGGAACAAGGCTGAAAATATATGAAAGTCCCAAATGGAACTTCTACACATGAAAAATATAGTATTTGAAATGAATAGTACAGCAGATAAGATTAACAGATGATTTGACATTATAGAACAAGAAAGATTAGTGATTTTTGAAGAGATTGTGATAGAAACTAATCAAAATGAAACAGAAAACAAAAGCTGAAAAACCAATAAATAGCATCAGTGATTTGTCAGATAATATGCGTTTAGGTAGTCTAACATATATATAGTTGGAGTGCCAGGAAAGTTTCCAAAAGTAATGAAATCTCTGAACTCACAGGTCCAAGGAGTTCAGCAAAGCCCAAGGAGAAGAAACATGAGGAAAACCACCAAATCCCACGTATCAGATTGTTGAAACCGAGATGTAACCGTCCTACATAGCTTCAAAATCCATGAGGCAAAAACTGATAAAGTTGGAAAGTGAAAAATTGACAAGTGTAGTTGGAAATAACAATTCTCCTTCCTCAGTAATGGATAGAACAAGTGAACAAAAATCAGTAAGGATGTGGAAAACCTAAGTGACACTGTCAGGCTGATAGTCACACGTATAGAACTCAACCACAGCAAAATATATGTTCTTTACAAGTGCATATTGAAGATTTACCAAGATCATATTCTAGGAGGCCATAAAACAAGTCAGTACATTTGAAAAGACTGAAAGTACATTCTCTGACCACAATAGAATTAACCTAGAAACATACTGAGGTAAATACCCAGATACTTGGAAATTAAATGCAAAGCTTCTCAGTAACTCATGGTTTAAGTGCAATCACAATAGAAGTTAGAAAGTATCTTGAATTCATGAAGATGAAAACCCAGTATAGGCAGTGACTGGGAGGACATTCTTCAAAGTGAGGACATAGTTTTGAGATGCACAGGCCTCATTTAGCATGGCTCTCTGCAAAGTGAGGATGTCTATATTTTGAAATTTGTCAGGTGTAGCTGAAGCAGTGCTTAAAGAAAAATGTATAGCATTTTATCTTTATATTAGAAAAAAGGAAAGACCTAATCAGTGATTTAAGCTTGTAACTTAAGAAATTGAAGGAACAAATAGAGCAAATTCAACCAAAATAAGGAAAAGAAATAATTGAAATGAGAGAAAAAATGAATTAAATAAAAATTAGACCAATATTAGCAAAAATCAATCAGACCGAAATCTGGTTGTTTGAAAAGATCAATAAAATTGATAAATCTAAATAGCCAGACTGATCATGTGAAGGGAAAAAAGACACAAATCCAGCAGCAGAAATTTTCAGTACAGATTCTACAGATTAAGAAGGGACTATTATAAATGATTCTATGGCAACAAAATTGATACTGCAGATTAAATGAGGAAGTATTTTAGGATTACATGCTATTAAGCAGAAATGGGTAACTTCAATTACCCTACATGTAGAAAAAGAAATTAAATTTGGAGTCTCATACATTCCCATGATGAACATTTTCTCCCCCATAAATAGCAACATATAAAAGTAAGAAATAACACAAACTCTGCCCGATTATTAAAGATGACAAAACTAGGAATAGCAAACTAGGAATATTAGAAAACTTCCTCACTTCCCAGTCATCTTGTGAAGCCAGCGTTACCCTGGTACCAAAACTTAATAAAGATGTTAGAATAAAACTGCACACTAGTTATTTCTCACAAATGTAGATTCAGAAGTCCCACCTTTTCCCACCAGTATTTAGGAGAGCGAATCCATCATGACAGTAGTATGCTGAGTAGTGGCCCTGCCTTGTCTGTGTCCCTAATGTCCGGAATCTGTGAGTGTCAGCCATATTTAGCAAAGGTGAGTTTACAGGTGTGGATAAATTAAAGGATTTTGAGTCGCGGAGATCATGCTGGATTAATGGAGATGAGCCAGATTTAATCACAAGGAGTCAAAAGATCAAAGGAAGACAGTGGTGGTATTGATACAGTGGGAGGGGTCCAGACCCGAGGAATGTAGGCAGCCTCCAGAACCTGGAGCCTCCAGGAGGAACCATCCCCATGGTTTTAGCCCTGCATAAAACCCATTTTTGACTTATGGTCTCCACAACTATAAGAGAATAAATTGATGTTATTTAAGGCACCGAATTTGTGGCAATTGACTGTAGCAGCAATAGGAAATTGATAAACAAGTGGAAGTTCAGGGTCATTTTTAAAATTTAAACATCTGTATCAATGTAAACTTATTAACAGTATAAAGCAGAAAAACCCCATGTAATCATATCAGTAAGACAGAAAAATTCCACCCCCCATTCATGATAAAATTCCCGTAATATACTAGGAATATTAGGAAGCTTCCTCAGTGTGATAGGAGCATCTAGAAATGCAGGTGGGCCACTCAAGGTTTTCTCCCCATGAATTGGGAAAAAGCAGGCTGTCCTCTCTCACCCCTTGTGTTCAGCATGGTACTGGCACACCTCTCCAGTGGAATAAGGCAAGAAAGAAATGAAATACATCCAGAAGAAAACTGAGGATGTAAAATTGTCTTTATTCACAATTACAGAATCACATAGGTAGCAAATCCTAAGTAATCTGCAAAGCTACAAAAATATATGAGCTTAGCAAGGTTGCAGGATACAAAATCAGGGTATAGAATCAACTGTATTTCTGTATAAGAGCAGTGAGCAATCAGAAAATGAACTAAATACTGACACAGTAGCACCAGAAAAATCATTTGGGGATAAATTTCACAAAAGATACATAAGACCTAACTGTTGAGCCAGGTGTTAGGAAGCCCAGTCACACCGTGGTTTGCCGTGTGTTGGTCCCAGAATATCCCCTTCTGTGAAGAGCCACGCCACGTGCATACTGTACAGCTTTGCATTGCGAACGCCTCTTCCGCTGTCCTTTACGTTTTCCTCTTTCTGGTGTTTTTCCTATTTGACTAGCTTATTCTGTTTTCTGCATCTCTTAACCTTGTGTGTTTTTGTCTTGTCATTAATGCATTTTGTATAACCTCCTCCTCACATCTGTCTTTTCCTTTAACAGTTGTAATCTGCTTTGTAACCTGTTTTAATTTCCCTGTTGGGGTTTTAAGTTCCTGGAGGTTTGTTTACTTAGATGTAAAATTTGAATTTGACATCCTCTCTCATATCTGGAAGAATTTGATTTTGTTTTTAATTGATGCGTGTTGTTGTATGCTTATGTATTTATTCTGGGGCCCCTGTGGCTTTCAGCTGTTCTGGGCTAGAATGTATGTTAATTTCTTGGTTGGGAATCCTAACAGATTCCCACACAGATAAACTCAGGGGTCATGAGTGGCAGTGACCTGTCCTACGTCTCTGGCCTCAGAGACAGACTTGCTTTTCCATAAGAGTAAGAAAAGGAGTTTTGCGTTTTCTCATCATTTTTTTTTTTTTGGAACTCAGGGATTTTCTTTTTTTAACTTTTGAACTTTAATTAACTATTTTAAATGTTGTATGTTGTCTAACATTTCCATCTATTTTTGGTGAGGGAAAAGTCCTGTTCTTATGCACAGTGTTTTCTTGGTTTTGGATGTTGCTTACTTTGTTTTTACAGAAGTTTGTTGAAGATTAGTATGAGTTATCTTTAACATACGGTTTTTCTTTTCCGTCTGTAGAGGTGATCGTTCTGTGAAATTCTTTTGTTCCAGATTGTTGGCCCTTATTTCCTTTCAGAATCGTATTATTTTAATAATAATCAGAAGAAATTTGTTTTAATGGAATATATTTGTAACAAAACAGTGAGTAGAGAATTTCCTCACTTCTGGAAATTCTGTATTTAATTTACCTTTGTATTAACTGAGGAAGATTTTTGAGTGTGCGTCTTTAAATTCTGATTTTTGTCAAGACACGCCATCCCAGAGAGTCCAGTTCATCCTCGGCACTGAGGACGATGACGAGGAGCACATCCCCCACGACCTCTTCACGGAGATGGACGAGCTCTGCTACAGAGACGGAGAGGAGTACGAATGGAAGGAAACTGCCAGGTGGTGACGCTCTCGATGCTTTCAGCTGCTGCTGCTTGGTTTCTTTGAGTAATGAAAACATAAAACTGAAATTATGAGACACACAATGCTTTAAAACAATGAGTAGAGAATTTCCCTGTGTCTAGAAATTCAGTATTTAATTTTTCTCTTTATTCTCATAATTTGTTTCATTAAATAATTCTTAATACCATAATAGAACACAAAAGGAATTATGTTAACTGTAGATTTTCATGTCTTTAATTAGAGAAAAAAATCTGAGAAGACATTTTGCATATTTAAAGTTTAAAATAAGATTGGAAGTTGACACGATGGAATTCCAGAATTTGTTTCTATAGACTTACTGTTGTGACAGCTGGACTAGAAAGAGGAACTGCCAAGATCTAGTGACTCTCAATGTTACAGACCATTAGCTTAATTTGTAAAAGTGTGTATAAAAATTTTATTTTGGTGATGGTGATCTTTTTTTCTCTTTATAAGAATATGCTTGCATTTATCATATTTAACAGAATCATCACTATTTGTAACATATTTGTATACATTATACATTTCAGATGGCTGAAATTTGAAGAGGACGTTGAAGATGGTGGTGACCGGTGGAGTAAACCTTATGTGGCAACTCTTTCTTTACATAGTCTTTTTGAGCTAAGAAGTTGCATCTTAAATGGAACAGTCATGCTGGATATGAGAGCAAGCACTCTCGATGAAATAGCAGGTGACAGCAAAGTGACTTCTTTATGTTTAAATTGCAGTGAAGTTGAGATAAATAAGGAAAATAAAGTGGAATTCTAGACCGTTGATTTGATGGTTACATGTTGAGCTTCCGTTCTGTGCATGAAGCTGTGTATGAAGAGTTAGACGTAAATAACCCCTTTTTATCCTTGGTAAGTTTGGAGTCTGAAAGATGAACTGAGACAGATGTAGCTACAGTGTCAGGAAGACTGTGACTCGTGCCGTAAGCAAGATCCGGAGTCTGCTCTTTGGCGGTGCAGAGGAAGGAGCTTTTCATTTCCTTGTTTCTGGACTGTGGTATCTGGGGAGACCTAAAAGGTACATTAACTGTAACGTATCCATAGAATGTGAACATGTGGCAGCAAGGGGAATGTGGTGTGAGAGGAAAAAAGCGTTCTGACGAGGAAGAGAAGGAAGAGAAGGCTGGAAAGTACCAACAGGTATGATCTCAGGAAGGTCAGTTCTCTGTGAGTACACAGATTTCTTGAGATTTGCAGGAAAATAAATTAGAGGTGAGTTACGACTATCTTTGAATTACTGGGTTAAGAAATTGGGTTTGATTTGATAGGCATTTTGGTTCTCAGTGATTTTTAAGTACGAGAGTATTACCAGATGTGGAACAACTGACTGGTCCAGTATTGGGAATAGGATACAACCAGGCTGTGTATTCTCACCTTGTTTATTTAGCTTACACGCAGCGTACAGCATGTGAAATGCTGGGCAGGATGAATCACAGGTTGAATTTAAGATTGCCAAGAGAAATATCAATAACCTCAGATAGGCAGACGGAGAAGGCAATGGCACCCCTCTCCAGTACTCTCGCCTGGAGAATCCCATGGACAGAGGAGCCTGGTGGGCTGCAGTCCATGGGGTCACGAAGACTCGGACATGACTGAGTGACTTCACTTTAACTTTTCTCTTTCATGCATTGGAGAAGGAAATGGCAACCCACTCCAGTGTTTTGCCTGGAGAATCCCAGGGATGGTGGAG